>NW_028227271.1:85905000-86475000 GCF_978045245.1 Mus caroli
ACTTTCCTAAGCATGTGGTAGCTTCTTTGTTTGATGCCATGTTCTAGGTATGGTAATCACTTTATTTTTATCTGTGCAATTTTCTAGTTCCTTGAAGCCTTGTTTTACTTAGACCTGTTAAGAAAAACAAGAGACCCATGACTAGAAAGGATCTTTTTTCAGGGAAGCCAAAAGGTATGCTTACTCCTCTAGAAAACAAAAGTATGCCCCACATGCCCTTTAAGCTTGTGTGAAGACAGTTTGGATTTTTTCCCATGCATTGTTGTACTGTGAGACACTGATAGCTGTACATGGCCTCAGTGGCTCATCTAGAATTTGGAGTGTGGTTGTCTTTACATCACATGATATGATGTATCCGTGAGATATGAAAAAATATGAATTTAAATATTTATTTTGCAAGATTATTAAAACTAACCTTCTTTGTAGGTTGTATTGGGCTGATTTCAGTCTTCTGTGGATCTGGATAATTGACCCTCATAGTCATTGGATGAGAGAGAATTTGAGGTAGATTCAATCGAAATACATTAGAGGAACATATGAAATTTCCAAACCATAAATATATTTGGAAAAAAACCCTATCTTATTAACAGAGTGTTGTATTAACATAGATTTTTCAGATTTCATATCGTTGGTATAAATAAGTACATTTCCTTTTTTGTTAGTTAGATCCTTGCATACTTTTAATTTTCATAAAGATAATTACATAAATTAGATTTATCAACAATATAAATGAATAGAAAATGATTTCTCCTGAAAACCTTATCATTTCTGTGTTAATTACATAATAAATGTGTGACCTAACAACTAATGCAAAAGATACATTGACTCCAGATAATTTAGGAAAAGTCAATTTCTATAATATTACCTGAACATGTTAGAACAATAATATAAATGAACCGGTGGTTACTTTTTAAAGTTTCCTTTAAGCTTTTGCAGTAAACACTACCAGTTTTGAACCTTTCAACTTTCTCTTCCCAGCCATTTGTTTGGGGAATTCAGTGATCAATGTGGTATTAGATGATCTCCCTTTCTTGTTATTCAGCCTTCAGTTCATGCTACAGGAAGAAGAATTTATACATATTTGGATAAGCACATCAATCTGCTCCTATCTCTGTGACCTTAACCAGCTTTCTCAGCCTTGGAGAAAAGCAGTTCTAAAACAGTCTCTCAGATTAAACGCTTCATATTTTAAAATACTTTTTACCCTCTGTTCTACTCAGTCACAATTAACCTCGTTCTCCTTTCCCTACTTGGAAACTCAGTAATTACACTCTATATTTCATGAAAAGTGTGAAAATATTTAGAAAATAAATTCAATATCCATCTAGTACACTTGTTAAACAGATAGAATGAAGAGTAAAATCTAAACCAATATTTAGGCATTCTGCACTTTAACAATGTAATGTAAACATAACATTGCTGCTGAAGGACATATTTTCTAGATTTTAATATTTACATATTAAGTGAACATTAAAAAGACAAAGTATAATAATTTATTAGTAAACATTCATTTTGTGGTGATATATAAATATTGATTTTTAAGCTCTAGTTTGTGAAGAAGGTCTTTTGTGAAACTGTAAAATCAAAAGATTATATTATCTGATGTAGTTATATCTATATTATGATTTGGTCCATACACTTGCACAACCTAAAGACTTCTTGAAATTTTAAGATAATGCATACAAGATATTCATGTGACTCTTGGTCAGTTAGAACAATAATATAGTGTGAGACTAATCACCTTTGCTTTATTTGATAATATGTAATATGAAAAATAAATTCATATAAAGAAGAAGAATTTTAAAATTTGTGCAGAAATTTTAAGATAAATGTCAGCCAAGTTTAAATTTTTTTAGATTTCTTTTTCTTGGATCAGAAAAATAAAAGTATATATCAGACAGATATATACATTTTTGTATAGAAAATGAAACTATCAATTTAATATTCACAGATATTTCACTCTTGAAAAAGTCTCCACCTTGCTAAGCTTATAAGCACATTAAACAGGACGATTGTGTTGAATGTTATCATCCAATCATATTGATGAACAAATCTAAAAGCATCCAAAACAAGTGTAGTCATTACTGTTCTCACTGGCTGTCCAAATGGACCAATTTTAGTCTGGCTACTACTTCACAAGCTACAAATAACAAAATGCTAGTTTTCCTTAGATAATGTTCCAAACAT
Source organism: Mus caroli (assembly GCF_978045245.1). Taxonomy (NCBI): domain Eukaryota; kingdom Metazoa; phylum Chordata; class Mammalia; order Rodentia; family Muridae; genus Mus; species Mus caroli. Next base: position 85,907,188 of record NW_028227271.1, read on the forward strand.
TCAAGACATTGCAAGAGAAAAATAAACTTTTTCAATTTTTTTCCTACTAGATAAAGAAAGAAAGTCAAAATTGATGCATTCAATTTCTGTAAGCCAAAAATGCCCAGGAAAACATCATATCCATTATGTTTCTGAGAAACACGGGATGAAATGATGCAATCTCTAGATCAGTACTAGGTCTATAATGAGGTTAAATTTGATGTTTCAAAAAAATGAGACTTTCTGTAACACATACAGTAAAATTTAGTACTCTTTTTTGTAAGAATTTATCTTGATTGTAGTTAACACTCCTTTTCAAATCCCATCAAACTGATCATATTATAACATGATTTCTTTGGTTTAATCTTAGCTATATTGAAGATATTTAAATAAGAGAAATAGTTTTGGAATAATATAAGTGAACACAGATCACAGGTTATCTTCTGAAAGTAATATGAATATTTCATACATACAATCAAAATTTTAAAAAGAAATTTCAAAGATGGGGGAAGCAAATGAAACAATTATTAAAGAACAGATCTGCAAGAAAATTGTAAAGAAATTTCTATGTGTGAAGGAGGAGTTCTTATTTACATGAGTTTTAGACTAGTTCCCTTACATACAAAGAAAATAGAATTTTGTAAAGAAAACTAAGATAAGTCACAAAATGATGATAACTGCATTTTATATTTACAATGAGATGGCTTAGCAGTTAAGACTACTCTTCCAGAGGTCATGAGCTCAAATCCCAGCAACCATCAGGGACAGTTCCCAAACGCCAACACTTTTGTTGATGCCAAAAATGCTTGCTGATATAGCTGATATAGCTGATACAGGAGCCTGATATAGCTGCCTCCTGAGAGGCTCATGCTTGCAGCCAACCATTGGACTGAGCCCAGGGTCCCCAGTGGAGAAGTTAGAGAAAGGACTGAAGGAGCTGAAAGGGTTTGCAACCCCATAGGAAGAACAATAATATCAACTAACCAGACCCCTCAAAGCTCCCAGGAACCAAACCACCAACCAAAGAGTACAATGGAGAGACCCATGAGTCCAGCCCACATATGTAGCAGAGGATGGCCTTGTCGGACATCAATGGGAGGAGAGGCCCTTGGTCCTATGAAGGATTGATAGAGGCCCCAGTGTAGGGGAATTGAGGTCAAGAAGGTGGGAGTGGGTGGGTGGTTGGGGGAACACCCTCATAGAAGCAGGGGGATGGAGGATGGGATAGGGGTTTTGGGAGGGGGGACTGAGAAAGGGGATAATATTTGAAATGTAAATAAAAGAAATCTTCAATCTCAGTGTGTATATATATGTGTGTGTGTATGTATGTATGAATATATGAATATACATATATGTGTATATGTGTATATGTATATATATATGTATATGTATATATGTCTATATGCAATGGGCTGGAGCGAGCAGGGATGGAGCAAACAGGGTCAGGAGCATGCAGGGCCTGGAGTGAGCAGAGCCAGAGCAAGAGGGAGAAGGGAAGAGGGTAAAAAAATTATGTTTTTAGCAAAACTCAGATACCCATCAAATGGCTATAAAGTGAAAGAAAACATGCTAATATCACTTGAATACTAGGAAGATTGCTAGGTTAATCATGAGTATCATGGAAAATGTAATATCTAAATTTGGAGAAATTGAAAATGAAAGAACATACTATCATTGTGCATGTAAATGAATAGGTGTTTATATCATTGGTGCAGATGCTTCATGACCTTCCACTGTGTTATGTCCTGATAAACAACCCATTGATACCATTCATTAAACTGTAGCTATTGTATGTCCCCTACTCTATATCATGGTACACAGTCTGCCAAATGGATACAGCTTCTACACAAATTGAAATGCAAAAATCTTAGGTGAAACATCATAGACTCTCATATTGTCTACATAAAAAATATACTGAATAACAGATTTTTCTGCATGATCCAATGGGAGAAGAGAATCATCAATTTCAACCAGCTAAAAGTTTCACACGACAGCAAGCTGTCTGCAAGATACGTTGATGGATTCATGGCAAAATACTGTGGGAGTAAGCAATGTTTTCCGTAAATGAATTTAATGTTCACTCCGTAAGATAGAACCCATATGCAATCCTGTTCAAGCAGCCCAATATTGAGACTCAGTAGTGCATAGGCCGAGGAAAACAGCCAATACATTATACTAATAAAGAAACCTAACAATAAAATGACTCTTAATGACATTAATATATGCATAAACCAGTGTCCTATCTGACTCAGTTCTCATCAGAGAAACTTTTGGGATCAGAAAAGATTTTAAAACGCACAACTGAACATTGTACAAAGAGGGAGACTTTAGGGAACTCAGCACGAAATTGGATGTCTTCATCTAACCATCAAATCGTAGCCCACAAGGTGTAGAGTTCTGTGTTAGAAAAGGTAGAAAGACTGAAAGAGCAAGACTTGGAAGGTGCTTCTAAGAATTTATTTTTTGAAAAAAAAATCTCTAAGAATTTCCTATCTTGGGTGAGTGGAGCACAGCTTCTGCTCCAATCCAATTGCGCGGGACCTGAGACTGCATTAGTTAGGGAAGCAGAAACCTGCCTGAGTAGGGCCACAGGCCTCATCCAGCCGGATCAGCGCCGGGGTAGCAGGAGCGCAGGGTTGCCTGACACCCGCCAGCTACCCACGACCCCCGCCACAGGATTTTGGGACTGCTGGTGAATGGAACACAGCTTCTGTTCCAATCCAATTGTGCGGGACCTGAGACTGCATTAGTTAGGGAAGCAGAAACCTGCCTGAGTAGGGCCACAGGCCTCATCCGGCCGGATCAGCACCAGGGTAGCAGGAGCGCAGGGTTGCCTGACACCTGCCAGCTACCCACGACCCCCGCCTCAGGATATTGGGACTGCTGGTGAGTGGAACACAGCTTCTGCTCCAGTCCAATCACGCGGGACCTGAGACTGCTCTGGTTGGGGAGAGAGAAATCCGGCCTACATAGGGCCACAACCCTCTTCCGGTCAGAAAAGCACCTGGGCAGCTGGGGCGCAGGGTCTGCTGACACTCGCCAGCTACCCACAATACCCGCCACAGGATCTTAAGACTTCTGGTGAGTGGAGCACAGCTTCTGCTCCAATCCAATTGCGCGCGGGACCTGAGACTGCATTAGTTAGGGAAGCAGAAACCGGCCTGAGTAGGACCACAGGCCTCATCCGGCCAGATCAGCTCCGGGGTAGCGGGAGCGCAGGGTTGCCTGACACCCGCCAGCTACCCACGACCCCCACCACAGGATTTAGGGACTGCTGGTGAGTGGAACACAGCTTCTGCTCCAGTCCAATCACACGGGACCTGAGACTGCTCTGGTTGGGGAGAGAGAAATCCGGCCTACATAGGGCCACAACCCTCTTCCGGTCAGAAAAGCACCTGGGCAGCTGGGGCGCAGGGTCGGCTGACACTCGCCAGCTACCCACAACACCCGCCACAGGATCTTAAGACTCTGGAGAGTGGAACACAGCTTCTGCTCCAATCCAATTGCACACGGGACCAGAGACTGCATTAGTTAGGGAAGCAGAAAAACGGCCTGAGTAGGACCACAGGCCTCTTCCAGCTGGACCAGCACCGGGGTACCGTCAGCTACCCACAACCCCCGCCGCAGGATTTAGAGACTGCTGGTGAGTGGAACACAGCTTCTGCTCCAATCTTTAAACAGTGACAACAATAACAACTAACCCCAGAGATTACCAGATGGCGAAAGGTAAACGTAATAATCTTACTAACAGAAACCAAGACCACTCACCATCATCAGAACCCAGCACCCCCACTTCGCCCAGTCCAGGGCACCCCAACACACCGGAAAAGCTAGACACGGATTTAAAAGCATATCTCCTGATGATGATAGAGGACTTCAAGAAGGACTTTAATAACACACTTAAAGAAATGCAGGAGAACACTGCTAAACAGGCAGAAGACAATAAAGAGGAAGCACAAAAATCCCTTAAAGAATTGCAGGAGAACACTGCTAAAGAGTTACAAATCCTTAAAGAAAAACAGGATAACATAATCAAACAGGTAGAAGTCCTTACAGAAAAACAGGAAAACACATCCAAACAGATGATGGAAATGAACAAAACCATACTAGACCTAAAAAGGGAAGTAGACACAATAAAGAAAACCCAAAATGAGGCAACACTGGAGATAAAAACCCTAGGAAAGAAATCTGGAACCATAGATACGAGCATCAGCAACAGAATACAAGAGATGGAAGAGAGAATCTCAGGTGCAGAAGATTCCATAGAGAACATCTGCACAACAATCAAAGAAAATGTAAAATGCAAAAAGATCCTAACTCAAAACATCCAAGAAATAGAGGACACAATGAGAAGACCAAACCTACGGATAATAGGAGTGGATGAGAATGAAGATTTTCAATTCAAAGGACCAGCAAACATCTTCAACAAAATTATAGAAGAAAACTTCCCAAATCTAAAGAAAGAGATGCCCATGAACATACAAGAAGCCTACAGAACTCCAAATAGACTGGACCAGAAAAGAAATACCTCCCGACACATAATAATCAGAGCAACAAATGCTCTAAATAAAGATAGAATACTAAAAGCAGTAAGAGAAAAAGGCCAAGTAACATATAAAGGCAAGCCTATCAGAATTACACCAGATTTTTCACCAGAGACTATGAAAGGCAGAAGATCCTGGACGGATGTTATACAGACACTAAAAGAACACAAATTCCAGCCCAGGCTACTATACCCAGCCAAACTCTCAATTAACATAGATGGAGAAACCAAAGTATTCCACGACAAAACCAAATTCACACATTATCTCTCCACGAATCCAGCCCTTCAAAGGATAATAACAGAAAAAAACCAATACAAGGACAGGAACCACGCCCTAGAAACAACAAGAAGGTAATCCCTCAACAAACCGAAAAGAAGACAGCCACAAGAACAAAATGCCAACTTTAACAACAAAAATAACAGGAAACAACAATTACTTTTCCTTAATATCTCTTAATATCAATGGACTCAACTCCCCGATAAAAAGACATAGACTAACAAACTGGCTACACAAACAAGACCCAACATTTTGCTGCTTACAGGAAACTCATCTCAGAGAAAAGGATAGACACTACCTCAGAATGAAAGGCTGGAAAACAATTTTCCAAGCAAATGGCATGCAGAAACAAGCTGGAGTAGCCATTCTAATATCTGATAAGATTGACTTCCAACCCAAAGTCATTAAAAAAGACAGGGAGGGACACTTCATACTCATCAAAGGTAAAATCCTCCAAGAGGAACTATCAATCCTGAATATCTATGCTCCAAATACAAAGGCAGCCACATTCATTAAAGAAACTTTAGTAAATCTCAAAGCACACATTGCACCTCATACAATAATAGTGGGAGACTTCAACACACCACTTTCACCAATGGACAGATCATGGAAACAGAAACTAAACAGGGACACAGAGAAACTAAGAGAAATCATGAATCAAATGGATCTGGCAGATATCTACAGAACGTTCTATCCTAAAACAAAAGGATATACCTTCTTCTCAGCACCTCATGGTACCTTCTCCAAAATTGACCACATAATTGGTCACAAAGCAGGCCTCAACACATACAAAAATATTTAAATTGTCCCATGCATCCTATCAGATCACCATGGACTAAGGCTGATCTTCAATAACAAAATAAATAATAGAAAGACAGCCTTCACGTGGAAACTGAACAACACTCTTCTCAATGATACCTTGGTCAAGGAAGGAATAAAGAAAGAAATTAAGGACTTTTTAGAGTTCAATGAAAATGAAGCCACAACATACCCAAACTTATGGGACGCAATGAAAGCATTTCTAAGAGGAAAACTCATAGCTCTGAGTGACTCCAAAAGGAAACTAGAGAGAACACACATTAGCAGCTTGACAACACACCTAAAAGCACTAGAACAAAAGGAAGCAAATTCACCCAAGAGGAGTAGACGGCAGGAAATAATCAAACTCAGGGGTGAAATCAACCAAGTGGAAACAAGAAAAACTATTCAAAGAATCAACCAATCAAGGAGCTGGTTCTTTGAGAAAATCAACAAGATAGATAAACCCTTAGCCAGACTCACTAGAGGGCACAGGGAAAGCATCCTAATTAACAAAATCAGAAATGAAAAAGGAGACATAACAACAGATCCTGAAGACATCCAAAACACCATCAGATCCTTCTACCAAAGGCTATACTCAACAAAACTGGAGAACCTGGATGAAATGGAGAAGTTCCTAGACAAATACCAGGTACCAAAGTTGAATCAAGATCAGGTTAATGATCTAAACAGCGCTATATCCCCCAAAGAAATAGAAGCAGTCATTAATAGTCTCCCAACTAAAAAAAGCCCAGGACCAGATGGGTTTAGTGCAGAGTTCTATCAGACCTTCAAAGAAGATCTAATCCCAGTTCTTCACAAACTATTCCACAAAATAGAAACAGAAGGTACTCTACCCAACTCATTCTATGAAGCCACAATTACTCTGATACCTAAACCACAAAAAGACCCAACAAAGATAGAAAACTTCTGACCAATATCCCTTATGAATATTGATGCAAAAATCCTCAATAAAGTTCTTGCTAACCGAATCCAAGAACACATCAAAACAATCATCCATCCTGACCAAGTAGGTTTCATCCCAGGGATGCAGGGATGGTTCAATATATGGAAATCTATCAACGTAATCCAGTATATAAACAAACTCAAAGACAAAAACCACATGGTCATCTCGTTAGATGCGGAAAAAGCATTTGACAAGATCCAACACCCATTCATGATAAAAGTCTTGGAAAGATCAGGAATTCAAGGCCCATACCTAAACATGATAAAAGCAATCTACAGCAAACCAGTAGCCAACATCAAAGTAAATTGTGAGAAGCTTGAAGCAATCCCTCTAAAATCAGGGACTAGACAAGGCTGTCCACTTTCTCCATACCTATTCAACATTGTACTTGAAGTCCTAGCCAGAGCAATTCGACAACAAAAGGAGATCAAAGGGATACAAATTGGAAAAGATGAAGTCAAAATATCACTTTTTGCAGATGATATGATAGTATATCTAAGTGACCCTAAAAATTCCACCAGAGAACCCCTAAGCCTGATAAACAGCTTCGGTGAAGTAGCTGGATATAAAATTAACTCAAACAAATCAATGGCCTTTCTCTACACAAAGAATAAACAGGCTGAGAAAGTAATTAGGGAAACAACACCCTTCTCAATAGTCACAAATAATATAAAATATCTTGGCGTGACTCTAACTAAGGAAGTGAAAGATCTGTATAATAAAAACTTCAAGTCTCTGAAGAAAGAAATTATAGAAGATCTCAGAAGATGGAAAGATCTCCCATGCTCATGGATTGGCAGGATCAACATTGTAAAAATGGCTATCTTGCCAAAAGCAATCTACAGATTCAATGCAATCCCCATCAAAATTCCAAATCAATTCTTCAACGAATTAGAAAGTGCAATCTGCAAATTCATCTGGAAGAACAAAAAACCTAGGAGAGCAAAAACTCTTCTCAAGGATAAAAGAACCTCTGGTGGAATCACCATGCTGGACCTAAAGCTCTACTACAGAGCAATTGTGATAAAAACTGCATGGTACTGGTATAGTGACAGACAAATAGACCAATGGAATAGAATTGAAGACCCAGAAATGAACCCACACACCTATGGTCCCTTGATCTTCGACAAGGGAGCTAAAAACATCCAGTGGAAGAAAGACAGCATTTTCAACAAATGGTGCTGGCACAACTGGTTGTTAACATGTAGAAGAATGGGAATCGATCCATTCCTATCTCCTTGTACTAAAGTCAAGTCTAAGTGGATCAAGGAACTTCACATAAAACCAGAGACACTGAAACTTATAGAGGAGAAAGTGGGGAAAAGCCTTGAAGATATGGGCACAGGGGAAAAATTCCTGAATAGAACAGTAATGGCTTGTGCTGTAAGATCGAGGATTGACAAGTGGGACCTCATGAAACTACAAAGCTTCTGCAAGGCTAAAGACACCATCAATAAGACAAAAAAACCACCAACAGATTGGGAAAGGATCTTCACCTATCCTAAATCAGATAAGGGACTAATATCCAATATATATAAAGAACTCAAGAAGGTGGACTCCAGAAAGTCAAATAACCCCATTAAAAAATGGGGCTCAGAATTGAACAAAGAATTCTCACCTGAGGTATACCGAATGGCAGAGAAGCACCTGAAAAAATGTTCAACATCCTTAATCATCAGGGAAATGCAAATCAAAACAACCCTGAGATTCCACCTCACACCAGTCAGAATGGCTAAGATCAAAAATTCAGGTGACAGCAGATGCTGGCGAGGATGTGGAGAAAGAGGAACACTCCTCCATTGTTGGTGGGATTGCAAGCTTGTACAACCACTCTGGAAATCAGTCTGGCGGTTCCTCAGAAAATTGGACATAGTACTACCGGAGGATCCAGCAATACCTCTCCTGGGCATATATCCAGAAGATGTCCCAACCGGTAAAAAGGACACATGCTCCACTATGTTCATAGCAGCCCTATTTATAATAGCCAGAAGCTGGAAAGATCCCAGATGTCCCTCAACAGAGGAATGGATACAGAAATTATGGTACATTTACACAATGGAGTACTACTCAGCTATTAAAAAGAATGAATTTATGAAATTCCTAGCCAAATGGATGGACCTGGAGGGCATCATCTTGAGTGAAGTAACACAATCACAAAAGAACTCACACAATATGTATTCATTGATAAGTGGATATTAGCCCAAAACTTAGGATACCCAAGATATAAGATACAATTTGATAAACGCATGAAACTCAAGAAGAATGAAGACCAAAGTGTGGACACTGTGCACCTTCTTAGAATTGGGAACAGAACACCCAGGGAAGGAGTTACAGAGACAAAGTTCGTAGCTGTGATGAAAGGATGGACCATTTAGAGACTGCTGTATCCAGGGATCCGTCCCATAATCAGCTTCTAAACGCTGACACCATTGCATACACTAGCAAGATTTTGCTGAAAGGACCCAAATATAGCTGTCTCTTGTGAGACGATGCCGGGGCCTAGCAAACACAGGAGTGGATGTTCACAGTCAGCTATTGGATGTATCACAGGGCTCCCAATGGAGAAGCTAGAGAAAGTACCCAAGGAGCTAAAGGGATCTGCAACCCTATTGTTGGAACAACATGATGTACTAACCAGAACCCTGGAGCTCTTGTCTCTATCTGCATATGTATCGAAAGATGGCCTAGTCGGCCATCAATGGAAAGAGAGGCCCATTGGACTTGCAAACTTTATATGCCCCAATATAGGGGAATGCCAGGGCCAAAAGAATGGGAATGGGTGGGTAGGGAAGTGGGGGGCGCTATGGGGGACTTTTGGGATAGTATTGGAAATGTAATTGAGGAAAATATGTAATAAAAACATTTAAAAAAAAAGAGAGAACATAAATGTAACGAAAAGAAAAAAAAAAAAGAATTTCCTATCTTAAAAAAGAAAATGCTAAGAGGAAATGAATTGACAGCTCTGGGATATAAGTGTTGATGTGGTAAAGAAATGCATGTAAATAACTGAATGTACCGACAAAAATATTTTTAGAATATATATGTTGGAGAGTGCTAAAATGTATAATTGTCTTTTCAAAACATGGAGAACTGGGGTTCTGCAAGTATCAGCATAATGAAAAAGAATATGTTCACATTTACAGAAGCAATGATATGAATAAATATATAAAGGTGTGTTTAGAGTGAATATTACACTAGTTTAAAATACAAAATTTCAGTACCAACAGATAGTCATTGCTTTTCAAATATTAAAAAATAATTCTTCGACAAGAACAGTGTATCAATTATGGGGAAAATAATAAAATTGAACACATACTAGCTGTCTTAAAAGCAATATTCTGTGTTCTAGACCAACAAACATTTTCACAAATATATAAGTAAAAGAAAATTACATGTTATATGAGCTACATTATTCTGTCTATGCAATGGCAACAAATCCATTTCAAAGATTTGTTTTAGGCCACATAAATAAAACATACAAACCTATGAGCTGAGCTGTGACACAATCTTTCACTGCTTAGTAAATGAAATGTTTTATGACACAACTAGTTATGAGACTATGGGAGAATGTTTTAAGTTTTCAATCATATTGTAGAATGTAAACGTGACATGATGTGTAACTATATTTTAAAAAGTACTGATTGCATGAAATTTGAAAGGAAGGAAAAAGAAAAAATGAAATAAAGAAATAATACTCATATAAAAAAAGGAAATATGTGTTGGGGGCCTCATATCAGCTTGTGTATGCTGCCTGTTTGGTGGTCCAGTGTTTGAGAGATTTCGGGGGTCCAGACTAATTGAGACTGCTGGTCCTCCTACAGGATCGCACTTCTCCTCAGCTTCTTTCAGTCTTCCCTAATTCAACAATGGGGGTCAGCTGCTTCTGTCCATTGGTTGGGTGCAAATATCTGCATTGGACTCTTTCAGCTGCTTATTGGGTCTTTCAGAAGGCAAACATGATAGGTCCCTTTTTGTGAGCGCTCCATAGCCTCAGTAATAGTGTCATGCCTTGCGACCTCCCCTTGAGCTGGATTCTATTTTGGGCCTGTTGCTGGACCTTCTTTTCCTCGGGCTCCGTTACATTTTCATTCCTGTAATCCTTTCAGACAGGCACAATTATGGGTCAGAGATGTGACTGTGGGTGGCAACCCCACCCCTCCCTTGATGCCTTGTGTTCCTGCTGGAGGTGAAGCCTATGAGTTCCCTTTCCCTACTGTTGGGCATTTATCTAAGGTCCCTCCCTTTGATTCCTGAGAGTCTCTCATCTCCCAGGCCTCTGGTGCATTCTGGAGGGTGCCCCAACCTCCTATTTCCTGAGGTTGCCTGTTTCCATTCTTTCTACTGGGTCTCAGGGATTCAATCGTTTTCCCTCTCCCAATACCAGATCAGGTTCCCCTCTCTCCCCCTCAAACATCCCCTATTCCCATCAACTTTCCCTCACAGATTCCTCCCTCCCTTGATGGAAGTAGCCTTCAAGAGACTGGAGGCCCCAAGGGGTTTAGACATCAGGTGGGGTGGGGGTGGGGGTATCCATGTGGAGAAAGGGGGTGGGGAAGAAATGTGGGATGTGGAACTGTAGGAGAGTAGATGGGGGGGGCAGGGAATGGAATGTAGAGTGTAAAAACTAAATTAATTTTAAAAGAAATATGTTTTAATAAAAATAAAATTATGAATATGAACATTGAAAGATTCCTACAGTAAAGAAGGAAAACAGTTATTAAAGCAGAGAGACTTGTGAATAGATAAAGGACCATTGCCTTGGATCTGAATTCCTATCAAATGTCAACTCAGGTATTATTTTCTTTTACTTTTCTTTTTTTTTCAAAAAATTTTTAATACTTTTTATTAGATATTTTCTTTATTTCCATTTCAGATATTGTCCCCTTTCCTACTTTACCCGCTGTAAACAGATGAGCTGCATAGTTCTCTTAGACCTCTTAACTTTGAAATGGGTAGCATCCCCTTTATATGTGGTAAGTTATTGAAAACACAAGAAAACTTTTAAATGTTTATAAGCTAAAATTTTAATGCTTCTGTCGTGCTAATCAAGGAGAACAAGAAATGAGACACACTAAATTTAGCTGAACAAAATATTTTGACACTTTTTATTTCTTTGGAATGTGATCATTGAGTAATCTTGGTCATAATATTGAATATCTAGTAGTTTTATAATATAATACAAAATACAATTAGATTTACTGGATTTGTGATATTTATGACTTACTGAAAATTATTTAGTTTAAAGCAGTAGGTAAATATTTAGTAAATTTTTTTTTTATACTTTTGACTTGAGTCTAGGTTTTTAACTGTTGAAACATCTCTCCAGACTATAAAATCATATTTTAAAATGTCAGGTATATTTAATATGCATCCATTGACTAATCTGTCTCTTAATTATAGTACAAATTAATATTTTCAAAGAGTTTATGGCATCATACTTTTAAATAAAACTATTCTACATATTCCTGTTTTGTGTGTCAATCTATGATTTAATAATTTATCACTAAATATCCAATAATAGTTTTATACAGGAATTTTGAGAAAGAAAAAGATGACTCCTTCAAATTTAAGAACTAATTTATAACTTGCACTATATGTTTATTTGTTTTATTAGCAATAAAATAATATAAATAATAGATTTTTAGTGTAATATTTTGAGGTAAATGTAATTTCCTGATCTATTGTATGTATATATATGCATATATACATTTGGTTCATATAGAGAACTAAAATTCTTTTAATTTTCCCTTATAATCCAGATATATTTATTACAATCATGTGGATTTTTTTTAGTTATGAGGAAATAAAAATAAGTAGAAACATAATTTTTGCTTGCAATGCATTTATAATGTACTTGGACAGAAAGTAAGCAAGTAGAACAGTGCATGTTTCTGATGTGATTGAGATTGCTTTGAGAATCCAGAAAGAGAAAATCAAAAAATCATGATCCTAGGAATAATTGATATGATATCTATGTCACTTGGTAAGAAAGATGGAGTTAATCAATATCAAAATGGCATCTAGAAGGATTTATAAGAGGAAGAATTATTGATGCACAAAGAGTTCAATGTAACAACTCTTCTAAACATAATTTTTTTTTAATATTGGTTATGTTCAGGAAGATCAGGAGACTACATGGTTACAGAGCTGAACAAAGCATAAAACTCTTGAGAGCCCGCTTAGTTATTTTCATAAATGGTCCACCTAGAGTTGAAGAATCATATTATTTTAGATTATCATAAATTATCAGAGGTTATTATGGATAAAATGGAAATTAATATTAATCAAATGCTTAATGCTTTGCAGATGCTTCCCTCTATTTGTAGTATGCAGTAAATATTTAGGTTTTCATATATACAGAAAATAATCTCGCCATCAGATTCTATCTGAGATACAGCATCTGGGAATCTCTAGACACAGCCACACATCCTCCTCCACACTTATTTCCTTTCTGATTCTATCACGTCACATCATTAACAAGTCAGGTACAAGCAAGCTTCTCTCCTATAGGACACCAAGATAAGGGAACACTACTACTCAGTAGCTACAGAGGCTTTATCATCTTAGATATTCTCCAGCATAAGGCACCTGTATGACCCTGTGTATGATTACCTACCTAGTCCTGCAGAATGTGTGGACACCAGTGTCCTTCTGGTATGCAAGTATCCTGATAACATCGTTCTTGCTACTTTGTAGTCTACAGAAGTTGAAATATTTATTAGTTGACACTCATCATCTACCACTCTTCATAATACAGGTCGGTATGAAATCTAGTGACCCCTTCCATCAGAAACTAAGGGAATCTCCAAAAGATCTGTCAACAATGGAATTTGTGATGTGTGTTTAAGTTATATAATCCTAGAATTTAGACAGCTGAGATCTTGACTGATTTAAAAACTTAAGAGGTAGGAAGATAAAAGAAACAAAAATCTGTTTGTTTGTTTTTGTTGTTGTTGCTGTTTTTTGTTTGTTTGTTTTAGATATTTACTTTATTTACATTTCAAATGTTGTCCCCTTTCCTGATTTCCCCTCTGAAATCCCCCTATCCCCTCACTCCTCCCGCTGCTCACCAACCCACCCACACCTGCTTCCTAGTCCTGGCATTTCCCTACACTGGGCATAAGTATTCAAGGACCAAGGGCCTCTCCCCCATTGATGACTGACAAGGCCATCCTCTGCCACATATGCAGCTGGAGCCATGAGACCCACCATGTGTACAGTTTAGTTGGTGATTTCGTCCCTGGGAGCTCTGGAGGTACTGGTTATTTCATATTATTTTTCCCCTTAGGCAGTCTGATCAAGTTACATGTTGTATCTCATGTCAGTGTGAATTGAAGGCTAGTAAATTAGAAATTCTTCCATTAATAAAGATGATAAAAAATTCTAAGATGAAAATGAATCTGGTATTTGATAAAAGAGAAGGGGAAGGAGGATAGTGAGAAATTTTGTTTCCATGTTAAATGGAATATGTGAGAAACTATCATGAAAACCTGTGAAGGGAAGCAGGAACTTCTGGAACCTGACAATAGCGGGACATTTATGATGGCCATGGAGATGATCTTGTGCATTGTTTCTTACATTTCTGTTAGTGTGTTCATTTCTTGCTTATTTGGTTGCTTCCATTATTCTTTATCTTCCTCAAAAGGAAAATACTCAAACAAATGTGAAGAACAAATTCTGGCTAGCCCAGGACAAGGCCAGCAGGAGAAGAGAGAAAACTGAGACGTTATTGGTTTTTCTTTTAATTAAAATAAAGTTTACTTTATGTTTAAATACCATGTTCAATCACTGAAACCTACTGAGCTTTGGAATCCTTTTAAAAAGTCATACTGTCATTTTGTCATATGAATATTCCTAGCTATGTCATTCTAATGTGTATGAGAATATTAGCAAATCATTATCAAATCTGATTCTAATAAATTGAACCTTAAAAGTAAAACGTAATAATGTAAGTTAAGCTATCTGAACTTTATTTTATTCTTTCAAATCCACTGGCAATGTGTTCAGAATAAAGATACAATTTGTATATTAATGGAGGACCTTCCATTGAACATTGATGCCGTGGTTTGTGTGTGTGTGTGTGTGTGTGTGTGTGTGTGTGTATTACTCATTTAACTTAATGAATAGGGGCCAGTCACGTTAACTGTGAAATTATAGAATTTTGTTTTGTAAAATATACCCTGATAGTTACTTGAAGATCAACATAGAAACTTAAGTCATATTAGATCCTGATAGAAATTGAACAAATATTTATTTTAAACATCTTCTATTTTTTCCATATTAAAAAGCTTAAAGCAGCTAGAAATTTTTATGGTGCTAGAAATATCCTAAAATCTTTATAGCCCAGGATATTGCAAAGAATACCACTGAGATATTTGTGCAATAGATGTCAAAAATTTTTTGGAAACATAAATATGATCTTACTGCTCAAATGATGGGAAGAAATCAAGGAGAAACCTGGACAGTGCCAGACAGAGGTAATTGGAGCGGGCAGCAGATACATTTGGTGCACTTTTTTAAATGCTATGAAGAAGAAAATAATGATGTGAATGAGACCAGGCAGAAAGTTTCTACCTTTTCTCCTGTTTCACACTGAGGTTGCAGAATAGAACTGAGCATTCTTTTAGTGAAAGAATGGGGCTAATATTTAAAATTTTTCTATATAGATAAGGACATAGGTAGGTAGGCAGATAGATAGATAGATAGATAGATAGATAGATAGATAGATAGATAGAGATATAGTAAGGACAGTTCACACAAATCATAAAATATTTACCATTTATAAAAGGTTATCAAATCTGATCCATATGTTTGTGAGTGTAAAGTGCCAATAAAGAAGGGGAAAAGTGTACATATATTAAAAAGATAAGAATGAAAACTTAAGAGGACTGGTCTGGTATATAACAGAATTAAGAGGTTCTCTGGATCAAGGCTGTAAGAAATTAGAAAACCCTAAAACTATTGGAAAGGCAGAGCAGAAAAATGCATAACTCTTCTGAAAGCATCCATTTTCATTGTCAGATACGAACATCAAAGAATAGACATTATTTGTTCTTTTTTTTAAAATATGATTTTTTTCTACAATTCTTTTTTACTAGATATTATTTACATTTCAAGTGTTATCCCATTTCCTGGTTTCCCCTCTGAAAATTCCCTATCCCTCCTCCCCCTGCTCACCAACCCACCCACTCCCATTCCTGGCTCAGGCATTCCCCTACACTGGGGCTTAGAACCTTTACAGCACTAAGGGCCTCTCCTCCTATTGATAAATGACTAGGTCATCCTCTGCTACATCTGCAGCTAGAGCCATGGGTCCCTCCATGTGTACTCTTTGGTTGGTGGTTTAATCCCTGAGAGCTCTGGGGGGTACTGGTTAGTTCATATTGTTGTTCCTCCTATGGGACTTCAAACCCCTTCATCTCCTTGGATACTTTCTCTAGCTCCTTCATTGGTGTCCCTGTGCTCTGTCCAATGGATGACTGTGAGCATCCACTTTTGTATTTGTCAGGCACTGGCAGAGCCTCTGACAGGAGTCTGATATTGCTGTCTCCTGACATTGTTTGTTCTTAAACTTTAGAGAAAATTTTCAAAGTAAGATTTGGTAAAAGAAATTTTCCAATTTTTAAACGAGAACTGAATGTTTTTATATGGAGATATTTCCATGCTACATTTATGTGATAAGTGGTAAATAATGAGAGAGAAATCATATATACTCACCTTTATACATTTGCTCACAAAATAAATATTCCATTACAAACTGATAAGGGAACACACGATTGATTTGTAGTAATCTTTGTATCATCTTCCTACTATTTATATTCAATATTACTTTCTGCTCCCTTATTTATAACAAACTATGCAGAAATTAACATTCAGTAGTATTTACATCAGTAGTCTGTTTATCCATTTTTGTATTTTGTTTCAAAGTGTCAATAAAATTTTTATTTTTTTTTTCTGGAGATGCCCCCTTTCTCCCCACACGAACAGTTACAGATTTCCATTCATTCTCACGGCCATCTGGCCATCGCTCAGGTTACTCTCCACACTTGATCCTGAACCCCCACTCTCTTCCTCATCCTCTCTCCCACTCAGTTCTCTCCCTCCATCTGCTTATTTTTTCCCCATGAAATTCAAATTTAATATCCACATGACAACTTTTTTCACCTACATTCTGTCTTTTGTTTCTCTTTACAATACACAATTCAGAGTGGAAAGGTCTGCAAACCCTAAAATATATGTCTTCTGACCTCCTAGGTAAGTGTTCAACCCTGGATTAGAGGTGTTCTGTAGTAAGATTATGTTTCCACATCTTCAACATTGTTTCTTCTTACTCTTTGTAGATTTAATCCTTTAAAAGAGAAACATTTTTTTACATAATTTCACAGCTCTCTTTCTTCCCTATAAGCCCTTCTATGCACCTCATTTATGTGTAGCTACACACACACACACACATACACACACACACACACACACTTCCTAAATATATAAATACAATATGCTGAGTCAGTATAATGTTACTTGTATTTATATAATTTTAGGGCTGACCACTTGTTAGTTAACTAACTAGGGTCTTCCCTTTTATTTCCTCTTCTAAAGGAGATCCAAGCATCTTATCTTTTGCCCTCCTTCTGGTATAGTTTTTTTTGGATCTGTGGAGTGTAGCCTTGGCATCTTATATTTTATAGCTAATATTCACTTATGAGTGAGAGCATACAATCAATGTACTTTGGGGACTAGGTTATCTCATTCAGGATGTTATTCTCAAGATCCACACATTTGCCTGCAAAATTCATAATGTCTTCAGTTTTCATAGATGTGTAGTATTCCACTATGTAGATGTGCAGAGAACTGGGATAAGGGGGGCATCCAAGAATCCCTCCTTCTGGTATAGTTTCTTTGAATCTGTGGAGTGTAGCCTGGGCATCCTATATTTTACAGCTAATATTCACTTTTGAGTGAAAGCATACCATGAATGTCCTCTGGGGACTAGGTTATCATCCTAGGAGATACCTAGTCCCCAAAGGACATTCATGGTATGCTATCAATAGGGTGTCCTGAGCTGTGAGTTACATCACTAGCGATATGGAATATGAAGAGGCAGAAATCCCAATGGAACATTAGGGACACAAACCCAACCACAAAACTTTCAACCCAAAAATTATCCTGTCTACAAGAAATGTAGGGATGGGGATGGACCAGAGTCTGATGAAATGGCCAATCAAAAACCAGGCCAACATGAGGCCCATTGCATGGGCAAGCACCAATCCCTGACACTCTGTTATTCTTGAAAACATGAGTCTAGCATGACTGTCCTCTGAGAGGTTCCACCCAGCAGCTGACTCAGATAGCTGGAAAAACCCACAGGCATCAGTAGATGGAGCTTGGGAACTCTTATGGAAGAATAGGAGTAAGGATTGCAGGCCCCAGAGGGGATAAGAACTCCATAGGAAGACCAACAGAGTCAAGTAACCTGGACCCCTGCGGCTCTTAAATACTGTAACACCAACCAAAGAACATACATGGGCCAGACCTTGGTCTCACCTCACATGTATAACAGATGTTAAGCTTTGTCTCCTGTGGGTCTGGAACAACACGGGAGTGGGGGTTATCCCAAACGTTGTCACCTGTATGTGGAATATGTTCTTCTAGTTGGGCTGCCTTGTCTGGCCTCAGTAAAAGAGGATGTACCTAAACTCAAAGAAACTTGATTTGCCAGAGTCAGGGGCCACCCAGGTTGGGGGCCAATCTGCTTAGAGGAAAGGAGAGGGGAGGAAGAGGCAAGGACTGTGGAAGTAGCTGACAGAGATAATGGAAATGAGCAGTATGTAAAGTAAAAAAAAAAAAAAAAGTAAAAGAACTTAAATATTTCACATTTTGTTGTTAAAAGAAAGCAGTATATCGGTAGGAAACAGCTACAGTAGAAAACATAAAATGATGCATTATTTACTATTAAAGTACTTCTCAAAAATATAAATAATTATGATAAATGACTTACACTTGCTCTCAATACTTAATATATTTGAGAAAATGCATGACTTAGAACTATAGGCAGATTTTTGTTGTCATTGCTCCATGGTATCTCACCCATTACGTCTTGAAATGTCTCAGTTGCTAAAATTAAGGAGGTCCCAGGGAGTTTGGAGGTCTGGTGGAGTGGTGTGTGGGGAGGTGGGGACATCTGTGTGGAAACAAGGGGTAGGGAAGGAGGTATGGGATGTGGAACAGTCTGAGGGTCTGACCAAGAGGGGAATAAAATCTGGAATGTAAAAAAAAAAGGATTAAATTTAAAAAAAGGAATACAATAAAGAGCTATAATAGACAGAATAACCCTTGGAGGGAAAAAAGAGAAACTGCTTCTTCGAGTCTCCTATGCTCCATTTTCAGACCCATAACTCTACCTGCCTTTTTAGGTGCCTGTCAGAACCAGGGACAACTAGGTAAGACCCTTCCCTTGCCTTCAAAGTCACTTTGAAGTGCACCAGCCATCCATGAACTTAAACTCAACCTCCTGACTCCATTTTCAGGCCCACAAATCCACCAGAGTTAATTGAGGCTCACCAGCACCAAGGACCCCAGCCATGCTGGTAATAAGGACCCCAGAGTAAAGGTTAGCACTCAAACCCCAGAGGCAAAACAGAAAACAAAAGCAAAGGAGAGAAATCCTACTGGACTTAAAGACTCATTAATCACCAGAACCCCAGGCCAGTCAGGCCAGAAATCAAGGAAGCAGAAACCAAGTAATAAACACTCAAGAAATACCCGAATAACGAAGACGAACTCAGAAATCAGCATTTAAACTTAAAATAAATTCAAATCCCAGATGGCTAAAAGCTAGTTTAAGAACAAAATCAACAACCAGAGGGGAGTGGCACTACCAGAGCACAGCTACCCCACTACACCAAGGTGTGGATATTCTAGCATAGCTGAAGCACAAGAAAATGACCTTAAATTAAATTTCATGAAGATGGTAGGAGCTCTTAAAGAGAAATGAGTCAATCCTTAAATAAACAAGGAAAATACCATCAAAGAGGTAAGAAAAGGAATAAAATTGTTCAAATCCTGAAAATGGAAATAGGAGCAATAAAGAAAACACAACCGAGGAAACCCTAGAAAGGAGAAACATAGTTATGAGAACATAAACAACAGATATGAGCATCACCAACAGAATACAAGAGTGAGAAGAGAGACTTGTAGGCCTAAAGGGTACAATAAAAGAAACTGATATTTCTGTCAAAGAAAATGTTACAGTTAAAAAGTTATTCAGATAAAATATTCAGGAAATTTGGAACAGTATATAAAGAACAAACTAAAAATAATAATAGAAGAAGATTCCTATTCCGAAGGCCTAAGAAATATTTTCAATAAAATCGTAGAAGAAAAATTCCCCAAACAAAACAAAGAAATAACTATAAATGTGCAAGAAGCTTACAGAATACTACATATATTGAACAAAAAAAGAAATTCCTCCGGCTACATAATATTCAAAATGCTAATAGTACAGAACAAAGGAAAAATTTAAAAGCTGTGAATTAAAAAGGTCAACAAACATATAAAGGCAAACTTATCATGGGATGGGGAGTTGGTAGAAGGGGTAACGTGGAAGTGGGATATCATTTGAGATGTAAATGAATGAAATGATTAATAAAAAAAATGAAAAGAAAAAAGAAAATAATTACAACTGACCTCTCAAGAGGGACTCTATAATCCAGAATGGATTGAGCAGATTTCTTGAAGTCCTAAGAGACCACAGACTACTCTACTCAGTAAAATTTTCAATAACCATACATGGGAACAAAACATTCCATGACAAAATGAAATTTAAAGAATATCTTTTCACAAATACTAAGAAACACCACAACCTGAGGAGGTAAGCTGATCCAAGAAATCAAAGGAAATAAATACCTTCACACCAGCAAACACATAAGAAGGGAAGCATACATACATAGAGATGCATGCGAATACACACACACACACACACACACACACACACACACACACAGACACACACACACACACAACCACCACCAATATCAAAATAACAAAAATTAACAAAAACTGGTCATTAATATCTGTCAAGGTCAATGTACTCAATATCCCCAAACCACAGACTATCAGAATAAATGCAAAATCAGGACCCATCATTCTGCTATATACAAGAAACAGACTTCAACATCAGGCATAGACATTAACTCAGTGTGAAGGGCTGAAAAAATATTTTCCAAGCAAAGGGAGCCAAGAAGCAATCTGGCATAGCCATTCTTTTACCTAATAAAGTAATCTTTCAACCAAAATTAATTAAAAGAGATTTGAAAGAACATTTTATACACATACATCAAAGATAAAATCCACCAAGATGACATCTCAATTATGAATACCTATGCCACAAATTCAAGGGCAACTATTTCCATAAAGGAATCATTACTAAAGCTTAAATCAAATATTGAACCTCATTCATTAATAATGGAAGACTTCAGCACCCCAGTATCACCAATGTCATAGAGACAGAATCTACACAGAGAAATAATGAAACTGAGTTTATGAATTAAATGGACTTAATAGATATGTACAGAACATTTCACCCAAACACAAAAATAATATACCTTCTCAATATATCCATGAATCAAATTCATTTTATGAGGCTGCAGTCATCATGATACCTAAAGCACACCAAGACTCAATCAAATAAGAGAATTTCAAACCAATTTCTTTCATAAACATTGATGCAAAGATACTCCATAAAGTATTTGTAAACTGAATCCAAGAACATGTCATAAATTGCCCACTGTACTCATGTGGACTTCAGAGATGCAGAAATAGTTCAACATAAAAATATCAGTCAGTGCAATCCACTATATAAATAAACTGAAAGAAAAAAATAACCAACATGATCATCTTTTTAGATGCTAGAAAACCCTTTGACAAAATCTAACATACTTTCATGATAAAAGTTTTAAAGAGATCACAGATACAGGGATCATACCTAACACAATAAAGGCAATATACAGTAAGCCAATGGCCAGCATCAAATTAAACGGAGAAAAACTTGTAAGCAATCCCACTGAAATCAATGACAAGACCAGGCTTTCCCAGTATATTTATATCAATTCAATATAGTTGTTGGAGATTTTCACAGGAGCAATAAGACAACTAAAGGAGATCAAGGGGATACAAATTGCAAAGGAAGAAGTAAAAGCACCTTGATTCACAGATAATAGGTTAGGATACATACATGAAGCCACAAATTCTACCAGAGACCTCCTACAGCTGATAAACACTGTAAGCAAAGTCACTGAACAGAAAAATTAACTAGAAAGAAATCAGTAGAATTTCTGTAGACATATAATATATACTCTGAAAAAGAAATTAGGGGAAAAGCACTACTCATTAAAGTGACAAATAATGTAAAATTTCTTGGTCTAATTCTATCCAAGCAAGTGAAAAGCTTATGTGACAAAAATTTTAATTTTTTGAAGAAATAAGTTGAATATCAGAAGTTGGGAATATCTACCAGGCTCATAGATTCGTGCAATTAACATAGCACAAGTGGCCAACCAACCAAAACCAATCTACATATTCAAAGAAATTTCCATCAAAATTCCAAGAAAATCATTTAAAGACCTTGAAAGAACAGTACAAAACTCAATATGTAAAAATAAATAAAACACTAAAAAAAACCCAGGACAACTAAAAAAACAAAAATTTTATACAATATAAGAACTTCTGTAGGTATCACCATACTTGATTTAAAGCTATACTACAGAGCAATAATAACGAATACTACATGACCATGGCATGAAATCATATAGATTGATCAATGGAATAAATTTAAAAACCCAGAAGTAAATCTACATACCTATATACATTTGATTTTGATAAATAAGACAAAAGTATACAATGAAAGAGAAAAGCAGCTTCAGCAAATGGTGCTGGTCGAATTGGATGTCTGCATATAGAAGAATGCAAGTAGACCCATACCCGTTATTCTAAATATTAACTCCACATGATAAAAGATACATAAAACAGAACAACAACACCACAACTCAGTAAAAACTAAAATTGAATGAAGCGAAAGTGGGGAATTGCCTTGAATATATTGCTACAGGAGACAAGTTCCTCAGTGGAACACTAACAGCTCTGACACTAAGATCAAGAGTTAATAAATGGGCTCATGAAACTGAAAAGCTTCTGTAAAGCAAAGGACACCATCAAAAGGACAAAACAGCAACCTACAGAATGGGAAAAGATATTCACCCTACATAAACAGAAGACTAAAAACAATATATATAATTTGTAAATATAATATGTATTATATATATTTAGTCAAGAAACTAGATACCAACAAAACAAGTAACCTAATTTAAAAAATGGGGTACAGTTCTAAACAGAGAATTCTTAGTAGAAGAATTTATAATTTTTGAGAAGCACTTAAATGTTCAACAGCCATAGTCATCAGGGAAATGCAAATCAAAATGACTCTGTGACTGAACTTGCAATAATTAGAATGGCCTTTTCTGAGAAGGAGTGGGGAGAATGTTGAATGGGGTAGAGAAAGTGAGGGGGAAGGGCTGAGAAGAGAGAAGGGAGAAGAAGTTCTGATTGGGATGTAACGTAAATAAATAACTTAATTATTAAAATATAAATAAAAAACCTTAAAAAATGTTTTATATGCCGGGCGTGGTGGCGCACGCCTTTAGTCCCAGCACTCGGGAGGCAGAGGCAGGCGGATTTCTGAGTTCGAGGCCAGCCTGGTCTACAAAGTGAGTGCCAGGACAGCCAGGGCTACACAGAGAAACCCTGTCTCGAAAAACCAAAAAAAAAAAAAAAAAAAAATGTTTTATGAGTGACTCATGATTCATAAACAGGAATAAGGCCCTAATGAATATGAAAGCTGTCTGCTTCTGTTTGGATGGAATGACAGAATGTCTAACACTGAGAAAGTAGACTAAAGGTCTTAGAGAGTAAGCTTTTTCAGATTGCATATTGCAGGAGAAGAATTACCTGATTTGAAGAAATTCTATCAGAAATTTGCCTTCTAAATACTGTGGATAGCATGAATCTGTGATTTGCTAGGTTAAACAGATACTTTATTATCAGTATTATACAGTTTAATACTAAAAATCTGTCACAATCTATACATATAAGATTGTTTATGACTTACTCATATATGTTATAGCAACTTTACTCAGCAAAAATTTTTATATATTAACTTAGTGGTATCACTTTAACGGTATATGTTCTAGGAATTTAGCAAATATCTTGGGTGTATTCTATAACATCAGCAAAGTTTTGTAAAATTCTTTTTGTTGAATGACTATTGCATTCAAGACAGAAAGAAAAAAAGTACTTGTAGGTTGTGAATGGAAATATATAATGATTCCTATTGGATCAATATTGTGAAATGCTTCTTGGGATGTTTGCAGAGTAATTACTATATTATCACTTATTTCATTGCATCTAATAGAGCATGTTTTACCAAATATAATTCACCTGAAACTATGAGAAAATTTGAATTAACACTGGGAATTATGGTTGTTTTTTGCTTGCAAATGAAAGAAATTTGTTGCTTTGTTTCTTATTGGCATTAATTGGTATCCCATGGAAATATAATCTATAATTGTATTACCTAAAGATCAGTGTGCAGTACTGAGGAGAAGGGCAGAAGAGTAAAGCGTTTGCTGCACAGGCATACAGATATAGGTTTGAGTTACCATCACTCATAAAAGCTTCTTGAAAACCAAGAAGTAGAGACAGGCCAGTCATAGAGGCTTGATGAAGAATGAGTCTACCTCAAATGGTGGGTGAGCGATGGGTTCATTAAGAGAACCTGTGTAAACATTAGATGAACAATGACTGAGGAAGATACCTAGAGTCTGTATTGGACACACACACACTCCACTTAATATCTAAAAACATTTAAACTATGTACATTAAAGAAATATTTTTATACTCTGAATGACCAGAAAAAAAAATGTAAGTGAAGTAAACCTGATTTGTTTCAAATCTGTTTATAATTCAAACTCAGAAACTATTTTTTTCAATATATCATAAAATAGAAAACAAAACTAGGGAATTTTATTTAAACTCTGGCCACAGTTTCAGTTATATAGAAGTTAAATAGAAGTTATATAGAAGAAAAAAACACAGTATTGTTCTAGTGCCCCAATTCTTGAAACATTTCATGAATTATTGAGAAAACTCTGGAGCAGAGTAAAGAGCGAAGCTTTAAAAGTTTCCTGTGCTTCAAGACACTTACCATGAATCCTCAGCATCCATGAAATTCTACTTGATAGCCATGAGACCAGAAGGAGGTCAGTGGATGTGAACACACTCCACGATCCACCAGGGCTGGGATGGGAGAGAGGGTGACAGAGCCTTGGCTATTAAGAGATGCATGAGAACCAGAAATAAAAATCACAATCAGTCATTCTGACACAAGTAAATTGCCCTGTCATGCTCACTGAAGATGTGATGTTCCTTAAATCTAGGAGTACCGTTAAAATTTGTTGAGGAGGAACCCGCACAAATGTGAGGATTAGGAGTAGACACTGTCCTCAGACACACTGAGCACTGGTTCTGAAAGCTCTCACTGTTGTCGAACCATGACAAATCAAGCAGATGGAATTCACTTCACCCACATGCTAGAATCAGAATCACAGTAATGGAGGTAAGTCCCAAGCTACCACAACATAAATATTAGAATGGTTTAAACTCAAAGATCTACACATTAGAGGGAAATGGAGAAGGAAGAAAATACAGAAATCATAGCACAACAGAAGGAAGGATTTGTGAACAGGAAGTTTCCAGCGAAGTGACACTATCCTCCTTACAAGTCTTCACAGGATTGTGTCCCTCCTGCTCATCATTCTGTTATCTCCTGGAGGTGTTAAGCCACAGAGTTTCTGAAGATTCATATAGTCTGTGAAATTTGCAAGTTTAAATATTAGTACCTGCATGTATGCTATCAATGGAAACAGAATGTGTTTAACACTAATAATAATCACTGTCTACAAATTGATAGTATCATCTCTGACTTCTATCCCATAGATGCAAAATGACAGTAACAGATAAACAATGTCATGCCTGTCCTCAACAAGAACATCTTTCTGTTGAATTTCTAGCTGGACTGGCTTGGTGGCCTCCTTCAATTTCTCTTTCCAAAACAACTTACTTTGACTTTGACTGTGGAGAACCCAACACTCTAAATGAAGTCTTGAGGTGAGAATGTCTTTGTCATTGTCTCTATCTCAACGGGAAAGATTACTATTTTTTTATGTGAAGAGTCAATGCCCTTCACATTTTGTTTTAACTGTGCATGAGTTATACATTTGTCTTTACACTGGAGTTCATCAAACCTAGTTACAAACGTTAATAAGTATCAAATAGTCTTATAATTACAGACGCCACAAAATCACACAGAACAGAACACATTTAGAATCTGTAAAATGCAACGGACACTTTTCTAAGAAGCTTTTTCAACAACTCTGTCCTCTGTATCCTCTCTACTGTCCTTTCCTGAGACACACAAATACCCCAGTTCTGTCACTTCAGGACTGGCTACATTTTTGTCATAGAGATAAGTAAAATGGGATGTTCTCTTTTGTAAGAAACTTCTTCCATTCAACCAATTGCCTGTGAAATGTATCCGTGTTACTGCACTTGGTTCTTTTCATTACTTTTATATTACACATTTAATTTATCCTTTCCACTATTGTGGGATACTAGATTTATTTTCAATTTTTCATTATGTGAATAAAATTGCTATGTGAATGTTATAGTATAGATGAGCAAACACATTCTGGAGGACACAGGTTCTGGCTTCCTTCAGATATATGCAAACAAAAGTGAGATTGCTGAAGTGCAGGAAGGAGAACACTTGATTTTATGATGTAATGAGACAAAGTCCTTGAACCTAGCTACACTTCCGCTTGACATTTGTGAAATTTTCATTGCAAATCTTTTATACCTTTTAAATAGGTTTGTAGATTATTTCTCTTGGTGTTTTAGGACATACTTCATAATATTAAAACAACATTGAAGCATTTACTTGCCTTCCTGTAATAGAGAGATACTCAAAACAAAAGACATGTATCAAAGGTCATTCCCTTGGTAAGATGAATACCTGAGAAACTCAACCGTGGTATGGCAGACATACCTTGCTTATGTGCACTTGTAGGTTTTCCTCTTAGTAGTACTCTTAAGTGTTGTCACACTGACACTGTAGACACTGAAGAGGACTTGTGATAATTAGAGAGCAAAGACTTCACATAGAGCCAGAAATATGAAAGATTGTTAACTTGTCAGTTAAGAGACTATCACAGTGTAATGACTCCCTACTTCCCTGCTTCTGTGTAACCTCTGCCTGAGTTCATTAAGGATACCAGACAAGGATAATAAAATCATACAGAATTCCATTGTACAAGACTAAAAGTTCCATGTGGAAATTCATGTGTTTTAGAAATATTGTTTCCACTGGAGTTTCACAGTGCCTAAGTGGGAGCTATTTCGCTCTTTTTTTTTTTTTTTAAAGCCTACAGCTGGCAAAGATGACCATATGGGTTAATTGCCAAGGCAGACATGTAATAATGGTACTTATGGTAATTAGATAGTAGAAAAAGTTCCCATTTAATTTGGGAATGACAAAACACAGAAAAATGTGGAGAGGAACAAAGCAACATCATTTGACTATTGCCAACTGCATCAGAATTAAACTATGTTATAGAGATTAAGACCTAACGTATTATGCTTGAAAAATCTCAGAAAACACTATAATTAGAGTAATAATAAAAATTTATTTTGAAGATGTTATTTGTATCTAATTAAACCTAGCTACTAAAAGTAACATATGTAAAGGTATGCATGAATAAGTTTGTGTATATTTGATACATGTTTCCTACATAGTATATTAAATGTCATTAATTGAAATAGAGAGAACACATATTTATAACAAGATTAATAGATGAAAATTCTACTGCATATGTAATGCTTAAGAATAAGTAATGTTATTTAACAGTACACTAGACAGAGAAGTTGGAAGTAGCATAGTGGTCATCAGTTACCATTTTTATTACAATGCAATCCATTTAGAATTGCAGTGTACGGGTTTTCCCCATCTTAGTTTTATAACTGTCAGCATATTAATAAGTATACTGTGAAGTAAGATTATAACATAGTTATAGCAATAATATGAAGAAAAATGTAGTTGGCAATGATTGATTTGGAACACTATTTAGAGTTCCAAAATATGCAGTGGAGTACTCAGTATTTGGAACATAAAATTAATATAACTTGTATGAAATTAGACAAAATAATATATTATAAAATGGAGATATCAAAAGATATTCAAGCATATATGGGTATTTCATACCAAGAGCAGCATTTTAAGTTAGTGATGAATTGTTCTTTAATAAATTATTAAACAGTATTACAATGATAAACTTACACACAACTAAAATTTTACAGGAGAAAATTCAAACTTTAAAGATAATTGAAAAACAAGTTAAAATTTCAAGTAAATGTTAAGAATGTTTATATAAATTACAGGTGCAGTAGATATTGCTATGCTACAATAAAAAGTTTAAAAAATACACAAATTATGAACAGTGTCAAAATGACAAGTAATCAAGTAAAAATATTTGGAAAAGCATATTTCAAATTTTGGCTGTCTCAAATGACTTCCCAGCATGTACCTGCATCACATTAAACAAAATAAATAATTTAGCAAAAATAGAATATTCCACCTGTCCTGTGAATGTAGAAATGAATAATTGTTTAAGAGAAGAAATTCTAAATGAAATATCATCAAATTATTTCGAGCAAAAAATTTTTAGGATAATCTCATCTCAAGGTAACTTTAATTGCTACTAATCAGAAGGGAGGTAATAAAGGACGAAGAGTAGTAACTAGGGCTGGTATAGCCTTATCCAAACATGAATAGATTACATCATGTTGGCCAGTACATTCATTAAAAGCATTGTAGAATATTTTCTGTTGAATTTAAGTGTAGTGAAATCATACAAGCATTAAGTGGAATATTATTGGTAGTTTGCTGATGGCAGTACAGATCAAGGTAACATAGAGGATGATATAGAAGGCAAAAGAGATGATTTAAAAAATGCTAAATGGGTCTTCAATTCTGTTCCATTGGTCTATCAGTTTCCAAACGCTGACACCATTGCATACACTAGCAAGATTTTGCTGAAAGGACCCAGATATAGCTGTCTCTTGTTAGACAATGCCGGGGCCTAGCAAACACAGAAGTGGATGCTCACAGTCAGCTATTGGATGGATCACAGGGCTTCCAATGGAGGAGCTAGAGAAAGTACCCAAGGAGCTAAAGGGATCTGCAACCCCATAGGTGGAACAACATTCTGAACTAACCAGTACCCCAGAGCTCTTGACTCTAGCTGCATATGTATCAAAAGACGGCCTAGTTGGCCATCACTGGAAAGAGAGGCCCATTGGACTTGCAAACTTTATATGCTCCAGTACAGGGGAACGCCAGGGCCAAAAGTGGGAGTGAGTGGGTAAGGGAGTGTAGGGGGGAAGTGTATTGGGGACTTTTTGAATAGCATTGGAAATGTAAATGAGGAAAATACCTAATAAAAAATTTTTAAAAAAATGCTAAATGACAATGGAGTACTAACTCAAATATTAAAAACAATAGATTTATGAAATTCTTAGGCAAATGGATGGAACTAGAAAATATCATCCTGAGTTAGGTAACCCAATCACAAAAGAACACACATGGTATGCACTCATTGATAAGTGGATAATAGCCCAGAAGTTCAGAATACCTAAGATACAATTCACAGACCACGTGAAACTCAAGAAGAAGGAAGACCAAAGTGTGAGTACTTCGATCCTTCTTAGAAGGGGTAAAAAAATTACTCATGGGAGCAAATTAACAGACAAAGTGTGGAGCATGGTGGTTCCCAATGGAAGAGCTAGAGAAAGGACCAAAGGTCCTGAAGGTGTTTATATCCCCTAGGAAGAACAACAATATCAACCAGCCAGTAACCCAGAGCTCCCAGGGACTAAACCACCAACCAAAGAGTACACATGGAGGAACCCATGGCTCTAGCTGTTTATGTACCAGAGGATGGCCTTGTAGGGCATCAGTGGGAGGAAAGGCCCTTGGTTCTGTGAAGGCTCAAAGCAAGCCCCATTGTAGAGGAATGCCAGGACCAGGAAGGGGGAGTGTGTGGGTTGGTGAGCAGGGAGAGGGAGGGTGGGATAGGGAAACCAGGAAAAGTGATAACATTTAAAATGTAAATAAAGAAAATATCTAATTAAAAATGCTAAGTGAGTATATGACACTCATTGTATGTATTTATATTTATGTATATGACATTAATAATAAATAAAAAAGTTTAAAATAAAATAATGAATTTGGATAGAAATAGAATGAATAAAAATTACTGCTCAAGATATATCTTTAGTTATGGTGGTAAATATAGATATTTAAAAATTATTTTGTTATTCTAAGCAGATTTACAACCTGTCTAAGAGAGAAGGAATAGGTGTCTTCTACTCTCAGGACATATTATTTTCCTTTATTCAATATCATTGATATTGTATTTGTTAATTTTTATATATAAATAATGTTTAATTCATTTCTTGAGAATTATTGTATTATGTGTTGTATTATGTATTTCTCTATAATGTATTTAATGCTATGCACAATATAAAACTATGTTCACTATAAAAACCATAGGCTAGTTTTTAATTTTACTCAAGGTAGCTTTAATATGAAAAGTAGAATTTAAAATACTTCAAGTGAATAAAGAAGCTGTGATTAGAGGTGAACCTGATTTCAATTCTTCCCTTTTATTTAAAAGAATTAAGTTTGCCAAACATAAAATATTAATAAAACCTTCATGTGAATTTTTAGTTTTGGTTCAGTGCTATTTTAAAATTATTACTCCTATTTTATTGTAAGATTTTCTAATGAAACCCATGTGAAATAGTTATAGTTTTATTTTTATTTATACTATTTATTGGTTATATTTATTTTTTCTGTTTCTGTGTTTTATTGTGGATGAAAGTCCATATATGCATCTATACATGTCTGTAGAGGTAATAGGAAAACCTTGGGTGTATATATATATGTATATATATATGCAATATTATATAACATATATTATATATATATTAATCAACCATGCCAAGTTGGCTGATCACTGGATCTCAGGGATCTGACTGCCTACTGCTGTCTCTATCTTTGCACACTGAGATTTCACTGAGATTTCACACATAAGTCACCCATGTAAAAGTAAATTTTATTGTCCAGCTATAATTGTAATCTTGGAATTACTAACTATTGAATAAGCTCTCCCTTTTTAGTTCGTCTGTAAACGGGCTGGTTGGTTCTACTCAGTATTTATGGCTCAAACTTCTCTCCAAGCTAACCAATGCCAACTGGCTTCTCTCAACTTCTGACTGAATTGCTCTGCTTGGTCTCAAGCTAACTTTGACTATATGTTTTTGTTTGTTTGTTTTTTGTTTGGTTGTCTTTTTTTTTTATTAGATATTTTCTTTATTTACATTTCAAGTGTTATCCCCTTTCCTAGTTTCCCCTCCAAAAATCCCCTATCCCTTCCCCACTCCCCCTGCTCCCTAGCCCACCCATTCCCATTCCTGGTTCTGGCATTCCCTTATATTGGGGCCTAGAGCCTTCACAGGACCTGATATAGCTGTCTCCACGAGGCTCTGCCAGTGCCTGGCGAATACAGAAGTGGATGCTCACAGTCATCCATTGGACAGAACACAAGGTCCCCAATGAAGGAGCCAGAGAAATAAACAGGGAGCTGAAGGGGACTGAAGCCTCATAGAAGGCAATCGGTTTTAATATGCTGGCTCCTTCTCATTCTCTGCTTCCTTCTATCTTCGCCTGAAACCTGTCTCCATGAGTCTGTTCCATTAAAACTTTCTCTCTCTCTCTCTCTCTCTCTCTCTCTCTCTCTCTCTCTCAAGCCCTCCCTTATGCCTGTCTCTTCTTATGAGAGTTTGGCAGTATCCTATCTCTTACTTATTCTATCAAATCTTTCTCTGATTTGTCACTTTGCTCCTCAATTAGAAGTCACTTTCAAACATGGCATTTTCTTCTATAAGGGCATGTCTGCATTTCAGCCTGATCAAACTGTAATCCAGTGCATGTTTGCATTGCAACTGGATCAGATAGACCTAGAAGGTCTTTAGATGTGATCCCTTGCCAGAGTAGGCAAGTTGCTGGACTAAAATTCCTCTACATAAAATTGTCTTAACTTTCTGCATGGTCTTTCAGGATGTGACATAGGTCCTACTACTTGCAAGGCAAACACTTTACTGAGCAAATTATTTCACCTGTCCTTACAATGGAAAGTGAAATAAAAAGAAAACACATATTTACTATACAAAATTTTAATTTGAAATATTAGTATTATATTGACTCAGAATTAATACAAGTGATGTTTTTCAAAAGTAGAACTGTTTCAGAAAACTTTCCATGATTGCAATAGTATTTTAAAATATTCAACAAATTATTAACACTACAATGAAAATCTACCTTATTTACAAATGAAGCAATTAAATTCCTTTTGAATCACAAATTTTATATGATTTAAAAATAGAGCAAAAAAATACAGTATTACTTTAAGGCTGGTTATTATTGCTGATTAATTACATAGAAAACTTAGAAAGTATTCATAAAGAGAACAGATGATAAAATATAGATAAACAGCATAAAATCAGAAAGCAACAATTAGTCCCCATAAAAGCCTGAGTTAAGGAGTCGAAACAGAAACAAAGGATAATCCTAGTATATTATTTAAAGTTTTAAGCTATCATTTATTGTATTAAAAAGTATGCATAATAAATTCAGTGAATATTGAAAATTAGAAAAGAATAAAATAGATTTATATTTTTATAGACATGCTTTGTCATTTGAATAGTAATAATATATTTATTTGATAAGATTTTATATTATTTTTTGCCAAATTATTGAACTACAATTGTCTAAAACAATGACTAAAGAAGTGTATTATCGATACAAATAAAGAATAATATAATAAAATTTCCAATATGGTTGATAATATATCAGATCATTTAGCCATAGGCTAACTTAATTTGCTCCCACAAAATTGTGTGAAGGAAATTTTTGTATTAAATCAGTTCCAGCATTAGGCAATTACAAACTGAGCAGCTGCTGTCTGACATTCTCAGGTATTTCTTTCCTGCATTCGAAAGCTTCTGGTACTAGATTTCTTTCTGTATATACCCTTAGAGACATTCAGGTTTAGGTTCATGTTTTCCATTGAAATAATTTCAGATTGCTTTTCATTTGATAACATATTTTTGCTTTAGCAGAAAGTATTATCTCTTGTGTCTGCTTCAATGAAACAAGTCTGCCTTAGCCTTTCACACCTGTGTCCACTTTGACTAAATGTTCCTTCACATGTTTTCCCCAGCAAAACACCATCCAACCAAGTTTCCAAAGAACCCCCCAATTTCCACTTCACTACCATCATTGTTTGGGATTAAAGGTGAGAACCAAGGGTGTGTCTATATTTCAGGCAGAGGGATTAAAGGTGTGTACTAAGGCTGAGCCACTCCACAACTGGAAACAGATTTTTTCCAGTAAACAACAAAATCTCAGGTTTGACAATGTTATCAAATATCCTGTAACAGTAGATTTCTTAAATTTAGCTGCTATGGACAGTACCCACATATTTGCAACTCCATAGGCAGAACAACAATATCAACCTACCCACCCCCCACCCCCAGAGCTTCCAGGGACTAAACCACCAACCAAGGAATACACATGGAGGGACTCATGGCTCCAGCCACATATGTAGCAGAGGATGGCCTTGTGGGGCACCAAAGGGAGAAGAGGCCTTTAGTTCTGTGAAGGCTTGATGTCCCAGTGTACGGGAATACCAGGACAAAGAAGCAGGAATGGGTGGGTGGGTGGGGGAACACCCTCATAGAAGCAAGGGGAGGGGAGATGAGATAGGGGATTTCGGGTGTGGGACTGGGAAAGGGGATAACATATCAAATGTAAATAAAGATAATATCCAATGAAAAAAGAAGAAAATCCAAATTGAGTGAATAAATATCATTGAGACTTCTCCATTAGGGTTTGTAGGTGAGATGAATTTTAAGGAACATTTCAGGTGAATAGGAGAGCATGGAAAGAAGCTGAAGCCATAATAGAAGAATTCAAGTTGAAGAAGCCCGTGCTAATAATGGGCGTGGTGGACTATGAGGGGAAGCCTGACTGACACGTAGTCACAGCCCCCATAGAGAGAATTATTGCCATGAGTCATGTAGGGGCAACAACAACCCCCCAAACACGCACATACACACAAACCCCTCCACCTATAGATGAGGCATCCCCAACATCTCAGACCAAGCCAATAGAATGCACCTACTGTCAGACCTCAACCCACCCCGAAAACTATATTTAAGATCCTCTCCAGAAGGAATAAAGGTGCAAGAGAATTACTCCTTCATCTGAGAACCAGCTCGGCTCAGCACAGCCAGTGCAGCATCTTAGAGCAGCAGCAGCTGTGCCAGAGCAGCAGCAACTGCAGCAGCAGAGGTAATTCTCCCTCCCTGAGTCTTGCCCTGTCTACTTTGCTTGAACCTGAAAGACCCCCGAAGGGAGACCCTCACTCAAGTCTCGGGATAGCCGCGAACCCAAGAAGACACTGAGACCGAACTTAAGATGTAGAGAGTAAGATTTTATAAAGCAGCAACAAGCAAGCACATGAACCAGAGCTCTGGGGCTGAAACTCATACACCAAGCAAGGTGCAGAGGAGAATCGACGCCCGGCCCAAATTTTTCACAGGCTTATATAGGAGAAAGGCAAGGGGGGAGCAGGGCAGGGAAAGTACAAATTTGCGTCACTAAGGGGTTCTGCCAAGGGTTATTCCAAGGGACTTTCCAAGGGGCTTTACGTAACCAAGGGGTCGTGTCCTATATTTTGGCAATGTACTTGATTTATTGGAACATTCTGAGGTTTGTTCAAACCCTTATCTCAAAAATGTTCCTGGCACAGTCCTCAGTTGGGAGGGGTTGGACTGGGTT
This sequence comes from Mus caroli, assembly GCF_978045245.1. NCBI lineage: Eukaryota > Metazoa > Chordata > Mammalia > Rodentia > Muridae > Mus > Mus caroli. Next base: position 85,941,818 of record NW_028227271.1, read on the forward strand.
TGTTCCAGGAGACCCTTATCTAAAAAATGTTCTTGGAACAGTTTTCATTTGGGAGGGGGTCGGACTCTGGGGTGAAGAGTTCAGGAATGTACTCTGGGGTGAGAAGTTCAGGAGTGTTCCGGGAACAATCTCCAGATGGGAGGGGTAGGAGGACTCTGAGTTGAAGAGTTCAGGAAGAGTTCAGTAATTTTCCTCCTTCAAACCCTCCCACCTGGCAAGGCCAGAGATTCTACAGATAGCCTCCAGTACTCAGGCTGGCAAACATGGAGGATGCAGATGCTATCCAGAGCTGTGACAAAGGCCACCCGTGGAGGCGCCCACATGAGCAGCAGATTTTGAGTGTTAGACGTTATTAGAGGAAGATGCCATCTAAGACTTCATTGGATAAAAAAGGAAACCAGTGCCCGTTGTCAACTCTTTGAAAAATGGACTTTAGGAGAAAATATAGTTGTTTAACTACCAAGAATCATTTACAGCTATCTTTTCAGGAGAGCTTTTTGTAGAAAACACATGTTTTTTTTTTTTTTTTTTTTTGTAAGCAGAAGAAAGTGGGCAAGACAGAAGAAATAGTTCATATTTAAATGATTTATAATTCTTTATCTTCTTCAAGCCAACAATTTTCTAAGTATAAACATATTTAGAAGTTATAAAATCTGTAAGGAACAGACCTAGCATGATTTATTTGATTCTTTATTTACCTGTATTTCCTGTGGTTTCAAACAAAAGGAATCCCCCCAGAAATCTGTCTCCTCCAGCGCTTTAGAAATGACTTCCCCTGTCTCAAATATTTTTCTTTGTTTTTAATTACTTGGTTCCTTGATTTTTCTCTGAGCAGGTGTCACCTGTGTGAAAAAATGTCTCTGTTAGGATTTTGTCTGAGTGTTGGTACTGAAGAAATCCTGGTCAGGTCTCTTTTCTTTTTTTTTTTTTTTTTTTTTTTTTTTTTTGGTTTTTCGAGACAGGGTTTCTCTGTGTAGCCCTGGCTGTCCTGGAACTCACTTTGTAGACCAGGCTGGCCTCGAACTCAGAAATCCGCCTGCCTCTGCCTCCCGAGTGCTGGGATTAAAGGTGTGCACCACCACGCCCGGCCTGGTCAGGTACCTTATTGAAACTTTATTAACATTCTTCTGTAGTCCTTGCTCTTGTGCAGTCAGCAGGTTGAATATCCTCCTCCTTTGACGCTCAAGCTTACATTTAGTCTTGCTGCTGTGGCTGCATTATTTGCTTGATTTCCTGGATCAAAGCTGGCACCTGCTTGACCAATCTGTAACAGGAAGTATTTCAGATATTTACCACAGGACTCATATCTGCAGTGTTGTGGTCACACCCTGGACTTAGTGATGGAATCTAGTTTATTAACTCGAATTGTAAGACAATTTAGGGCAGTTTACCATTGCACTCTAGTCAACTTTTAAGGCAATACACATATTTCATACCATGGTCACATGAGTTTTATTATGCAATTATTGTTCTTAAAACTTCTCATTTGTAAAATCTAAAATTTAGAGAATCCATGAATGCTAAATCTGAAATTTTATGACAGACTGAGCACAGCCATGCTTTGCTAATTATTAACATTTTTGACAAAAAAATATGTTTTTACTTAGAAGCATTCAGCATGTCATCATAGCAGCAACAATTTTTTTTTGTTTGACTTTTGCAATCACACAGTGGTATCAGTAACAAGATTATCTTTGTGTAAGCTCCATCACAGACATCTGAAGATGAAAATAATCAAACAACAAAAATACCACAAGCAGCAGCAATAACAATAACAAAGAAATGAAACTACTATCTCCATATATAACTAATTTGTGCTGTGCACCAACAGGAACATGAAGTCATTTCTGTGTCAATTTACAGCCCCCAGACTGTACCAGGCAAAGTTACTGGATAAGGAAAATACTACAAGGACGGGGCTATATAAAGACACATCCACTAGTGTGTTAACTATACCCCCCCAAACAACAACAACAAAACAAACAAACAAACAAACAAACAAACAGGGGTTGGGGGAGACACTTTACAGTTTAAAAAACAAAATACACAGCCTTGCTCCCCCCTTTTATTTAAAAGGCGTGAATAAATAGGATAAATCTGCAACCTACAGATTAGAAAATATCTGTAAAACCTTCCTTCAGTTCTGTAGTTCCTTTAGCTCTATATCCTTTTTGCATTCTCCTTTCAGCTCCGAAGCCTTCATTCCATAGAGCTGCTTGTCTGCCACATCTCTCCTAGTTTCTTTGCAGCATCAGCAATGACTAAGCCTGGATGTTCTTTGATTCTTGGGAGGTACTCAGAACAGAACAAGAAAAAGGCCGAAGTAGGCCTCTTGGGTGCACTGGAGTCCTTCAGCATCATTTTGGTCTCTCCTTTGCGGGGGGATGTAGGTTTGCATTTCTATTTCATAACCAACCTTGTCAGCCTTTGACTTGTCTTCACATTTCCTCTTTTCTTTAGCAGACATGGTCTTCCTTATGAGCACTTGGAGAACTCTGAGAAGTTGACAGAAGCATTTTGTTTTGTGCTCTGCCTGCCATGTTTGCGCAAAGACTACATAAGAGTACATTTTGCCTTTCTGCTTATTAGCAGATCTCCCTTTGTCCTTGTTTAGTTGATCGCCCTCTTAGAGGTGCAGTGCCCATCTGGCTTCCGCTTGCCTCCATACTGTCTCTATGAAGCTCAGTGTACTGTAGTGACTGTGAGAGCAAGAGCCAGAAGCAACCCCATAAACTCTGCTTTGTCTATTACTAACTTCTTGATTAAGAAAGTAATCTCGATGGCTTTTATTTCTTAAGAGACAACACAATCAACTTCAAAGTAGCATCATTCAGAGAGATGCTTTCAAGAATATATTATACTTAGGTATAACTTGTCCATATAATACTAATCTTTCTCATAATCCCACAAGAAGGCCACCATAAGACCTCTTATGTCCTTCCTAAGGGCTTAAGTAAATGTATATGTCACATATATGGAAAATATTCAAACCTGGAAACTCAGAATTTTGTGAGAATTTTTAATTGCGGAGTTTGATGTTCTATGTAAAATAATTCTTAATCACTTTGAAATCTAACAATTACCATTAGTTTAACTCTGGTTAAAAATTGAGATTAATTGCCCTGTGTATATCATTTATATCTGTGGCTTTCTGCTTTCTGGGATGAATGATTTTGCCTTATTTTTAATACAATGGAATAAATCTGTCAGAAAACTATTTTTTCATAGTTACCATGCCATGGAGTACTTGCTAAGCAACTATACTTTTTTACAAAATATCTTGTTTGATGACATTGCTGAATTCCATGCATCAAAATTTTTGTCTAGTAAAACTGACTAATTTAAAAAATAAATAATTTCAGGGACACAAATATATTTAGGAGCAGAATTGTGTTCAATCATTTAAAGCTAAAATAAATGTTTAATTGAACCAGGTCTGTCCTGCTGTTTCCTTTGTACTTTCCCATCTTCATAATTTGAGATATATTAATTGTATCATTATTAGAATTGATTCCCTCTATTCTAATAGTTTCCTCTTACATTTCCATTGTTCATAAAGAATATAGAATATTATTTCTCAATACATTGTACAGAATATGAGATTGGAAGCTGTTTAACTAATTTATCTGTGATAGCTCTAGGCTAATTATTGAACTTTTGCTACAATTTGTTTATTTCTTTTCATAAGCATATTTATTTTTTCTTAAGCAGAACTAAATCAGAATTTTTTTTCTTTTTGGTAAGCTTAGAGTAAATCCAAAGTAATAGGTAAAGATGCAAGCAATCAAGCAAATAATAAATAATGAATCAAACACTAAAGATCAAAGTTCTTTAACACTGGAATGAATGGATTCTTAACATTAATATAACACCTCGTGTGTTTTTATACTCTGTAGGAACATGTGGAAGTGGGGATACAGAAACATGAGTACACATGGGTACACATAGATCTTCCTCAGAATCTGGTTATTAGTCAAGGGTTTCATTATTATTATTATTATTATTATTAGTAGTAGTAGTAGTAGTAGTAGTAGCAGTAGTATATAACCCAGATTCTAGGGTTTGTGCTTTTGTTTTTTGTTTTGTTTTTGTTTTAAGATTTATTTATTTATATGACTTCACTGTAGCTGCCTTCAGACATGTCAGAAGAGGGCATTAGATCCCATCACAGATGATTGTGAGCCACCATGTGGTTGCTGGGAATTGAACTCAGGACTTCTGGAAGAACAGTCAGTGCTCTTAAACTCTGAGTCATCTCTCCAGTCCCTCTAGTCAAGGATTTCTAAAGGAGATCAGAATCCATGGGAATCCAACAGAGAGGTTGAAAATGAAGACATCGTTCAAGACTGAATCCTGGAAGCTAGATCCAGAGTAGAGGGCAGGAGTCTGGTGGTAGAAGGGTCATCTGACTGAGGTCTACAAGCATGGCAGCCACAGATAGGCTCACTTAGGAAAGATCATACTGAGTAGATTGTCCTTCCTGCTATTGTCACTTCTTAGTATCTAGTTCATATTCCAGTGATATCTTCACTCCTCAGTTGCTATCCAATAATCAAAATTGTCTCAGAACGCTCTCCTAGACTCATCCAAAAGCATAAATTAATAATTCTGTAGGCATCGCTCAGTCTAAACAGACAATAACAGCCATCTTACTGGATTGTCAATGTTACTATGAATGCCTGGTTTGAAATAATTTCAGTGTTGTGCACAATATCATCTTACACTTTGCTCATGTAATTACTAAATGTTTACTTCTCCCCATTGTGTGTTTTCTTTTTTTAAATTAGGTATTTATTTCATTTACAATTCAAATGCTATCCCAAAAGTCCCCCACACTTTCCCCTACCAACTCTCCACCCACCAACTATCACTTCTTGACCTGGGCATTCCCCTGTACTGAGGCTATAAAGTTAGCACAACCAATGGGCCTCTCTTTCCACTTATGGCCAACTAGGCCATCTTCTCACACATATGCAGCTACAGACACAAGCTCGGGGGGTACTGGTTAGTTCATATTGTTGTTCCACCTATAGATCCCCCCAGTTCCCTGGGTAATTTCTCTGGCTCCTCCATTGGGGGCCCTGTGATCCATCCAATAGCTGACTGTGAGCATTCACATCAGTGTTTGCTAGGCCCTGGCATAGTCTCACAAAAGACAGCTATATCTGGGTCCGTTCAGCAAACTGTTCCTAGTGTATGCAATGGTGTCAGCGTTTGGAAGCTGATTATGGGATGGATCCCTGGATATGGCAGTCTCTAGATGGTCCATCCTTTCATCTCAGCTCCAAACTTTGTCTCTCTAACTCCTTCCATGGGTGTTTGGCTCCCAGTTCTAAAAAGGGGCAAAGTGTCCACACTCTGGTCTTCATGATTCTTGAGTTTCATGTGTTTCACAAATTGAATCTTTATTTTGGGTATTCTAAGTTTCTGGGCTAATATCCACTTATCAGTGAATACATATCATCTGAGCTCTTTTCTGATTGGGTTACTTCACTCGGGATGATGCCCTCCAGGTCCATCCATTTGCTTAGGAATTTCATAAATTCATTCTTTTTAATAGCTGAGTAGTACTCCATTGTGTAAATATACCACATTTTCTGTATCCATTCCTCTGTTGAGAAGCATCTGGGTTCTTTCCAGCTTCTGGCTATTAAAAATAAGGCTGCTATGAACGTAATGGAGCATGTGTCCTTGTTACCAGTTGGAACATCTTCTGGATATATGCCCAGGAGAGGTATTGCGGGATCCTCCTGTAGTACTATGTCCAATTTTCTGAGGAACCGACAGACTGATTTCCAGAGTGGTTGTACAAGCTTGGAAACCCACCAACAGTGGAGGAGTGTTCCTCTTTCTACACATCCTTGCCAGCATCTGCTGTCACCTGAATTTTTGATCTTAGCCATTCTGACTGGTGTGAGATCGAATCGAATCTCAGGGTTGTTTTGATTTGCATTTCCCTGATGATTAAGGATGGTGAACATTTTTTCAGGTGCTTCTCAGCCATTCAGTATTCCTCCAGTGAAATTTTTTTTCTTTTTTTTTTCTTTTTTTTTTAATTAGGTATTTTCCATGTTTACATTTTCAATGCTATCCCAAAAGTCCCCCATACCCACCCCCCCAATCCCCTACCCACCCACTCGCCCTTCTTGGCCCTGGGGTTCCCCTGTACTGGGGCATATAGAGTTTGCAAGTCCAATGGGCCTCTCTTTGCAGTGATGGCCGACTAGGCCATCTTTTGATACATATGCATCTAGAGACAAGAGCTCCAGGGTACTGGTTAGTTCATATTGTTGTTCCACCTATAGGGTTGCAGTTCCCTTTAGCTCCTTGGGTAATTTCTCTAGCTCCTCTATTGGGGGCCCTGTGATCCATCCAATAGCTGCCTGTGATCCATCCAATAGCTGCCTGTGATCATTCACTTCTGTGTTTGGTAGGCCCTGGCATAGTCTCACAAGAGACAGCTATATCTGGGTCCTTTCAGCAAAATCTTGCTAGTGTATGCAATGGTGTCAGCATTTGGAAGCTGATTATGGGATGGATCTCTGCATATGGCAATCACAAGATGGTCCATCCTTTCCTCACAGCTCCAAATTTTGTCTCTGTAACTCCTTCCATGGGTGCCTTGTTCCCATTTCTAAGAAGGGGCAAAGTGTACACACTTTGGTCTTTGTTCTTCTTTAATTTCATGCGTTTAGCAAATCTTATCTTATATCTTGGGTATCCTAAGTTTTGGGCTAATATCCACTTATCAGTGAGTACATATTGTGCGAGTTCCTTTTTGATTGGGTTACCTCACCCAGGATGATGCCCTCCAGGTCCATCCATTTGCTAGGAATTTTATAAATTCATTTTTTTAATACCTGAGTAGTACTCCATTGTGTAAATGTACCACATTTTCTGTATCCATTTCTCTGTTGAGGGGCATCTGTGTTCTTTCCAGCTTCTGGCTATTATAAATAAGGCTGCTATGAACATAGTGGAGCATGTGTCCTTCTTACCGGTTGGGACATCTTCTGGATATATGCCCAGGAGCAGTATTTCTGGATCCTCCGGTAGTACTATGTCCAATTTTCTAAGGAACCGCCAGACTGATTTCCAGAGTGGTTGTACAAGCTTGAAATCCCACCAACAATGGAGGAGTGTTTCTCTTTCTCTACATCCTCGCCAGCATCTGTTGCATCTGAATTTTTCATCTTAGGCATTCTGACTGGTGTGAGGTGGAATCTCAGGGTTGTTTTGATTTGCATTTCCCTGATGATTAAGGATGTTGAACATTTTTTCAGGTGCTTCTCAGCCATTTGGTATTCCTCAGGTGAGAATTCTTTGTTCAGCTCTGAGCCCCATTTTTTAATGGGGTTATTTGATTTTCTGGAGTCCACCTTCTTGAGTTCTTTATATATATTGGATATTAGCCCCCTATCCGATTTAGGATAGGTAAAGATCCTTTCCCAATCTGTTGGTGGCCTTTTTGTCTTATTGATGGTGTCTTTTGCCTTGCAGAAGCTTTGCAATTTTATGAGGTCCCATTTATCGATTCATGATCTTAATGCACAAGCCATTGCTGTTCTATTCAGGAATTTTTCCCCTGTACCCATATCTTCGAGGCTTTTCCTTACTTTCTCCTCTATAAGTTTCAGTGTCTCTGGTTTTATGTGGAGTTCCTTGATCCACTTAGATTTGACCTTAGTACAAGGAGATAGAAATGGATCAATCACATTTTTCTACATGATAACCGCCAGTTGTGCCAGCACCATTTTTTGAAAATGATGTCTTTTTTCCACTGGATGGTTTTAGCTCCCTTGTCAAAGATCAAGTGACCATAGGTGTGTGGGTTAATCTCTGGGTCTTCAATTCTACTCCATTGGTCTACTTGTCTGTCCCTATACCAGTACCATGCAGTTTTTATCACAATTGCTCTGTAGTACAGGTTTATGTCAGGCATGGTGATTCCAACAGAGGTTTTTTTATCCTTGAGAAGAGTTTTTGCTTTCCTACGTTTTTTGTTATTCCAGATGATTTTGCAGATTTCCCTTTCTATTTCATTGAAGAATTGAGTTGGAACTTTGATGGGGATTGCCTTGAATCTGTAGATTGCTTTTGGCAAAATAGCCATTTTTAATATATTGATCCTGCCAATCCATGAGCATTGGAGATACTTCCATCTTCTGAGATCTTTAATTTCTTTCTTCAGAGACTTGAAGTTCTTATCACTCAGATCTTTCACTTCCTTAGTTAGAGACAAGTCAAGGCATTTTATAATATTTGTGACTATTGAGAAAGGTGTTGTATCCCTAATTTCTTTCTCAGCCTGTTTATTCTTTGTGTAGAGAAACACCATTGACTTGTTTGAGATAATTTTATATCCAGCTACTTCACTGATGATGTTTATCAGGTTTAAGAATTCTTTGGTGCAATTTTTATGGTCACTTATATATACTATCATATCATCTGCAAAAAGTGATATTTTGACTTCATGCTTTCTAATTTGTATCCCCTTGTTCTTTTTTTATTGTCAAATTGCTCTGGCTAGGACTTCAAGCACAATCTTGAATAGGTTGAGAGAAAGTGGACAGCCTTGTCTATTCCCTGATTTTAGTGGGATTGCTTCCAGCTTCTCACCATTTACTTTGATGGTGGCTATTTTTTTGCTGTAGATTGCTTTTATCATGTTTAGGTATGGGCCTTGAATTCCTGATCTTTCCAAGACTTTTTATCATGAATGGTTGTTGGATTTTGTCAAATGCTTTCTCCACTTCTAACAAGAAGATCATGTAGTTTTTGTTTTAGAGTTTGTTTATATAGTGGATTATTTTGATGGATTTCCGTATATTAAACCATCCCTGCATCCCTGGAATGAATCCTACTAGGAAAGGATGGATGATTGTTTTGGTGTGTTCCTGGATTTGGTTAGCAAGAATTTTATTGAGTATTTTTTCATTGATATTCATTAGGGTAATTGGTCTGAAGTTCTCTTTGTTGGGTCTTTCTGTGGTTTAGGTATCAAAGTAATTGTTGCTTCATAGAATGAATTGGGTAGAGTACCTTCTGCTTCTATTTTGTGGAATAGTTTGTGAAGAACTAAAATTAGATCTTTTTTGAAGGTCTGATAGAACTCTGCACTAAACATTTTGGAAGTATTTACTTCCTTTTGTTCTAGAGCTTTTAGGTGTGTTGTTAAGCTGCTAGTGTGTGCTCTCTCTAGTTTCTTTTTGGAGGCACTCAGAGTTATGAGTTTTCCTGTTAGAAATGCTTTCATTGTGTCCCTAAGTTTGGGTATGTTGTGGCTTCATTTTCATTAAACTCTAAAAAGTCCTAAAGTTCTTTCTTTATTCCTTCCTTAACCAAGGTATTATTGTGAAGAGTATTGTTCAGTTTCCACGTGAATGTTGACTTTCTATTATTTATTTTGTTATTGAAGATCAGCCTTAGTCCATGGTGATCTCCTAGGATGCATGGGAAAATTTCAACGTTTTTGTATCTGTTGAGGCCTTTTTTGTAACCAATTAGATGGTCAATTTTGGAGAAGGTACCATGAGGTGCTGAGGAGAAGTTATATCCATTCGTTTTAGGATAAAATATTCTGTAGATATCTGTTAGATCCATTTGTTTCATAAATTCTGTTAGTTTCACTGTGTACCTGTTTAGTTTCTGTTTCCATAATCTGTCTATTGATGAAAGTGGTATATTGAAGTCTCCCACTATTATTGTGTGAGGTGCAATGTGTGCTTTGAGCTTTACTGAAGTTCTTTAATGAATGTGGCTGCCCTTGTATTTGGAGCATAGATAAACAGAATTGAGAGTTCCTCTTGGAAGACTTTAACTTTGATGAGTATGAAGTGCCCCTCCTTTTGACTTTGGGTGGGAAGTTGATTTTATTAGATATTAGAATGTCTACTCCAGCTTGATTCTTCAGACCATTTGCTTGCAAAAATGTTTTCCAGCCTTTCATTCTGAGGTAGTATCTGTCTTTTTCCCTGAGATGAGTTTCCTATAAGCAGCAAAATGTTGAGTCATTTTTGTGTAGCCAGTTTGTTAGTCTATGTCTTTTTATTGAGGAGTTGAGTCCATTGATATTAAGAGATATTAAGGAAAAGTAATTGTTGCTTCCTATTATTTTTGTTGTTAAAGTTGGCATTCTGTTCTCTTGGCTGTCTTCTTCTTTTAGGTTTGTTGAAGGATTACTTTCTTGCTTTTTCTAAGAAGTGGTTTCCATCCTTGTATTTTTTTTTCTGTTATTTTCCTTTGAAGGGATGGATTTGTGGAAAGATAATGTGTGAATTTGGTTTTGTTGTGGAATACTTTGGTTTCTCCATTTATGGTAATTGAAAGTTTGTCTGGGTATAGTAGCCTGGGCTGGCATTTGTTTTCTCTTAGTGTCTGTATTACATCTGTCCAGGATCTTCTGGCTTTCATAATCTCTGGTGAAAAATCTGGTGTAATTCTGATAGGCCTGCCTTTATATGTTACTTGACCTTTTTCCCTTACTGCTTTTAATATTCTATCTTTATTTAGTGCATTTGTTGTTCTGGTTATTATGTGTCGGGAGGAATTTCTTTTCTGGTCGAGTCTAATATGGAGTTCTGTAGGCTTCTTGTATGTTCATGGGCATCTCTTTCTTTAGGTTTGGGAAGTTTTCTTCTATTATTTTTTGAAGATATTTGCTGGCCCTTTAAGTTGAAAATCTTCATTCTCATCTACTCCTATTATCCGTAGGTTTGGTCTTCTCATTGTGTCCTGGATTTCCTAGATGTTTTGAGTTAGGATCTTTTTGCATTTTGCATTTTCTTTGATTGTTGTGCCAATGTTCTCTATGGAATCTTCTGAACCTGAGATTCTCTCTTCCATCTCTTGTATTCTGTTGCTGATGCTAGCATTTATGGTTCCTGATTTCTCTCCTAGGGTTTCTATCTCCAGCATTGCCTCAGTTTGGGTTTTCTTTATTGTTTCTACTTCCATTTTTTGGTCTTGGATAGTTTTGTTCAATTCATTAACCAGTTTGGTTGTGGTTTCCTATAATTCTTTAAGGATTTCTTCCTCTTTAGCAGTGTTCTCCTGTATTTCTTAAATGAGTTATTAATGCCCTTCTTAAAGTCCTCTACCAGCATCATGAAATATGATTTTAAATCTGAGTCTTGCTTTTCAGTTGTGTTGGGATATCGAGGACTGGCTGAGGTAGGAGTGCTGGGTTCTGATGATGGTGAGTGGTCTTGGTTTCTGTTAATAATATTCTTAAGTTTGCCTTTCGTCATCTGGTAATCTCTGGTGTTAGTTGTTATAGTTGTCTCTGGCTGGAGCTTGTTCCTACTTTGATTCTGGTGGCCTTTGTCAGCTGTCCCGGGAGTCCAGCTCTCTTCCTTTTCTCAGTTGTCAGAGTACTCTCTGTAGGCAAGGTCTCCTGTTGCAAGGAAAGTGCACAGACGTCTGGCATTCAGACCTGCCTCCTGGTTGAAGATGGAGGCCTGAAACAGGGCCTGTCCCAGAAAATGTGTTGCCTCTTCAGTCTACATGCTCACCTGTACAGACTGGTCTCCAAGGGACTTGGGACACATGATAGCTCTCTCACCTCCTCTGGTGGTCAGAGTACTCCCAGGTATACACCTCTCTTCTGGGGTGAGGTGATGGAAAGGTGCCTGGATGTCTGGAGCCCAAAACGGGGTCTGTCCCAGAAGCTGTGTTGCTTCTGCAGTCTGCTCGCTCACCCTCCTCAGTCTGCTAGCTGACATGTGCAGAATGGTCTCTGAGGGACCTGGGACACAAGATTAGGAAAAACTAGAACTTAAGGTTCATGAAACATGAAACAAAGCCAAAGCCAGAACATATAAATACCCACTAATTAACCATTACTTAACAGTGTCAGCATTTAAAGTTATTTTGGGTTTGCTTTGCCTCATAGGATGACTGGATATAGCAGTTCTGTAACATCAGAGAGGATTTTGTGAAACCAAGATTGACAGCAATCTCATCTCAGATGATGAAAGAACTGTCCTGGGACTATCTAGTTTACAAATGCACAGCTCTCTTGGTGAGTTGTTAGAATAAAATCTTCCATTTTGGAGATGACCTCATTAAAATATAAGATGATAAATGAGAGTTAAAGGAACAGAATATGTTCTTATTGAAAATAGATTCTTTTCTTATATAATGCATCCCGGTTAGAGTTTCCCATACTTCAACTCTCCCGAGTTCCTTCCCATCTCTCCTTCCAACCAGATGCTCTCTCTCTCTCTCTCTTCCTCCCTCACTCCCTCCCTCTCTCTCTTTTTCTCTCTCTGAGTGTGTGTGTGTCAAGGGAAAATCAACAGGCTTCTAAGAGATAAGAATAAAATAAAATTAAAAAATAAAATAAAATAAAACAAAAACTTACATATTAGAATTGGACAAAACAAAAGAAAAATAGTCCAAAGTGAAGGCAAAAATGTCAAACAAACATCTGTTCACACATGGGTATTCTATGAAAACATTAACCTGGTGGTACTGATTAGTTCATACTGTTGTTTCTCCTATAGGGCTGCAAACCCCTTCAGCTCCTTGGGTACTTTCTCTAGCTCCTTCATTGAGGATCCTGTGCTCTGTCCAATCAATGAAAACACATGGTGTGACTTGTGTCTCTAGCTGCATATGTAGCAGAAGATGGCCTAGTTGGTCATCAATGGGAGGAAAGGCCTTTGGTCTTGTGAAGGTTCTATGTCCCAGTATAGGGGAATGCCAGGGCCAGCAAGCATGAAAAGAGGGTGGGTTGGGGAGCAGGGGATGGGGGGGTGGATAGGGGAATTTAAGAGAGGAAACTAGGAAAGGGGAGAGCATTTGAAACGTAAATAAAGAAACTACCTAATAAAAAAACATTAACCTGGAAGCTATAGAGTTATATATCTGCCTTACTGTTTCAGCTATAAATACCTTCTCTGATATTGTGTACTGCAGTCCAAGGTTTTCACATCCTCTTTCTCTCAGTTGGTTACCATGTTTCCCTAACAGCAATCCAAGTAAATTAGCCTTCAGAGTTTGCATTATCCACCTAATATCTGCAAAATATTTTCTGAGATGAATTCTTCTGCCTCCCTAGTTATCATATATCCAAATATAGGCTAAAGAATAACCCAAAGTAAATGTTACAGTAATTTGTTACATATAATATTTTAAACTTCCATACCAATGCAAGCTTTTTTTTAAAAAGATAGATATTTATCATTGCTGTTGTTTATCTGTTATTATGTTGCTTCAGTGTGGGCTCTATGTTTGGCTCACAATTCTGGTTATAATAAGTTTTAATTTCTTTTACTTAGAGTATTTGATTCTTGTCTGCTTTTTTACTCACTCCTTTAAGCAGTGATCTGATAATTATGTGCCTGCTGGTCGGCATTGTTTTTCCTCTGTTGTACTTTGTGAAGCAAAGTAAATGTACACACACTGTTCCCTATGGCATGAAAAGAGTCACAGGATTATATACAAGAAATTCATTTCCTACGACATCTCAATAAGGCACACAAAATTGGGAGGAAAATGTGCTAATATAGACTCTCAAGTAATTGTACATAGGAGAGGACGATAATTAACTTTAGTATTGGTTATAGCACAGTGTGTTCAAAGTACCTAACAGAAAAGACAGTTTCTAAGGTCTGAGTTGTGCAATTAAAGATATTAAGTCTAAGCTCTAATTATTGCAGTACCAATGGTTTTGATTTTGTTGTTGTCTAGTTTCAAAACTCATTATGAAAATATTTATTTTATTAGCAAAATGTCTTTGTTATATATCTAGGCTTAAGTATTGAAATAAGTATAGGAAATGTCTTATTCCCCTATTTTTTTCAGAGAGGTTGAAGATTAGGAGGAATGGAATGTCTTAGTTAGGTTTCTACTACTCTGACCAAGGCAAGTCTTATAAGGACAACATTAAATTGGGGCTGACTTACAAGTTCAGAAATTCAGTTCATTATCATCAAGGTGGGAACATAGCAGCACAAAGGCAGGCGTAGGAGGAACTGAGAGTTCAACATCTTGTTCTGAAAGCAAACAGAAAATTAACATCCTCAGGCAGCTAAGAAGCTCTCAAAACCCATCCCCATAGTGACACACTTCCTCCAACAAGGTCACACATCCAGATAGGGCTACTCCCTGTGCCAAGTATGCTCAAACCACAATATTGAGGAACATTTTATAGAGACTAGTAAGGATATGGATACACAGACAATGTCTAAAATTAGGGTAATGGTACGCTGATACCTCTCTAGTTAGTGTTGGTTTTATTTATGAACTACAAATAAATTATCCTAACACATATATTTTTATTTTTTAGACTCCGGATTTTATCCTTCTCCCGGTCTACCCTCCAACTGTTCCCCATTCCATATCACCTCCCCAACCCCTGTCGCCATGAGGATATCCCCACCTCCAACCTACTACCCTTCCAGACCTCTAAACTCCTCGGGGTCTCCAGTCTCTGGAGGGTTAGGTGCTTCTTCTCTGACTAAACCCAGACCCAGTCTCTGCGCTCTCTCTGTCTCTTTATCTCTCTGTCTCTCTCTGTCTGTCTCTCTGTCTCTCTCTGTCTCTGTCTCTGTCTCTCTCTCTCTCTGTCTCTCTCTCTCTCTCTCTCTCTCTCTATATATATATATATATATATATATATATATATGTATGTATACACACACACACATATATTATATATGTGTGTGTGTGTGCGTTTGCGGGTGTGTGTGTTACAGGCCTCATTTCAGCTGGTGTATGCTGCCTGATTGGTGGCCCAGTTTCTGAGAGATCTCGGGGGTCCAAGCTGATTGAAACTGCTGGTCCTCCTACAGGGTCACCTTCCTCCTCAGCTTCTTCCAACTTTTCCCTAATTCAACCACAGGGGTCAACAGCTTCTGTCCATTGGTTGGGTGCAAATATCTGCATCTGACTCTTTCAGCTGCTTGTTGGGTCTTCCAGAAGGCACTCATAATAGGTCCCTTTTTGTGAGCACTTCATAGCCTCAGTAATAAATGTCAGACTTTGAGACCTCCCCTTGAGCTGAATCTCACTTTGGGCTTGTCACTGGGCCTCCTTTTCTTCAGGCTCCATTCCATTTTTGTCCCTGTAGTTCTTTCAGACAGGAACAATTATGCGTCAGAGTTTTGACTGAAGGATTGTTACCCCCTCTCTCAATTGATGCCTTGTCTTTCTGTTGGAAATGGGCTCTATAAGTTCCCTCTCCCCACTGTAGGGCATTTCATCTAAGGTCCTTCCCTTTGAATCCTAAGAGTCTCTCACCTCCTAGTCTCTGGTATATTTTGGAGGGTTCCCCCACCTCCCACCTCAAAAGGTTGACTGTTTCCACTCTTTCTGCTGACCCTCAGAGCTTCAGTCCTTTTCCCCTATCCAATACCAGATCAAGTTCCCCTCTTCCCTGCCCCCTGCCTCAGTCCATTCATTTTCCCTCCTAGGTCCCTCCCTTCCTCCCCACGTGTGATTGCTTTCTTCTCCCTACCAAGTGGGACTGAGGAGTTCTCACTTGGGCCCTTCAGCTTGTTGATCTTTTTTATTTCTGTGGACTGTATCTTGGATATCATGTCTTATTTATTTATTTATTTATTTAGGCTAATATCCACTCATTAGTGAGTACATACCTTTTGGGTCTGAGTTACCTCAGTCAGGATGATATTTTGTAGTTCCATCCATTTACCTGTAAAACTCAGGATAGCCTCATTCTTAATAGCTGAGTAGTATTCAACTGTGAAAATGAACCACATTTTCTGTATCTATTCTTCTGTCATGGGACATCTGGGTTGTTTCCAGCTTCTGACTATCAAAAATATGGCTGCTATGAACATAGTGGTACTCATTCCCCTGTGGCTGGGTGGGGCACCTTTTGGGTATATTCCCAAGAGCGATATTGCTGGGTAGATCTATTCCCAGTTTTCTGAGGAATCTACAGAGTGAGTGTACCAGTTTTCAATAATTTTTGTATGAAAAAAATCAACAAGCTACACCTTGTTCTAAATATAATCAAGAAATCCAGCCCAAATGTTTCATTATTCTTGAGAAATGTTAACATAAATAAACTGAAGAGAAATTTAAAAAAATCACAGATGATTTATTTACTCATTTATTTATTTTTGTATGAGCACCTATCCTTGTAAAGAGTCATGAACATGTATGGAGGTTGTAGAATAAATATGGGGGGGTGGGGCTGGTGTTCACCTTCCACTTAGTTTGAAACATGGATTCTTTGTTGGTCACTGCTGTGTATATCAGACTATCTGCCTCATAACCTTCAGGCGATTCTCCTGTCTTTGCTTTCCACCTTGCAGAAGATGTTTTCCCTATACACCACTTTATGTAAGGTCCACAGATCCAGGCTTAGATCTTCAGGGGTAAATGGCAAATACTCTACTCACTGAGTTGTCTCCTGGCTCCTAATATTTTTGCAATGTTTATGGAAAATGTTATGTAGCAATGAATTTATGAACATTTATCCTATAGAAAAAATGTTCCACAATATCTACAATATTCACTGCCAGACCTTATACAGAAAAAAAAAAGCTTAGTGATGTGTTTATTAAGAGTAAGCTTTAGGCACAAGATTGTTTTTGGTACTTGTAAATGTGTTATATTTTGTTATATCAATATGAAGAAATAGTTGCTATAGATGATTATTTCAATTTGTGTTTTAATTTATTAGTGAGAATGATTTTGTATATGTGAAATTTAGAAAATATCCTAATCAGAAAATATAAATCATTTAAAAATGAATTTCATTCATAAAATATTACCCTGTACATTTTATTAAAAAATCTAAAATATTTTGACATAAACTCTAGCTTATTTGGGCATTATAGACAACATTCAATTTAAATAATTCAAAATCTGTTTAAATTATTAGAATGCTGTATCATAGATGTAGCTACATGAATTTTTAGTCTGTGATGTGCATAATTAGGCAGTAAAATCAATTTCTCTTTACTTTCAAAGTGAAGGGCAATTTTCTATTTATGAAACCACAAATGGTAGTTCTCAGGAAATATTACAAAAAAGGGCTCATACTGCGATGATTTCTTGGTCATTTGAGCTGATCTTAGACCAATATTTCCTACTTACTGTTATTGATTCTTTAAACTACATGCTAGTTTCAGCCATATTAACTCTCGAGATCTATGAGAAAACAGAATTTAAAAATCAGAATTTGGCTTATGCATTTCAGTAAGAAAATACTTTTAATTTTTCTTAATTAGCTATACTTGTAGTGTTAGACATTTTAAATTTAAAGTTTAAGCTTCGATTAAACCATAAATGTAACATTTAAAGAGCATCCCAATATCATTTAAGTCCTGTGATAGAATCATGTTTTTGTAATGGCTAATTCCAAGGACCAGATTCTGCATGGAGAGATTCTGAGAGAATGGGTGTCTGTGAACAGCAAAAAGACTCAAAGTCAACTCTGGATCAAGCTGACCACCTATGTTCTGCTTGATACAGCTTTTCCAGTCTGCTTCTCTCTATGTTCAGCTTTCTCTTTAGAGATTTTCTGTTTATATTCTGCTTTCTTGCTATTCTTAGAGATCTGTCTGTGTTCTGCTTCTGTGTGTATGTGTGTATGTGTGTGTATATGTGTGTGTGTGTGTGCGTGTGTGTGTGCGTGTGTGTGTGTGCGTGTGTTGTCTGTCTCTGTCTGTCTGTCTGTCTGTCTGTCTGTCTCTGTGTTGGTCTGTCTGTCTCTGTGTCTGTGTATGTGTGTGTCTCTGTGTCTGTCAGTTCCCTAAGCAGTTCTCTCCTTTTATCCTAAAAAATTCTTTAGATATCTTATCTCCTGCAGAACATAGGTCCAGTCTTTTATTTTACATTTCAATCTAGTCATTTACTCCAATTTTTAAGAGACAGCAAGCATATATTATTTTCCTTAGCATTGCAGAAGTATGCAGAGGTCTGTTTTCCTTAGTTAAGCATAGATGATAAACAAGTTGGGTGGGACCCAGCCCTGAGTTACCATTTCTACCACACCTGGGCCTAACCTCCCAGCTCTGTTGTAGACTGACCTTGAATTCAGGAATCATTTGTATTTCTCTGACAAGGTGGCTCTTAGTGTAGCTGCCTTTGTTTCTTTGGATTCATGAAGACCCTCAGAATATATATCTCACCCTTATATTTTGCATAGTTGAGAAATTATATATTTGGAACTCAGGTGATTAAGGTACTTTTCCTTGCCTTAAGGACTCTCCTGAAGGGCCTAACATTTACAATTTTGCTGAGATATTAGCCCCACCTTTGCCTCCTCTACCCATACTCTTTCAGATTATCATGGACTCATTAACACTGGCAGAGAGGAGATTCCTTGGAAGAACATGAAAATATGGAAATTGCTCTTCCGGTCAGAAAAGCACCGGGGCAGCTGGGGCGCAGGGTCTGCTGACACTCGCCAGCTACCCACAACACCCGCCACAGGATTTTAATACTTCTGGTGAGTGGAGCACAGCTTCTGCTCCAATCCAATTGCGCGCGGGACCTGAGACTGCATTAGTTAGGGAAGCAGAAACCGGCCTGAGTAGGGCCACAGGCCTCATCCGGCTGGATCAGCGCCGGGGTAGCTGGAGCGCAGGGTTGCCTGACACCCGCCAGCTACCCACGACCCCCACCGCAGGATTTTGGGACTGCTGGTGAGTGGAACACAGCTTCTGCTCCAGTCCAATCACGTGGGACCTGAGACTGCTCTGGTTGGGGAGAGAGAAATCCGGCCTACATAGGGCCACAAGCCTCTTCCGGTCAGAAAAGCACAGGGGCAGCTGGGGTGCAGGGTCGGCTGACACTCGCCAGCTACCCACAACACCAGCCACAGGATCTTAAGACTTCTGGAGAGTGGAGCTGAAAGAACCTAGTGGGGAAACCCCCACCCAACTCCCGATTCAGCGTGCACCCAAGAATCACGAATAGAACACAACACCTTGATGTAACAACACGAGGTATTTTAATGGCGGAGCTCCGGGTCGAAACGTATCTCACACAGGAGACAGTGGATTCGACCACGAGGCTTGGAAGCTAGGGGTTTTTATAGAAAAGGAGTGGGGCTGGGGGAGGAATTGGCGCGGTTTTACATGATTGGTCCATTTAAACATCAGCAGCCTGAGGTCAGAGGGGTGGGAGATAGGGAAGCGATGGGCCTGCCCGGGCATGTCCTGGTCTGTTCTGCTATGTTCTCAGCCCCAGGTTTCAAAGCTCACAAACAACTCTTTGGGCTATTTGACATACATTACATGAATCACAGGTCTCAAGTTTTATTTCCTTTCATTCCCCTCTTCT
This sequence comes from Mus caroli, assembly GCF_978045245.1. NCBI lineage: Eukaryota > Metazoa > Chordata > Mammalia > Rodentia > Muridae > Mus > Mus caroli. Next base: position 85,961,084 of record NW_028227271.1, read on the forward strand.
TCTGTTTAGACTAATTCTAATCATAGAATTTTAGAGATTGGTGTCCCCTAACTCTTCATCTACCTGAACTATAGGTTGATATTGCCTTTGAAGAACCATGAGTTTTACTGTATCAATTCTACTCTGGATAAAAGCCATTCCTCTATTTATTATACAGGGGCCGAAAACTAAAGCTAAGCATATCATAAGGATTGGTCCAGCTACAGCGGAAATCAAAGAAGTTATCCAAGATGGTCGTGATTCAAACCATGACTCAAACCACCCCCGTTGAGCATCCCGTTCCCGTTTCCTTCACTCTAATCTTTCTCTCAGTTTCTGCATAGAGTCTCTAACTATTCCTGTATGATCTGCGTAGAAGCAGCACTCTTCTTTAAGGGCAGCACACAGTCCTCCTTCCTTTAGGAACAACAAATCAAGACCTCTCCTGTTCTGCAAAACTACCTCAGACAGGGAGGTCAAAGGTTTTTCTAAATCGTCAATGGACTTCTCTATTGCCGCTAGGCCTTCATTGACAGCATCCCTCAAAGACTGAATTCCCTGTCTTCCTTCTATCAAAGCTGACACTCCTGTCCCCACTCCTACTGCCATACCTATTCCCAAGAATGCAGCCAGGGTTAAAGTAATTGGTTCTCTTTTCGACCGCCGGCCAGCATAGCTTTCTTCTAAACTGGATGCAGGGTGATAATATATGCGGGGTAACAGCTGGATCATGACACAAAAATCATGAGATGAATTAAAAACCTTAGTTGATACACAGGGAGTAAGTCCTGTATTGCAAGCCCACCATCCAACCGGGGAAGGTACAAGATAGTAATTAGCTTCCGTTCTGGACACGGACTGAATTTGTCCGCATAGGTGTTTGTGAGTGGAAGGTGGGGTGCCTATACAGAGACCTGGACTCCTCGCAGATACTTCAGTCAGGGTCAGTTTTTGTCCTGTTCCCCAAGAGCAGGAAGTATGGCTGCTGGTTCTGTTGAAATCTCCATTGAAAGCAATTCCTTCATAATAAGGCGGACCCGAGGTCAGGCATAGCCAGCAGTCCTCAGTAGCCCTTGGATCAGTTCTATTAAGGGCATAAAAGGCTCCTCTCACTAGGTTAAACATCCTCTGTCTTGTTGAAGGAATCTCAGGGGTAATAATTAGAGGTACCTGAGGAGTGGGAGGTTGGGTGATAGCAGCCATACTAAGAGGGTCCGCAATCACCGGAGTAGGCTGAGGAATAGTATGGGTGAGGGGTGTGGACTTGGTTGGGGGGCCTAAAGGATTGTAGGGGGTCTCTATTTTAGTCTGATGGTAAACAATAATCCCTCATCATATCTTTCCTTGTAAATCCTAAGACCCCAGGTATACCCTTTTGTCCATCCCAGAGCTCTTTTCCCTGGTTCAGTAAAGGTGACACGGAGCGGATGGCACCAGTCAGTACACTCGTCTAGGTCGAATCCTCCAGGTACATAAGACGCTAGGGAATAGTTGGCTGTTACTCTAATATAGTCCCAGCTTGAGGAGGGCTTCCAGTGGGCTGTACCTGAAGTCTCGCAACCCCAGCTCTTGCAATAGAAGTCAGCCTTACCTCCACATGTTGGATTAAGGGATTGACTTCGGTGGGGCCCGGGACAGACATAGAAGGGATGGGTTCGAAGCATACTTCTATCCCTTTGGTTAGAGCAACCACCCCATGGGTCTCTCGAATGTTTTTTTACGTACGGAGGGGGTGTTAAAGGTGCCCTCTGAATGTCAGAGTACCCCTCCAAGTCCCATCCAGGAGGGGCTCCTATAGCCAACTTACAGATGTCAGGGAAAAGATCAGGCCACCAAGTCCACAGAGGGTGTACCTCGGTGATTGTCCATACAGCCCTACCCCCATCATTGAGTACCTCCCACGTTTGTTGAACAGGACTGTGGGGGTTGAAGTCCTTTGGGATCGCTCTTACGAAGCAGGCACAACTTAAAAGGGTTAGTAGTCTTCTCCAAAGTCCACTCATCATGGCTGACTCCAGGGGGTGCTCTCTTGACGTGGGATGCGTGGACCCAAGTGGGGATTCCTTCCACTTTGACCGCGGTGGGCGTTGTCAGTAGCACCAAGTAGGGTCCCTTCCACCTCGGTTCTAGGTTTCCTGCTCGGTGTCTCCTCACCAGGACTGCGTCTCCTACTTCAAACTGGTGCTGCACCTGTGTGTCACCAGCAACATAGGTTTCTTTTAGCTGTTCCCAGACCTCTTTTCTTACTATTTCGAGAGCTTTTAATCGAGCCAAAAGACTAGAAGAAGGAGAGAAAGACACATCCGGGTGATTCCTATCCCCTACAGTCATAAAAATGGGTGGGGGTACCCCATACATTAATTCAAATGGAGTTAGGCCAAGGGGTCCAGGTGTATTCCGAACCCTGAACAAGGCATAAGGGAGAACGGCTGTCCAATCGCTTCCACCGGATTCTAAGGCTATTTTAGTCAGAGTCTCCTTTAGCGTCCTGTTCATCCTCTCTACCTGTCCTGAACTCTGGGGTCTGTATGCACAATGTAATTTCCAATTTGTCCCCAGTTGCCTGGCCAATCCCTGACTTACCTGGGAGACAAAGGCAGGTCCGTTGTCTGACCCCATTACCTTAGGTATCCCAAAGCGGGGAAGGATTTCTTCAAGTATCTTCTTGACCACTACATTAGCTGTTTCTTTCTTGGTGGGGAACGCTTCGACCCATCCCGAGAAGGTGTCTATAAAAACTAGGAGATATTTATTTCCATACCTAGCCGGTTTCACCTCAGTGAAGTCAGTTTCCCAGTAGGCTCCAGGCCTGTCTCCTCGCAGTCGTTTTCCTTCCTGGAGCCTGCTAGACCCAGCATTGGTAAGTGCACAAGCATGGCAGTTTTTTACTATCTCCTGCACAATTCTCTTTAATCCAGGAATGTAATAGGGGGACTTACTAACCAATTTTAGTATTTTTTTAGTTCCTAAATGAGTCAGATGGTGTATGTTAGCTAAGTAATCTCGCCCCTCTTCTTCTGTGAGGATTCTTTTATTAATTTCTTCAGCAGTGGGCTGTTGGGTTCTCACCACCAGAGTCATTGGCCCTTGGGCTGCTTTTTTAGCTTCTTGGTCTGCCATTTGATTTCCTTTTTCAACGGGCCCAGTTCCCTTTTGGTGTCCTGGGCAATGGATAATTGCCACCCTACGGGGCAGATGAACAGCTTCTAATAAGCTGAGAATTTCTTCTTTATTTTTGATATCTTTGCCGGCAGATGTCAGCAGTCCACGGTGTCGGTATATTGCTCCGTGAACATGAGCCGTGGCAAAAGCATACCGGCTGTCAGTATAGACATTAAGAGTCCTTCCTTCTGCCAGCCTTAAGGCTTGAATTAGTGCGATTAGTTCTGCTTTTTGAGCTGATGTACCCTCCGGCAGGCTGCTGGCCCATATGACAGACTTTCCATCCACTACTGCTGCCCCAGCCCTCAGCTTACCTTCTACCACAAAGCTGCTTCCGTCTGTGAACCAAGTCATCGCCCCTGGCCAAGGTTGGTCTGTGAGGTCTGGCCGGATTCCAGTCTCTTCTGCCAGTATCTCTTCACACTTATGTGCAGGGGCCTCGTCAGCCTCAGGTAGTAAGGAGGCAGGGTTGAGAATGGCTGGGGGTGCGAAACTTACTCGCTCTGTCAGCAATAGGCTCTGGTAATGCGTCATTCGGGCGTTGGTCAACCAGCGGTCCGGTGGTTGCCTGACGATGCTCTCAAGAGAGTGTGGGGCCACTATGGTAACATTCTGGCCCATAGTCAGTTTGTCAGCATCTCTTACTAGCACAGCCGTGGCTGCTATCGCTCGCAGGCAGGAGGGCCATCCACTGGCCACAGAGTCCAGTTTCTTTGATAAGTAGGCTACCGGGTGCTTCCATGGTCCCAAAACCTGGGTAAGGACTCCCCTTGCCACTCCATTTCTTTCATCAATGTATAGGGTGAAAGGTTTGTTTAAATCTGGCAGGGCCAATGCCGGAGCCTGCAGCAGTGCCTTTTTGAGAGTTTCAAAGGCTAGCTGATGTTCCCTGGTCCAGGTGAATTCCCCTTTCTCTTTGGTTAGTGGATACAAGGGAGCTGCCAGTGAGGCAAATCCGGGAATCCAGAGTCTGCAAAACCCGGCAGTCCCCAGGAACTCTCTTACCTGGCGAGCAGTAGTTGGGGCCGGGATCTGCATAACAGCTTGTTTTCTGGCTTCTGTGAGCCACCGTTGTCCATCTCTCAGGACATATCCTAGGTAGGTCACTTCTATCTGGCATAACTGAGCCTTTTTAGCAGAGGCCCGATACCCCAGCTTACCTAACTCGCCCAGGAGGTTATGGGTCCCAATTTCACAGTCCTCGCGTGTTTCTGCAGCTAGGAGCAGGTCATCTACATATTGCAAAAGAGTCACCTGTGGGTTATTGGCTTGGAAAAGAGCAAGATCTCGGTGTAGGGCTTCATCAAACAAAGTGGGCGAGTTCTTGAATCCCTGAGGCAGCCTCGTCCATGTGAGCTGTCCGGCTTGTCCACTCTCGGAGTCTCGCCATTCGAAAGCGAACAAGGGCTGGCTGTTGGGGTGTAACCTCAAACAGAAAAAAGCGTCTTTGAGATCCAGGACTGTGTACCATGTCCGACCAGGTGGCAAGGTGCTGAGGAGGTTATAAGGATTTGGCACCGTGGGGTGTATGTCCTGAACTCTCTTATTGACTTCTCTAAGGTCCTGGACTGGACGGTAGTCACTGGTCCCTGGTCCCTGGTTTTTTTACTGGAAGTAGAGGAGTGTTCCAAGGGGATTTGCATGGAACCAAAATCCCTTGTTGGAGCAGTTTGTTGATTTGGGGGCGTATACCCTCTTGAGCTTCTCTGCTCATGGGATATTGTCGGACCCCTATAGGGGTGGCCCTGGACTTAAGTTCAATCACCACGGGAGGGACCAGTTTTGCCATCCCCACTCCTCCCGTCTCTGCCCATGCCTGAGGGTATCGATTCAACCAGTCCTGTAATCCCTCATGGGGCTTTACTTTATTTTGGTAAAGTCGATATTCCTCTCCTAGTTGTAAAGACAGCTCTAGAGTCTGGGGCACTTTTATTCCCCAGAAAACCTCCGGTCGATGAGAGGTGAAAGTTATTTGTGCTTTTAACTTGGTTAGTAAGTCTCTCCCCAATAAAGGCATAGGACACTCTGGAATGACTAGAAACGAATGAGTTACTCGATTTTGCCCTATGTCTACTACTCCGGATGTGGTCCATGGATACAACTTTTGTCCCGTGGCCCCAATCACCAAGGTTTTTTCATTTTTCTTCACTTTTCCTAGAGGTGTTTTGAGTACTGAAAATTCGGCTCCCGTGTCAACTAGAAAGTCCACAGGGGTCCCCTCCACTTCTAAGGTTACCCTAGGCTCGGGGAGGAGGACCGAGCCCCGTTCCCCCTAGTCTTCATCTTCTCCAAGAGAAAGCACCTTTACCTCTTGTTTTTTTTTTTTTTTTCGGACAGTCGCTCTTCCAGTGGCCCATTTCCTTGCAATATGCGCATTGGTTCCTCTCCAGGCGCTGCCTGCCTTCTCGGGGTCTCCTTGGTCCCTGCTGTCTTTTGTCTCCCAGGTACCCTGACTGTCTACCTTTTCTTCCGTTATCTCTTTCTCCTACTGCGGCCAGGATCCTAGTCAAAACCTTTTCTTGCCTCCTGTCTCTCCTATCCTCATCCTCTCTTTTCTCTCTTTTCTCTCTCTCTAACTTTTCATCTTCTGTTTCTCTCCTATGATACACTTTCTCTGCCTCTCTAACTACATCCCTTATGGTGTAATCCTGCAAGCCCTCAATTCGCTGTAACTTCTTCCTAATGTCAGGAGCCGACTGGCCAATGAAGGCCATAATTACTGAGGCCCTTTGACCCTCAGACATGGGGTCGAATGGGGTATATCTCCTATAAGCCTCCATGAGCCTTTCGAGGAAGACTGAGGGGGGCTCAGTCGCTCCCTGCATAACCTCTCTTACCTTGGCCAGATTCGTGGGCTGCCGGGCAGCACCTCTGAGACCCGCCACTAGGACCCGGCGATAATTGGACAGTCGTTCCCTACCTGGTGCCGTATTATAATCCCATCGGGGCCCGGTTAGCGGGAATCCTTCATCTATTTCAGCTGGAGTTTGGACAAGGCGCCCAGCCTCGTCTCGGACGTTTTTCCGAGCCTCAAGGAGAATTCTCTCCCTCTCCTCGGTTGTGAATAGAGTCTGCAGAAGCTGCTGGCAGTCATCCCAGGTCGGCTGGTGTGAATACATTAATGATTCAACTAACCCAGTGAGTCCTGCAGGGTTCTCTGAAAAAGGGGGGTGATTAGCTTTCCAGTTATAGAGGTCAGAAGAGGAAAAAGGCCAATACTGTAGGGGCTGTAGACTGTTCGGATCGGCAGGGGGAGCCCCAATAGCCCTGAGGGGGAGCGCCACGGTTGAATCCGCAGGCCCCTCAGGGGTGACTCCTCGCCGGCTCCTTGTTCCTGTGGAGGGACCCCCTCCTCCGGCCGGGGCCTGAGGCAGGGGTCCCGAGGGAGCTGAAGGTTGGGGCTGGGAAGCATATGGTGGGGGTTGAGGGGTGTCGGGCCACTCAGGGGGTTCTTCAATCTCTGGATAGATCTTGGGGGGTTTCGTCACTGGTGTGCTGCGATCATCATCTCCCCCGAGCGGTGGTTTCGGTTTCTCTTTCTCACCATTTTCTCGGATGGCTAGAATCTTAGTGCCAGGGCGGAGAGGCGGGAGGAATGGGCGAACACACGGGGGGTGGGTAGCGTGCCAAGTCCTCCCATACCGTGATGTACGGTTGCTGCTCTGGATACGATCCTGGCCCCTCCTGAAAAACAATGGCCTTCACAGCCCTTATGGTGGGTAAGTAAAAAGTTCCTTCTGCTGGCCAACCTACTCCAAAAACAGGCCATTCCGAGGAACAGAAAGTCATCCATGGCTTTTTTTTCACTGTTACTGACAAATTTCGTCCTCTAGCCCTAACGTCCGTCCAATGGTCCTTAGTCAAAGATAAAGGAGTAGACACGGTCTGTCCCATAGTGAAGAATAAGAATAAACACAACACAATGACAGAGACGGAAAACACTAAGACATCCAAACACACTCGTCCGCGTCTGGACTTATACAACCAGCCAAACGCTACCTCTGACGGAGTGGGATTCCGCGTCCACTCCTCTGGCAGGAAGAGCACTCACTCTTCTTCACTCTGCCGGGCAACAGCCAGGTCCTCCTGACTGTTCTGTACCCTGGGCACTCCAGGGTCTCCCTCGGAACGTCTTCCAAGGGTGCAGCCTGTGGGGAAATAGACCATCGTCTTCCCACAGCCACTAGGGTCCTTAAGGTCCTCAGTGGCAGCTGCCAGAATACAGAAAACCAGAACTGGTAACACAGGTGGGACTCAAACCCACAATCTCAGAATTGAAAAACCAAGACACAAGTTCAGCGGTTTCACACTTATACACTTAGACAACAGACAACATACAAGACTCACACAAACAAACGTACCTCCAAGGGGTCCTTCGGGGTTCTTGGGTGTCACGAAGATCTCGGTGGGACCTCCAAATGAAAGAACATAGTGGGGAAACCCCAACCCAACTCCCGATTCAGCGTGCACCCAAGAATCACGAATAGAACACAACACCTTGATGTAACAACACGAGGTATTTTAATGGCGGAGCTCCTGGTCGAAACGTATCTCACACAGGAGACAGTGGATTCGACCACGAGGCTTGGAAGCTAGGGGTTTTTATAGAAAAGGAGTGGGGCTGGGGGAGGAATTGGCGCGGTTTTACATGATTGGTCCATTTAAACATCAGCAGCCTGAGGTCAGAGGGGTGGGAGATAGGGAAGCGATGGGCCTGCCCGGGCATGTCCTGGTCTGTTCTGCTATGTTCTCAGCCCCAGGTTTCAAAGCTCACAAACAATTCTTTGGGCTTTTTGACATACATTACATGAATCACAGGTCTCAAGTTTTATTTCCTTTCAGAGCACAGCTTCTGCTCCAATCCAATTGCACGCGGGACCTGAGACTGCATTAGTTAGGGAAGCAGAAACCAGCCTGAGTAGGGCCACAGGCCTCATCCGGCCGGATCAGCGCCGGGGTAGCTGGAGCGCAGGGTTGCCTGACACCCGCCAGCTACCCACGACCCCCGCCGCAGGATTTTGGGACTGCTGGTGAGTGGAACACAGCTTCTGCTCCAGTCCAATCACACGGGACCTGAGACTGCTCTGGTTGGGGAGAGAGAAATCCGGCCTACATAGGGCCACAAGCCTCTTCCGGTCAGAAAAGCACCGGGGCATCTGGGGCGCAGGGTCGGCTGACACTCGCCAGCTACCCACAACACCCGCCACAGGATCTTAAGACTTCTGGAGAGTGGAGCACAGCTTCTGCTCCAATCCAATTGCACGCAGGACCAGAGACTGCATTAGTTAGGGAAGCAGAAAACCGGCCTGAGTAGGACCACAGGCCTCTTCCGGCTGGACCAGCACCGGGGTACCATCAGCTACTCACGACCCCGCCACAGGATTTTGAGACTGCTGGTGAGTGGAACACAGCTTCTGCTTCAATCTTTAAACAGTGACAAGGATAACAACTAACCCCAGAGATTACCAGATGGTGAAAGGTAAACGTAATAATCTTACTAACAGAAACCAAGACCACTCACCATCATCAGAACCTAGCACCCCCACTTCGCCCAGTCCAGGGCACCCCAACACACCGGAAAAGCTAGACACGGATCTAAAAGCATATCTCCTGATGATGGTAGAGGACTTCAAGAAGGACTTTAATAACACACTTAAAGAAATACAGGAGAACAATGCTAAACAGGCAGAAGACACTAAAGAGGAAGCACAAAAATCCCTTAAAGAATTGCAGGAGAACACTGCTAAAGAGTTACAAATCCTTAAAGAAAAACAGGATAACATAATCAAACAGGTAGAAGTCCTTACAGAAAAACAGGAAAACACATCCAAACAGATGATGGAAATGAACAATACCATACTAGACCTAAAAAGGGAAGTAGACACAATAAAGAAAACCCAAAATGAGGCAACACTGGAGATAGAAACCCTAGGAAAGAAATCTGGAACCATAGATACGAGCATCAGCAACAGAATACAAGAGATGGAAGAGAGAATCTCAGGTGCAGAAGATTCCATAGAGAACATCGGCACAACAATCAAGGAAAATGTAAAATGCAAAAAGATCCTAACTCAAAACATCCAAGAAATACAGGACACAATGAGAAGACCAAACCTACGGATAATAGGAGTGGATGAGAATGAAGATTTTCAACTCAAAGGACCAGCAAACATCTTCAACAAAATTATAGAAGAAAACTTCCCAAATCTAAAGAAAGAGATGCCCATGAACATACAAGAAGCCTACAGAACTCCAAATAGACTGGACCAGAAAAGAAATACCTCCCGACACATAATAATCAGAACAACAAATGCTCTAAATAAAGATAGAATACTAAAAGCAGTAAGAGAAAAAGGCCAAGTAACATATAAAGGCAAGCCTATCAGAATTACACCAGATTTTTCACCAGAGACTATGAAAGCCAGAAGATCCTGGACGGATGTTATACAGACACTAAAAGAACACAAATTCCAGCCCAGGCTACTATACCCAGCCAAACTCTCAATTAACATAGATGGAGAAACCAAAGTATTCCACGACAAAACCAAATTCACACATTATCTCTCCACGAATCCAGCCCTTCAAAGGATAATAACAGAAAAAAAACCAATACAAGGACAGGAACCACGCCCTAGAAACAACAAGAAGGTAATCCCTCAACAAACCTAAAAGAAGACAGCCATAAGAACAAAATGCCAACTTTAACAACAAAAATAACAGGAAACAACAATTACTTTTCCTTAATATCTCTTAATATCAATGGACTCAACTCCCCGATAAAAAGACATAGACTAACAAACTGGCTACACAAACAAGACCCAACATTTTGCTGCTTACAGGAAACTCATCTCAGAGAAAAGGATAGTCACTACCTCAGAATGAAAGGCTGGAAAACAATTTTCCAAGCAAATGGCATGAAGAAACAAGCTGGAGTAGCCATTCTAATATCTGATAAGATTGACTTCCAACCCAAAGTCATTAAAAAAGACAGGGAGGGACACTTCATACTCATCAAAGGTAAAATCCTCCAAGAGGAACTATCAATCCTGAATATCTATGCTCCAAATACAAAGGCAGCCACATTCATTAAAGAAACTTTAGTAAATCTCAAAGCACACATTGCACCTCATACAATAATAGTGGGAGACTTCAACACACCACTTTCACCAATTGACAGATCATGGAAACAGAAACTAAACAGGGACACAGAGAAACTAAGAGAAATCATGAATCAAATGGATCTGGCAGATATCTACAGAACATTCTATCCTAAAACAAAAGGATATACCTTCTTCTCAGCACCTAATGGTACCTTCTCCAAAATTGACCACATAATTGGTCACAAAACAGGCCTCAACAGATACAAAAATATTGAAATTGTCCCATGCATCCTATCAGATCACCATGGACTAAGGCTGATCTTCAATAACAAAATAAATAATAGAAAGCCAACCTTCACGTGGAAACTGAACAACACTCTTCTCAATGATACCTTGGTCAAGGAAGGAATAAAGAAAGAAATTAAGGACTTTTTAGAGTTCAAGGAAAATGAAGCCACAACATACCCAAACTTATGGGACACAATGAAAGCATTTCTAAGAGGAAAACTCATTGCTCTGAGTGCCTCCAAAAGGAAACTAGAGAGAGCACACATTAGCAGCTTGACAACACACCTAAAAGCACTAGAACAAAAGGAAGCAAATTCACCCAAGAGGAGTAGAAGGCAGGAAATAATCAAACTCAGGGGTGAAATCAACCAAGTGGAAACAAGAAAAACTATTCAAAGAATCAACCAATCAAGGAGCTGGTTCTTTGAGAAAATCAACAAGATAGATAAACCCTTAGCCAGACTCACTAGAGGGCACAGGGGAAGCATCCTAATTAACAAAATCAGAAATGAAAAAGGAGACATAACAACAGATCCTGAAGACATCCAAAACACCATCAGATCCTTCTACCAAAGGCTATACTCAACAAAACTGGAGAACCTGGATGAAATGGAGAAGTTCCTAGACAGATACCAGGTACCAAAGTTGAATCAAGATCAGGTTAATGATCTAAACAGCCCTATATCCCCCAAAGAAATAGAAGCAGTCATTAATAGTCTCCCAACTAAAAAAAGCCCAGGACCAGATGGGTTTAGTGCAGAGTTCTATCAGACCTTCAAAGAAGATCTAATCCCAGTTCTTCACAAACTATTCCACAAAATAGAAACAGAAGGTACTCTACCCAACTCATTCTATGAAGCCACAATTACTCTGATACCTAAACCACAAAAAGACCCAACAAAGATAGAAAACTTCAGACCAATATCCCTTATGAATATTGATGCAAAAATCCTCAATAAAGTTCTTGCTAACCGAATCCAAGAACACATCAAAACAATCATCCATCCTGACAAAGTAGGTTTCATCCCAGGGATGCAGGGATGGTTCAATATACGGAAATCCATCAACGTAATCCAGAATATAAACAAACTCAAAGACAAAAACCACATGGTCATCTTGTTAGATGCGGAAAAAGCATTTGACAAGATCCAACACCCATTCATGATAAAAGTCTTGGAAAGATCAGGAATTCAAGGCCCATACATAAACATGATAAAAGCAATCTACAGCAAACAAGTAGCCAAAATCAAAGTAAATGGTCAGAAACTTGAAGCATTCCCTCTAAAATCAGGGACTAGACAAGGCTGTCCACTTTCTCCATACCTATTCAACATTGTACTTGAAGTCCTAGCCAGAGCAATTCGACAACAAAAGGAGATCAAAGGGATACAAATTGGAAAAGATGAAGTCAAAATATCACTTTTTGCAGATGATATGATAGTATATATAAGTGACCCTAAAAAATCCACCAGAGAACTCCTAAGCCTGATAAACAGCTTCGGTGAAGTAGCTGGATATAAAATTAACTCAAACAAATCAATGGCCTTTCTCTACACAAAGAATAAACAGGCTGAGAAAGAAATTAGGGAAACAACACCCTTCTCAATAGTCACAAATAATATAAAATATCTTGGCGTGACTCTAACTAAGGAAGTGAAAGATCTGTATAATAAAAACTTCAAGTCTCTGAAGAAAGAAATTATAGAAGATCTCAGAAGATGGAAAGATCTCCCATGCTCATGGATTGGCAGGATCAACATTGTAAAAATGGCTATCTTGCCAAAAGCAATCTACAGATTCAATGCAATCCCCATCAAAATTCCAAATCAATTCTTCAACGAATTAGAAAGTGCAATCTGCAAATTCATCTGGAATAACAAAAAACCTAGGATAGCAAAAACTCTTCTCAAGGATAAAAGAACCTCTGGTGGAATCACCATGCCGGACCTAAAGCTCTACTACAGAGCAATTGTGATAAAAACTGCATGGTACTGGTATAGTGACAGACAAATAGACCAATGGAATAGAATTGAAGACCCAGAAATGAACCCACACACCTATGGTCACTTGATCTTCGACAAGGGAGCTAAAAACATCCAGTGGAAGAAAGACAGCATTTTCAACAAATGGTGCTGGCAAAACTGGTTGTTAACATGTAGAAGAATGCGAATCGATCCATTCCTATCTCCTTGTACTAAGGTCAAGTCTAAGTGGATCAAGGAACTTCACATAAAACCAGAGAGACTGAAACTTATAGAGGAGAAAGTGGGGAAAAGCCTTGAAGATATGGGCACAGGAGAAAAATTCCTGAATAGAACAGTAATGGCTTGTGCTGTAAGATCGAGAATTGACAAGTGGGACCTCATGAAACTACAAAGCTTCTGCAAGGCTAAAGACACCATCAATAAGACAAAAAAACCACCAACAGATTGGGAAAGGATCTTCACCTATCCTAAATCAGATAAGGGACTAATATCCAATATATATAAAGAACTCAAGAAGGTGGACTCCAGAAAGTCAAATAACCCCATTAGAAAATGGGGCTCAGAACTGAACAAAGAATTCTCACCTGAGGAATACCGAATGGCAGAGAAACACCTGAAAAAATGTTCAACATCCTTAATCATCAGGGAAATGCAAATCAAAACAACCCTGAGATTCCACCTCACACCAGTCAGAATGGCTAAGATCAAAAATTCAGGTGACAGCAGATGCTGGCGAGGATGTGGAGAAAGAGGAACACTCCTCCATTGTTGGTGGGATTGCAAGCTTGTACAACCACTCTGGAAATCAGTCTGGCGGTTCCTCAGAAAATTGGACATAGTACTACCGGAGGATCCAGCAATACCTCTCCTGGGCATATATCCAGAAGATGTCCCAACCGGTAAAAAGGACACATGCTCCACTATGTTCATAGCAGCCCTATTTATAATAGCCAGAAGCTGGAAATAACACAGATGCCCCTCAACAGAGGAATGGATACAGAAATTATGGTACATTTACACAATGGAGTACTACTCAGCTATTAAAAAGAATGAATTTATGAAATTCCTAGCCAAATGGATGGACCTGGAGGGCATCATCTTGAGTGAAGTAACACAATCACAAAAGAACTCACACAATATGTATTCACTGATAAGTGGATATTAGCCCAAAACTTAGGATACCCACGATATAAGATACAATTTGATAAACGCATGAAACTCAAGAAGAATGAAGACCAAAGTGTGGACACTGTGCACCTTCTTAGAATTGGGAACAAAACACCCAGGGAAGGAGTTACAGAGACAAAGTTCGTAGCTGTGATGAAAGGATGGACCATTTAGAGACTGCCGTATCCAGGGATCCATCCCATAATCAGCTTCTAAACGCTGACACCATTGCATACACTAGCAAGATTTTGCTGAAAGGACCCAAATATAGCTGTCTCTTGTGAGACGATGCCGGGGCCTAGCAAACAGAGGAGTGGATGTTCACAGTCAGCTATTGGATGTATCACAGGGCTCCCAATGGAGAAGCTAGAGAAAGTACCCAAGGAGCTAAAGGGATTTGCAACCCTATTGTTGGAACAACATGATGTACTAACCAGAACCCCGGAGCTCTTGTCTCTAGCTGCATATGTATCGAAAGATGGCCTAGTCGGCCATCAATGGAAAGAGAGGCCCATTGGACTTGCAAACTTTATATGCCCCAATATAGGGGAATGCCAGGGCCAAAAGAATGGGAATGGGTGGGTAGGGAAGTAGGGGGCGCTATGGGGGACTTTTGGGATAGCATTGGAAATGTAATTGAGGAAAATATGTAATAAAAATCAAAAAAAAATAAAATAAAAAAAATAAAATAAAATTCCGAGAAATTGAAAAAAAAAAAGAAAATATGGAAATTATTACATGAGCAAGTCTTATGCCCACAGCAGCCAACACTTTTGGAGACTCACATGGGGCACTGTCACTCTGTCCCCACCAGAACCACACCAGGCTTGGCAGCTAATCAAACCTGAAAGTGACTGGACTGAGACAGGCTGACTCCATGACAGGCTACAAGTTGGCAGTTCAGGAGACTAGGCCTAGATATCGTTCTTAAAACTGGGCACGTCAAAGCAAGTCAGTTACAAGCAAAAACCCAGGCCTTGTGCAGTCAATCAGAAACTTCCCAGCCTCCTAATTTGAGGAATGGGCAGCAGATCTTCAATAGTTTCCAGGACCCTATCCCCCAGAAATGGTTCTGTAATGTCCCTAGAGATAAAGCCAACCAATTAAGGTAATGATCACCTACCCCTCCCTGGAATTCCCTAAGTGTGTTTTAATTGGACCTTTGAGCTAACTTGGGTGTCTCTGTCTTTGTAGGCGCTAAACCCCAGTGTGCTGGACTTCTACAGAATAAAAATTCTTTGCTTTTACATACTATTTGAATCTAGGATATTATTCTAGATATTAATCATAGAGACTTACAAAAGTTTTTATATTCATTAAAACCATGTCAGTTGGAGTTCTTAGGGACTATATAAGTATTGAAAGCATCTCTACTGTATTTTTCTTAAAGGTCTTTTGCATATTTTTATTATTATTTATAAACATGGAATCAGAAACACTAACTGCCCTTGACTGTAAATGGTGCAAACTATTTCCAAAGCATGCAGGTTTGTATTCATTTGGTGGCTTTGAAGTGAGGAAAAATAATTGCATTTAAGAATATGCAATTATTTATTTTATACAACACATCTCAAGACTAAACAGATAGTCACTATAATTGGGATTCCAAGTCAGCTATGGACCTTTCCATACTTAGTCAAGATAAAAATGTTGCCAAGTCAATTGAACAGAAGTAGTTCTATGTGGTTGATCAAGAGACTTACTCAATCTAGTTAAATACATAAAAATTAATTAAGACATTGAAAATGTATTGATATTTTGTTTTTCAATTAAGTATTATTGATAACAATATTCTAAATCAGTTACAAATTGTTAATTAAAATCAATTTTAGATATCATCAGCTTCATATGTAAGCATAGCCACATTATTTTTAAGCAATAAGATTTTCTCACAATGAAACTGTATGAAGAAACAGAGTCATAGATAACCCCTGTTCCCAGTTTTAGGAATCCCAAGCAAAACCCAAGATACACATCTGAAACATATGTGCAGAGGGCTAAGTCAGTCCTATGTACTGTATCCCTGGTTAGTCATTCAGTCTCTGGGAACCCCACAATCAGCCTAGGACAGCTGATTCTATGGATTTTCTGTGGTGTCCTTGACCCCTCTGGCTCCTACAATCCTTTCTTCACTGTTCCGCAGACTTCCTCAAGCTCTATCGAATGACTAGCTGTGGGTCACTGCATCTGTTTCCAATGTTTCTATCAGTTGCTGGGTGAAGTCTCTCTGCTGACAATTGACCTAGTCAAAATCCTAACCATCTGTACTTTATCAGGGGTGGGATTCTTCTCGAGGCATGGGTTTCAGGCTGAATCAGTTATTGGTTGGCTAAGTTGCTAGATAGACTGGAGCCGGTTAATATCCATGAGAAGCCTCCTCTTTTCTGAAGGAAAGGAGGAGGAGTGGATGGAGGACAGGGGAAAGGTGGGTAGGACAGAGGAGGAAGACAGGAAGCTGTGGTCAAGGTGTAAAATTAAAAAAGAAAAAACAAAACAAAAAAAAACTTAACTGATAATTTTTTTTTAATGTTTAACTTGTAAAAACAGAAGAAATAAAACAAAACAAAAGAAAACAAAACAAAACAAAACAAAACAGATTTTTATCTTGGCTTGATTAGTAAGACCAGGAACGAGTACATGTAAATAACTTTTAAATAACACTTTGAAATTCATAATTTTATTTTAACTTTAAATTGCTGTTTGGTTTAGCCTTGGGACTTTTCTTCCTTGGAGGAATAATTAGCTAATAAAAATAGTTATTTCTCAGAATGTGAAAACAATGCAAACCATAATATTTGCATACAAATGAGAAAACATGAAATCAACATACTTAGGAGAAAGTTGTCTTAAATAACTCATATAAGAGGCAATCTTAATATAGAACATTCAAGAGAAAGGTCAAGAATTATTCACTGTGAGCAGAATAGTCAAATACTCTGAGTAGAAAGCACTTTTGATCATCTTTATATTTGCTCTGAACTGTAGTCATCATTCTACTTCTTAGAGAAAATGCAAATATATTTTACCTTCATTATTTTCCCCTAGTTCAACAGCCTGTGGTACTATAATTTGTTTCCAATTCCTCCTTACCTTTATTAAAATAATAATATTATTTAATAATAATAAATAATAATAATAATATGCTTTCAAAAATTACTTTAAATTAGAGGTAATCAGTTTTGCTATACTGTTAATCTCTCTTTTTTTTATCCTTATTTTGCCCTGAGATATATCACCATTCTTAGTTGCAAACATATGATAGACTACTCACATTTTTCCATTATAGTCAAATGTGATGTGAGTGTGCATATATATATATATATATATATATATATATATATATATGTTCTGTAAATAGAATTCTGCTAGTGCAAAGTGTTTTTCCATGTATGCATACATACAGTTGGAAAACATAATTAAGGTTATATATAA
This sequence comes from Mus caroli, assembly GCF_978045245.1. NCBI lineage: Eukaryota > Metazoa > Chordata > Mammalia > Rodentia > Muridae > Mus > Mus caroli. Next base: position 85,978,197 of record NW_028227271.1, read on the forward strand.
ATATATAAAGGTTATATATAAATTGTACCAGTGGGCATGTCTCCCAAGACCACATGTTACTGTTTCTTTCTGGGCTTACAGCTGGGTAATACTGCTATTATTCTGTTCCTTTGGTAGCGTGCTTAGTCTTCCATTGTATGAAAGGTACAGGATACAGATGAAGCTTTCTGGTGAGTATCAGCTTCAGTTCCTTATGTTTAAGGACTCACATATATTGTGTCTTCAGCTATAGGGTTTTACCATGAAGTTCTGGTGGTTAACCAAGAGCAATGACAATGTTATAGATAGAAAAATATATAAGACCTTTAAATAAAAAACAACTCAAAACTTGAAAATAAGTGACTCATACCTACCACTGGACTTGTTCTTTTTTGAAAGCCTGTGGTAACTAGGGGAAGAATTATCCTCCCACAACAAGATAAATATATTATGTTCTTTTCTACATGTATATGCATATTTTTAGAAAAAGTCTATACATGTAGTTTTCCATTTGGCATTATTACAATCCCTAAGTATCCTACTTAAGATATTTTCTTGATCTAGTTCTCTCATTTGAAAACCAATTTAGCCCTTCATGTTCCTTTGTAACTATGATGAGGCAAGTATCTTAACTGTACTGTTGATTTTCATTTTTATGATTGATGGTGATAAGTTTTACATCTTGTGGTATGTTGGTATCTTTTCTGCTCTGAACTTTTAGTTATGTTACTTGTTGCTTTGACAAATTACTTGGTAAAGCAACTTGAAGTGTTCACTTTTGCTCACAGTTGAAGTGCACAGTCTACCACAGATATGAGTTGTGGCCACAGGATTTTGAGACAGCTGATTTCATTGCATCAACTGTCAAGTGTCATAGGAAGACAAAGGCTGCTATCCAACTACTTTTTAGTCCAGAACCCTTGGTAATGGAATGATGTCACAAAAAATGTTTCAGTTTCCCATCACACTCTTCCCCAATACCCCTCCCTTTCTCCACAGAGAAGGTAGAAATTCTGTCCCCTGACCCTGGCATATCAAGTCTCTGCAGGGCTAGATACATCGCCTTCCTCCAAAGCCAGAGAAGGCAGTACAGTTAGGGAAACAGAATCCACAGACAAACCACATGTTATGGACATTCCCCACTTTATTTGTTCAGTGATCCACATGAACACTGAGTCACACATCTTCTACATATGTACAGGGGTCCTAGTTCCCTAGGTATGCTCTTTGGTTGGTAGTTTGTTCTTTGAGAGCCCCCAAGCATCCATGTTAGTTGCCTGTTGGATCTTTTGTTGGCGTTCCTTTCCCCTCCAGGATCCAAAGGGAATGTTCATAACAACATAAAGTAACATAGATGCCTTTGCCGGGCGTGGTGACACACAACTTTAATCCCAGGACTCCGGAGCCAGAGGCAGGTGGATTTCTGAGTTCGAGGCCAGCCTGATCTACAAAGTGAGTTCCAGGACAGCCAGGGCTATACAGAGAAACCCTGTCTCGAAAAACCCAAAAACCAAACCAAACCAAACCAAACAAATAAACAAAAACAAACAAACAAACAAACAAACAAAAAACCATCATAAATGTCTTCTTAAAGAAATTGGACCGTTTTCATACAAATGCTTTAAAAGCACACCTGAAAGCTCTAGAAATGAAAAAGAAAAAGAAAAAGCAAACACATCTAAGAGGAGTAAACAGTAAGAAATAATCAAACTCAGGGTTGACATCAATCAATTAGAAACAAAGAGAATAATACAATGAATTAACAGAACCAAGAGCTGGCTCTTTGAGAAAATTAACAAGATAGAGAAACCTTAACCAAACTATTTAAAAGGAAAAGACGACATCCAAATGAACAAAATTATAAATTAAAAGGTATACATAATAACAGACACCGAGGAAATTCAAAAAATCACCTGATCTTACTTCAAACAACTGTACTCCACAAAATTAGAAAATTTAAATGAAATGGATAATTTTCTATATAGATACCATGTAGCAAGGTTAAATCAAGATCAGGTAAACTACTCAAATACTCCTTTGACCTTCTACTTGATCTCCTCAGAGGTGCATATAAAAATTAGAAATTAATTCACTTCAAATTCAGAAATCTTTATAGTGTTCAAGAGACTGAACATGATAAAAGTCCAAAGTCCTGAGCCTCTCCTGAGACTCTGGAGGCTCTCTTAACTGTGAGATTCTATTAAATACCAAACAATTTACCTCATTCCAATATGCAATGATAAAGACTAGATAGTCCCATGACACAATTAAATGATGTAGAAGCAGCAAGAAAAGATTAGATACAAGCTAAAGTGAAACCATTAGAGTCGACACCAATTCATACAACTTTATCTCGTGTATGTGTGGCCCATGCTCCAAAAGGCTTGAGTAGTCCTTACTCAACATCACTCTTCCTTTGGAAAAGTTCCATTTTATATCTGAAGCTTTCCTTAATAGCTGTGCATGGTGCTGGCATCCCCAGTTTTCTGTTTTCTCTGTAGGAGTTTGAGCTTCACCTTCATAGATTTTTGTAGTGGTATCTCATGCAAACTGCTTGCTTTTCATTATCATACCTTATTTCTTATGAGTATAGTACAATAGTGTTGCTCATTTTAAATGAATTAATATATGAAAATATTCCTGTAAAAATGTTTCTCCCCTTGTCTATATCTGTGCATATAACTGTGCATGTATGTTAGTGTGTTGTGCTACTGTGTCAAAAGACCACAGAAATGTTTGGTAGAGATGGTTGTTGGTTCAGGTCTCAGGAGAGCTGTCCCCACCTCTCACTGACAGCAGCCTACACCAGGCCTGGTCAGCACAATAGAGCTATGCCTGTTGGCAGGGGCAATGGTGAACCAGCCCTGAGGTCATGAGGATGGGATTGCTGGCCCAGCCCGTGCCAGTTAGTTCAACAACACCCCTGTACCCACACCACCAGCATAAGCTCTTCTGCTTTGCCCAGACAAGGTGTAGAGCTAGCTTTCCTGATCTTATGTGCTGGGGTAGTGATGGGGAGCTTGTCCTAGTGGTGTGGGTTCAGGATGGCTGGCAAGATGACAAGATTAGTTATCACCTAGACCCATCTAGATCTAGGCCTCTGAATTGGTCCATCACAATATCCACCCCGTCTATGGTCTATGAACTACTGGAATGTGTGAAGGGGCATGTTGCTATTGTAGATCCGAAGCTGCAGAATCTCCATGACACAGGGCAAAAGCAGGATGTCTGAGAGGGGTCCTGATGAGGATCCATTTCTGATAGTGTAGCTGAAGGCAGAGTCCTCAAGATGTTTGGATAAAAGGGTGTACAGTGTGACACACCATGACAAATTGCACCATGCATGGGGAGGATTTTTTTTTTCTTTTTTTGGGAAGGTTGCAGGGGCATAGGGCAGATATTATTAGCACATGCGGAGATGACTGGAGGTTGGGTGAATGATGTGAAGTTTAAAGAGTAAAAAATATTGTTTTTGTGTTTAAAAAGGGTCTTCCTTGGGTTCATGAGGTTCTGGGGATTATTTTGGGAAAACATTGTGGGGGAGGAATTCTGAAATAGACTTCATAGAACACACCGTATTTTTTTTAAATAGTGTGTATTTATTTAAGCTCATAAAGTAAGCCAAAATAAAGGGTTTATTTGAGTGGGTATGTTTACTGAGGTAGAATTATTGATAGTTATATTATATATATTTAATTATATATTATTATATATATTTTAATTATATATTAATTAAAATATATTAGGTCATTTGAAGGACACTTTATTTAGAGGTAAGGCTGTGCATGTGTGGGGGGGAAGGGAGGAGAGGGAAAGGGAGGGGGGATGGGGATGGGAGGGGGAGGAGGAGGGGGAGGGGGAGGGGGAGGGGGAGGGGGAGGGGGAGGGGGAGAGGGAGAATGAAACATCCCTGGGTATCATTTCTAAGGCATTTTCTACACGTTTAAAATACATACTATGTCACCTTGACCAGAAACTCAGAATATATGCTAGGATAGATAACTAGCAAGTTCAAAGGTCTACCTGTCTCTCTTTCTCACATACAGGGATTAAAAGTGTGAACAACCTCTAGGCCAAGGTTTTGTCATGACACGGGGTTCTGGGAGTATTTTTTTACATCAGTCCTGAAGATCAGACTCAGCACCTCATGCTTTCCTATAGAGATACCTTTCTACTTTGAATAAAAAAAAATACCTTATGTTCTTTCAAAAAATCCCTGACCTTATGTAATTACCTTCTGGCCGAAACCTTTTTATGTAAAAGCAGATTTAAAGAGGAAGTTTTATTGGTATAATGATTGTGTTTAGGCAACATATTTTCTTATTGTAGCTAAATATTTTTGGTTGCTATTCTTTGGATGTTTATTTAGTGGATAAGATCAGAAAGAAAGTGGGCAAATCAGTCTAATTTTTCTTTTCTTTTCTTTGATATTTTCTTTATTTACATTTCAAATGTTATTCCCTTTCTAGGTTTCCCCTCTGGAACCCTCCTATCCCATCTCCCTCTTCCCCATGCTTCTATGAGGGTGCTCCTCCATCCACCTACCCCCACCCACCTCCCTGCCCTGGCATTCCCCTACACGGGGACATTGAGCCTTCCCAGGACCAAGGACCTCTCCTGCCATTGATGCCAGACAACGTGATCCTCTGCTACATATGAGGCTGGAGCCATGAATCCCTCCCTGTGTACTCTTTGATTGGTGGCTTAGTTCCTGGGAGCTCTGGAGGTACTGGTTGGTTCATATTGTTGTTCTTCCTATGGGGTTGCCAACCCCCTCAGATCCTTCAGTCCTTTTTCTAACTCCTCCATTGGGGGACTCTATGCTCAGTCCAGTGGGATCTGCCTCTGTATTTGTCAGGTTCTGGCAGAACCTCTCAGGAGACAGCTATATCAGGCTCCTGTCAGCAAGCACTTCTTAGCATCCATAATAGTGTCTGGGTTTGGTGACTGTATATGGGATAGATCCCAAGGTAGGGTACTATTAATCTACTAGAAATCCAGGAATTGTTTTTATTCTATTGAATTTTGTTATTTCCTTATATAAGTTACAAGTATTTTTATTTTTATCATAAGTAACCATAGCTTTATTAATGATGGTTTTTAGAGGGTTTGTAGAACTGTAGACATTTTATGGTATAAAACCAAGATAGCAAAAAAAGTTTAAAAAAACTAATAAATTTGCAAATATTTTATTTGTATTTGAGTGAATATATGTAAAATTGCATAGATTTGAAAAGCTGGAATGAATTTTTCATTAAAAACCTGATAATTGATATTAAATCATGCATGTAATTATAAAAATTTAAGAATTCAGATAAAAGATAATAAAAATTTTCTATCTATTCATTCATTTAATATCAAAAATGTAAGTGGACATATTCCCATCCTGTCTTTAAAATACATTTGTTTTAAATTATGATACTGTTTGATTACTTCCTGCCATCCTCCCCTCTTGGGGGTGCTTGCTTCATTTTGTTATAGAGCTTTCAGATGTGTTGTTAGGATTTTAGTATGAGACCTCTGCCATTCCTTGTGTAGGTGCTTAGTGCTATGAACTTTCAATTTAGGACCACTTTCAGTGTAAACCATTAATTTGGGTATGTTTGCATTCAATACTATTGAGTTGTAGTGAATCTTTATTTCTTTTTTTATTTATGTCTTGACCCAGCAGTCATTCACTAGAGAGCTGTTCCTTGAGTTTATAGGTTTTCTGTTGTCAAGTGATTGAGAAACACTTAAAGAAATGTTCAACACCTGAGGAATGCAAATCAAACTACTTTGAGTTTCCATTTTACACCTGGCAGAATTGTTACGATCAAAACCACAAGTAACTTCTCATTCTGGTAAGGATGGTGAATACTCCTCCATTGATGGTGGCAGTACAAGTTTGTGCAGCTACTAGAAAAATCAAAGGGTGTTTCCTAAGAAAATTTGGATCGAGTTATCTCAAGACCCAGTGATACCACTGTTGGGTATATAAACAAAGGATGCTTTATCCTACCACAATGACACCTGATCAGCCATGTTTGTTCACAATAGCCAAATACTGAAAACAACTTAGTAGTCCCTCAACTGAAAAATATATAAAGAAAATATCGTATATCTACTCAATGGAATATTATGAACTGTTAAAAATAACAGCATCATGAAATTTGAAGGCAAATGGGTGGAGCCACAAATACATCATCTGTGTGAGGTAACCTAGACCCCAAAAGGCAATCATTGTATTACTCACTTATAAGTGGATATTACCCATTAAGTAAAGGTGAAATGTGCTACAATCTACAGATCCAGAGAAGCTAAGGAGGATTAACTAAAAGGTAGATGGATCTCTCTCAGAAGGGAAAATATAATAATATTTGTGTATGAACTGGGAATAGGTGGGTATGGAAGCAGAAGTAGTAAGGTGTGAGGGATGGACATAGAGAATACAAATAGGTGAGTGGAATTGGAGATATTTGGGAAGCAATGTAGAAACCTAGTACTGTCTAAACTCCATGGAATCTACAATGTGACCCTTGTAAAGGCTAGTAGTAATGGGAGACATGGAACCACAACTGCTCATTTTCTAATACCAGGCAAAGCTCCTAGCAGTGAGGTTTGGACATCAACCCAGCCCTAAAGCCTTTGACCTATCATCTGTCCTGCTTACAAGATGTGCTGAGGTAATGATGGTACAGAGATAGTGGGAATGTGTGGTGATTTCCCTGCAGAATTTACAGCAGACATGGGAGGAGAAAGAAAAAAAAAAGATCAACATGAGGTAAGAATGATACTTGGCTCAGCCCAGTTTTATTGTAATTGAACTAGGACTTTTGGAGTCTGGCCCAGATAATTTTGCTTTAGGCATATTTAAGCACAGTGCAATTTAAGAAAAAAGAATTCAGATAACAACTTAGTTCCAAGTGCACAACAATTTAAGATGGGTTTACATGGAGATTTTCTTTTTCTTTTTTACAAAGTACATCTGAATTCTTTCATAAGAATGGGTGCTGTTGGGTACTTTCTCTAGCTCCTCCATTGGGGGCCCTGTGTTCCATCCAATAGCTGACTGTTAGCATCCACTTCTGTGTTGCCAGGCACTGTCATAGCCTCACAAGAGACAGCTATATCAGGGTCCTTTCAGCAAAATCTTGCTGGTGTATGCAATGGTGTCATCGTTTGGAGGCTGATTATGGGATGGATCCCTGGATATGGCAGTCTCTAGATGGTCCATCCTTTCATCACAGCTCCAAACTTTGTCTGTGTAACTCCTTCCATGGGTGTTTTGTTCCCAATTCTAAGAAGGGGCAAAGTGTCCACACTTTGGTCTTCGTTCTTCTTGAGTTTCATGTGTTTTGCAAATTGAATCTTGTATCTCGGGTATTCTAAGTTTCTGGGCTAATATCCACTTATCAGTGAGTACATATCATGTGAGTTCTTTTGTGATTGGGTTACCTCACTCAGGATGATGCCCTCCAGGTCCATCTGCAACCCTATAAGTGTAACAACAATATGAACTAACCAGTACCCCCGGAGCTCTTGACTCTAGCTGCATATGTATCAGAAGATGGGCTAGTCAGCCATCATTGGGAAGAGAGGCCCCTTGGTCTTGCAAACTTTATATGCCCTAGTACAGGGGAACACCAGGACCAAGAAGTGGGAGTAGGTGGATAGGGGAGGGGGGGAGGGTCTGGGGGACTTTTGGGATTGCATTTGAAATGTAAATGAAGAAAATACCTAATTAGAAAAAGAAAAAGAATAGGTGCGGTTGGCTAAGAAAAGTGCCCAAGCTTTAGGGTCTCAGGAGCATGACTCAAGTAAACATAATGCCCATGGGGTCAGACTTGGTCTGGCCCTAAAATAGCACAGAAGTTAGTCTGTGGTAAAGCACAGGTGTCAGCACTCATAAGTATGCATTCGTCTCATAGCTTTAATGCACATCTTGAGGTTCTAAGGGAACACAGTCTGGGATGACTAAAATCAAGACTTCTGGGAGGCAAATTCTGTTTCATCAGACAGCAAGGAATCACAGGGTTTTAAAATGACATGACTACTGTCATTCCAGGAAGAGCAACTGTGCACCTCATTCCATGAAAGAGGTAAGCTGTGTGTTTAATTTCCCTAGCTTCTCCCGTGCTTATCTGCTTGCACAAGTCCTTGTTTTACCCTCTCCAGGAGTGGCCAACAATGACTGGTAGAACGTGAGACATGTGCCACAAAAGGAGGCCATGTCTGACACTCTGACACTGACTGGAGATATAGGACCTAAAGCCAGGACAACACATACATACAAGATAGAACCAACTACAGATCGCAGGGAGAGGGCAGGGGAGTCAATATAATGATTATGTGGTACTTTGAGTATGCTTGGCCCAAATTAAGTGGCACTATTAGGACATGTGTCCTGATTGGAGGTAGCATAGCCTAGTTAGAGGAAGTATATCACTGTGAAGGTGGGGCTTTGGGGTCTCATATAAATGCTCAAGGCTTGCCAGTCTAATTCAGACTATTCTCTAATTCAGAATAGAATCTCTCTTCCTGGCTACCTTAAGTTCAAGATATAGAACTCTTGGCTCCTCCATCACCAAGTCTGCCAACACAATGCCATGTTTCCTACGATGATGATAATGGACTAAATTGCTGAAACTGTAAGCCAGTCCTAACTAAACATTTACCTTTATTAAGGTGCCTCTTCACAGAAATAAAAATAAAACTAAGATAAATTCCTAATGATATTCTGCTGTACATCTGTTCCTAGCTCAACCATCATCAAATCTGCTGTACATCTGTTCCTAGCTCAACCATCATCAAATGAGAGTTATCCAGCAATCGATGGGTGCTTTGCAGAGACCCACTGACAAACTCTAGTAGAGCCAGAAGAATTTCTCAGAAGAAGAGCCAGAGAAATTAAGGATACCACAAAAACATAGCCCATGGAATCAGCAGAGAAGAGCTCAAGGAGCTTATAGAGATGGAAGCAACAAACACAGGCCCTGTATGGCTCTGAGCTAGGTACTCTCTAATTACTTATGGTTGTGTAGCTTGGTCTTCTGGTGGGGGTTTCAGCAGTGTGAGTAGGGTTGTCTCTGACTCGTTTGCCTGTGCTTGGGACAATTTTCTTCCTACTGGGTTGACTCCTCTAGCCTTGATATGAGGGCCTTTTACCTAGTGTTCTCATAACTTGTTAGATCATGTTCAGTGAATATTCCTGTGAGGCCCTTTTGGTTTTTTTTTTTTTTGTTTTTGTTTTGTTTTCTTTGTTTTTGTTTTGTATTTGAAGGGAAATGGAGTAAGTGGATCTGGGAAAGAGGTTTGGTAAGGGGGAGATACTAGGAAGTGGAAAGAGAGTGAGGAATGTCAAGTTGAGATGTAATGCATATGAAAAGGCTAAGGAAAATTCATTATAATAAGCAATAGATTTCATCATTTTACATAAAATATGTGATTTATCTTTATACATAATTTGTGGATTCTCCTCTTCACTCTTGCCTCCTATCTCCCTGCCTATCCTTTATTATCACAGGTAGCCCCTTTCAGTTTTCCTGTCACCTGTATTTATCTACGCTCTCTGTGAAAATCTCCTTTTTCCTTCTCATGATCCCATTTTGACTTTAATGGTTTATATCTCCACTCATTCTCACATATACATGCATGACCAAAATTAAAAGCTAGTATATCAACAATAAAACAAGAAACATGTAGTATTTGACTTTCTAGGCTTGCTAAACTCATATCCTTTAAAAAACGAAATACAATGTGAACATTTGGGAAAATGTACATGCCATACAAGTGATAAAAGTAACATTTCTTTCCCTGTTGTAATTGTCATCATCCAGACTTACTGTTGAATAAGGTCACCCATTGTAGCTCTCTTTGAATTCTGGCTACCTGGTTCAAATAACCTTTGCTGACTCGAATTCCTCTCCAAGCTGACTGATTCAAACTGGCTTTTCTCTGCCTCTGACTAAATTGTTCTTCTTGGCCTTAAACTAACTCTGACAATTTTTTTCTACTCTTTTGGCTCCTTCTCTCTTTATTTACTTAGTTTTTAAAAAAATATGATAATTTTTATTTACATTTCAAATGCTATCTCTTTTCCTAGCCCCCCCTTCTCTTAAACCCCCTATTCCATTTCCCCCTCCCCTGCTTCTATGAGGGTGTTTCCCCACCCACCTACCCACTCCTGCCTTGAATACTCATTCTTTGGATTATTCCGTCTTCATCTGTGTCTAGCTTGTTCTTTCTGCCACCTAGCCTAAAAGGAAAAATTTATCAATTCTACTTTTTTTTTTTTTTTTTTTTTTTTGAGACAGGGTTTCTCTGTATAGCCCTGGCTGTCCTGGAACTCACTTTGTTTGTAGACCAGGCTGGGCTCAAACTGAGAAATCCACCTGCCTCTGCCTCCGAGTGCTGGGATTAAAGGCTTGCACCACCATGCCTGGCTCCCACTTCTACTTCTTTATTTTAACACTTTTACTGTTTTCATTCACTGTTAAGTTTATGCCTAAGAATTTTATTTATGAAGAATTGTATATGAAAACATGACCCTTGCTTACCTATTTATTTTTCAACCTTTACAAATGTTTTTCTTTACTTTTTTATTTATATTTTCTGATTCTTTGTGGATTTCAAATAATGCCTTCCAATATCACTCATCTTCCAGTCCCTTCATATCTTCGCTCTGCGCTAGCAAGATTTTCCACCCAACCACATGCACAGACATTTAAAGAAAAGATAATCTCCTATTGGAAGCTGCAATGTGTCACAGGGTGTCATTTTGTCTATATTTCTTTGTTTCCAAAGGTTAATTGCCTTGATTTGTTTGTCAGCTACAAGCTCCCTTGTCTCTGTTATACTATCGATACTGAAATCTCACTGAGATTCCTTTCAGACATCCTGTTGTTGCCAGGTGTCCTAGAGCTCTTGTAGATTTGGATCTGTAACACGAGCCCCTTCATGTGTTCCAGCATTTCATAGATAGGGTAGAAGTTAGGGTGAGACAACTCAAAGTCCCGGATCTGGATTCGAGTAGTATGTGAGTTGGTCAGTCTTCCAGATCTCCCAACCCCACACCACTGGTGTGAGCTCTAATGCACTGTTTATGCTACCTCATGAGTGCTACACCTGGCAAACGCCAGAGCCAGCTCTCCTGCTCTCATGCAGTCTCTAGGGGCTGACTCACCTTAGCCCATGCCTGCAGGGAAACTCTATAGTGTTGCTTAGGTGATGTGCAGCTACCCACCCTTAACCCCACGACCAGGGTTTGCTCTAGCTCTACTGCCCATGTGGGGTATAAGGACGGTTGTCCCAAGTGCTGCAGCTGGGATAGCTTTCTTTCTTGACATAGGTTTGCAGAGTGAGGTAGTGGAGCATTTAACCCTCCTCACCCATGCCACGACAAGGCAGAGGAGGAGCAACCAGGCTCAAAGTCTTGTACTCAGCTATCCACAAACACCTACTCCCTCCCATGCCTGACCTCCTACAACCAGGACCCCATTTTCAAGAATCTAGGTGTAGGGCCAGCTCTCTTGCTCTCAAGTCCTTAGGGAAAGATCACGTATGTACAATATAGAGGTTTGGGTGGGGCCAGTTTTGCATAGCCCTCAGACATCAGCGTAGACCCAGATAGACCAGGGCAGACCAGGGACATCTGTATGTCCTTCAGTAGTAAAAGAATCCCTCTGCTTCAAGGCCACAGACCCAGACTGAACTACTTGAAACAATAGGGCCCAGAAATTCAAGATGGCCTTAGGTGGCATTGCCAGATACTCACATGGAATGTTTTATGCTACCCTCCCTTGCATCTCCAGTTCTGTTGTCTTTGTGGTGCACACATCTTTCTGATTCTCTCATGTGGACCAGGCTGGGTGATTGTCTCAGGCATGTGGGCTCACATGAGGCCACAGGAAAAAAACTTATTTATTAATTTGTTTGCTTTCACCTTAAGTCTTAAGCACACACTGCTTGAAATTTTTAAATTCACACTATTTATCAAGTAGAGAAATTCTCCCAAGTCTTAACTGCCATATTCATTTCTCAAAAGAATTCTATCATTTAAAATCTGATTCTGTTTATATGACCTGTACTTTTCTTTGCCCCTGGTTATGGTACATTTCCTTAATACTTAAACAAGGCACCATACTTCCACATTGGGAATAAATCCCAGTTACTCACAGAATATAATTCCTTTTCACATTATTTGGATATGATTTGCTCATATTATACTCCGAATATTTGCATAGACATTTGAGTTTATATTCTTTAACATAATCCATCCAAGATTTATTCTTATTGATGTAAATATGTTCAGTTAATTCCATTTTATTACTTTGGCTGTATGGACAAACAGTTGATTATTTCCTAGTTGGGAGATTTGCATATTCTTCTATGTTATGAATACAGGCATCATAAGCATTTGCCTAAATATTTTGAAGACGCTTCTGTTTTTATTCTGTTCAACATCTTGGAAAGAGGAGTATAGACTATATTGAAAATGTATATTTAAACTTATATGAAACTACTGAATAAATTTTTAGAGCAATTAGAAAGTAATGCATTCTTTACTGGCAGTCCCCACTGTTTTTCCATTATAGGCATACTAAATATGGTCAAATTTCTTTATTGTTTCAATTTTATTCATTATTTGAAGGCACATAGCAGCATCTCACTTATGTACTTGCAATTTCCTAGTGAGTCTGAATATCTTGGGTGTGGCTTATCCAATATCAGGTATTTAAAACATTTTGATATAATTTAGATATAAACAGTGTGTCAATAGTCTGGATGCAGAAATGAGTTGAAGAAAATGTCCACTATGCATCTTTGATTGGCTTCCACTAAGAGGAAGTAAATAAGATCCTTTTATCATCTATCTATGGTCTTAAAATTTATATATGCCTTTCTCTTTCTTTTACTATTATATCTCAGTTCTAACTTACACACGAAAGGCAAATAAATCACAGGATATTTCCATAGTGACACATAGATTGGTCCCTGCCCTTGATTAAGCTTGCTTTTAGGAAGTTGATGGATGGGCCAGAGGATCTTCTGACAAAGAAAGTTAGTTCTTTTCCCCTAAATAAATACTTTCTCTAATCTTCTAAATAGAAAGGATTAAAGATTTCCTTCCACAAATTACCTTATTTTTACTCTAAATGTCATTTTATCAAAGTTCTGTATACATATGCAATGCAAGGCTATACATAAATACATTTGTAAAAAGTCATAAAATTAAAGAAAATGGGTGCTGTATACAGCAGAGAATTGCCTGGTCTGGCCTCAGTGAGAGAAGATGAGCATAATCCTCCATACACTTGAGGCCCTAGGGAAGGGGGAGACCTGGTTGGGGGGGACACACTCTCTGGAAGCAATGGAGAGGTGGAGTTGGATGAGGAACTATGGAACAGAGAGTAGGAGGATGGCCAACAGTTGGAATGTAAATAAATATACCCAGAAGATGGTGCAACTTGTAATAAGGACACATGCTCCACTATGTTCATAGCAGCCTTATTTATAATAGCCAGAAGCTGGAAAGAACCCAGATGTTCCTCAACAGAGGAATGGATACAGAAAATGTGGTACATTTACACAATGGAGTACTACTCAGCTATTAAAAACAATACATTTATGAAATTCCTAGGCAAATGGATGTATCTGGAGGATATCATCCTGAGTGAGGTAACCCAATCACAAAAAATATCACATGATATACTCACAGATACATGTATATTGGCCCAGAAACTTAGAAAACCCAAGATACAATTTGCAAGACACATGAAACTGAAGAAGACAGAAGATAAGTGTGGATACTTCATTCCTCCTTAGAATTGGGGAACAAAATATCCATGGAGGAAGTTACAGAGACAGAGTTTGGAGCTGAGACCAAAGGAAGGACCATCCAGAGACTGCCCCACCTGGGGATCCACCCCATAAACAGCCACCAAACTCAGACACTATTGAATATGCCAGCAAAATTTTGCTGACAGGACCCTGATATAGCTGTCTCTTGTGAAGCTATGACAGTGCCTGGCAAATACAGAAGTGGATGCTCACAGTCATCTATTGGATGAAATGCTGGGCCCCCAATGGAGGAGCTAGAGAAAGTACCCAAGGAACTAAAGGGGTCTGCAACACTATAGGAGGAACAACAATATGAACTATCCAATACCCCCAGTGCTCATGTCTCTAACTGCATATGTAGCAGAAGATGGCCTAGTCAGTCACTGGGAGGAGAGGCTCTTGGTCTTGCAAAGATTATATGCCCCAGTACAGAGGAATGCCAGGGCCAGGAAGCAGGAGTGGGTGGGTTGGGGAGCAAGGCATGAGGAGGGTATAGGGTATATTCAGGATAGCATTTGAAATGTGAATGAAGAAAATAACTAATAAAAAAATTTAAAAAGAAAGAAAATGGGAGCTACATTCAAATAAATTATATACCATAAATACTCTTGAAACAATTTCCCCTATATTGTGTTTTTTAAAAAAAAAATAAAATGAGTATATTAGTGAAAAGTGTCCAGTAAATATAGATATGCATATACAAAGGCTTATATTTGTCTCTGTGTTTATGTGCTTACTTTATATACCAGCATTCCAAATATAACACTACTAACCCAGCATTAAGTATTATTTTTACTTTAATAGTTGAGCTGTGTTTCACACTCAACTTTTGTCCTCTATAACTGTTTTAATTAAAGTGTTGCTGTGCCCAAAGTTTTTTTGTAGTTTCCAGTAGCAAAGGAAGACCTAAGTTTACTGAACTTCAGATATTGAACTGAAACTTTAACCATTACTAGGTGCATAGGGTTAGATGGATACCTAAAATACTTTGTTATAAATAAAATAAAACCACAAAGGTAGCTTCATTTTTTTTCTAATTTTAATAGAGTAGGAAAGTGTTATGGAAAGATTCTGTTATGATGAGTACCATCTGGTATTATTCTATTATGTAATAATTTGCATAAAATCTATTAAATATGCTGTATTGCATGCTTCAGGAATTTAATAACTAAGAATTATGGATGATATACAGTAGTTGGCAACAAATATTAATAAACAGAATCTATACTTCCAGCTACAAACATGTAATATCTAATATGTAGTTTTAGAGAAAATGAAGCAATGGGAAATTGTTTCTCTCATTGTAAGTAATTAATACTTTTCTAATTAAAAGGGTGTGATTTGTAATTCTGTGCTTTTAATACTGTGTCGTGTTAAAGAAAATGAAGTTTTCTCGTTAACTTATATTCTGTAACAATACTTTCATCTAGTCTGTTTTCTTGGTGATTGGTTTTTTGTTTTGTATTTTTTTGGAACTTGGGTTTTTTTCTTTCACTAAAGCAATGGATTTATGTGATACTTTGTATTGGAGTTGAAACTGCAAGCATTTATTAAAATATACTATCTACCCAGACATGCATATTTGAGAAGCCTTCATGTATACAAAGGTTTATTTTTCTTTTCACATGTCACAGGATTCCTATTCTTCCCTCAGATTCTGAAGTATTCTGCCTCCTATGGAAGACAGAATAAGGAAGAAATAGCTTTATATTGCAGCTTTTGTTAGTAAAAAATAATCGGTGAATATTTCCTCATCATATGACTAAATCCAAGGTTGTTAAACAATACAAATACACCCCGTTTTTCTTGAGTTTCTTCACTTATAAATTACTGGCTTGCAAACAGCTTGTGTTATGTTGATAAACTTCAGCTCTAATTTCTCCAACTGAACATTTAAAATTTTTTCTCATCAAGTTCAAAAAGTTATTTTCTATTCATAATTTTCAGGAAATAATAAATCCTAATCATAATTACTGTAAAGAATTAATATACAGATTAAATTGAATGCAAAATATGTAGTTAGTTCCTGGCACTGAGATATTATACGGTAAATGCTCATCTGCTTGAACGATTTATTTTGATGTCTTTTTAAGCCTATGAAACATTCAATCTTTGGATACTATTTTTTGGATAATCAAAATCAAGAAGTTACAATATAATTTTCGACATACCTAACAATTTTATAGCACATGAGAACATTCATTTCACCATATGTAGTACAATGAGGGTGTGGGTGCACATGCAGAAATTTGTTTGTTCTTTGTGTTTATAAATATATGTTCTGTCTTTTACAACTCTCAGACCCATTACAAATTATATATGTATACACACACACATAAAAATTTCCTATATTTGCTTAGAAAAAATTGGGGGCGGGGCAACCAACTATCCTAATAGACACTTAACTGTGTGTTGGATATCTGCTCAGTACCAGGTACAGATAGCAACTCTTTAAGAAATGACTGGTTGTTGTAAAATTGTCATGGGTATCATGAAACAGCCATGAGTCTCATAAACCAGTCCAGACATTCTCAGTTTGCTAAATATGCAAAGACTACATGAGAAGTGAGACTTAATTATGAGTGATGTATGGTAGCAGATGCTAACTTGCATTATTTACAGATGTAGAGATGAGAGAATATTGTAAAAATATTTTAATATTTCAAGGCATTCATATGATAGAGATCAAGAGTTTATTTTAATAACAATGAAAATAATGGGTTTGGTAAGATTAGATAGAGGCTACAATTTCAGTGATGACTAATAATAATATTTAAATTCAACATATCTGAATAGAATGTTCTTGAAGGAATAATCTGATAATAGGCTCAATGACAATGTTGTCACTTTTTCTTAGTTTACACAGGAATGCAATATAGTGCAAGAGACAATTTTGCCAGAAATATTCACCTGAGAGTACTTTCTTCTACAACATGCTACTTCAGTTTAAATTAATTTTTGTTCTTTTTTACTTTAAGAGTATAATTGTTGGATTAGACATATCTCTCCCATATGCAGTCAATTTAAACATGATATATTGTTAGTTAACTAATTTCTAGTTTTGAAAAATGTACCAAAACCAAAACCAAAACAAAAACCAAGAAAAACCAACAACAGCCAAAAAAAAAAACCTAACAAACAAAAAACCAACTAAAACATAACAAAAAACAAACAAAACAGCAACAACAACAACAACAACAAAAACTAGGCCTAATTAAACCTAGCCAATGAGAATCACAAGCCTTCAGTTATCAGGGCATATATTTTCAAGATTCAATTTCTTCTATTTTGAATCATAGAAAACTACTTAACTACTTAAGTCAAACTGTTGTTATATGTTTAGTAGAAAGTCAAGCTAAATAAATTATTTTCAAGCATTATTTTATCAATTATAATTATTGTTTTGTGAGCCTAGAAAGTGAACTCAGGGTCTTATGTGTGTCCTGAAAGTGTAATGTCACTAAAATGTTTTCACCCATGGACTTCAAATTACAGGTCTACACAGTTTATGAAATAAATATTGTAAGCTTCAAGGTTTCAAAACCTACATTAATTATGGTCCTTTAATTCTACAACCCCCCTTCTAGCCTACAACCGACTAGAAGTAAGGGAAAAGGAAGGTTAATTGAAAAAAGGGTTGTGAACCTGCTTAAAAATTGTCTTTGGGGGGGGGTGATTCCAATCTTTGTTATCAACAGTCCAGTCCACTAGCAAAACATCAAGCATACAGCAGCTCTATTTAGAAGAAGCACGGAGGTCACTCCCCACAAGTCAATACCACCAGAAATTCTCTCTACGAACTCAAAACAGGTGAAGATGAGAGAAGAAAACAAGGAGTAAAAGGAGTGTCATCAACAAAGACCAGTGTCAGCAAAGTCCAATGATGAATAGCAGAGTTGGACGGTGATCTGATACAAGAATGAAGCCCACAGTCTGCTGGGTTATATTTACTCCTTTTCCAGACATCAGATGCCCCTCAAGTGTCTGTCCAGCTACACCTTTACACCAGGCAACTTGAAGAAAAACACCATGTGTCTATACTCGAAAAAACATCTTCTCATAAGGCAGTTTCCAGAAAACCACGATGGGACACAGCTGAATCACCATTGTAATGAGAAATTCCCACCTCAAATTGTAGTCAGCTTTTTTAATTTTCAAATTCCTTTTGCTTCACTATCTGATTTTTAAAATATACTTAAGAATAGGAAAAGGTTACTTAAGTTGAGTGCTTACCTTTGCAAATTCTGTTGTATATAAATTAAAGAAAACTATTGGCTAGCTTCAGAAGGAGTTTGTGGAAACAGTCAGAGTTCTAACACTGCCCATTTCAGGCTTTTCTTTCTTTGATTCCATCTATCATGGATGTTACTGTTGCCATTCACAAGTTGCCATAAAACATGCTTTATGTGCCCTTTCCCCAACCTTGAGCAGGCTAAACAGGCCTTATTTGTTTGCCACTGTTGGTCTTCCAAGATGTAGTCCACCTAGGGTGGAGTCTTCTTCCACCCTAGGTGGAAGTCTTCTGCCTTGCTGCACCTGCAGTTTCCTGGAGGAGCAGACTGCCTGCTGAGCTTGCTTTGCAACATAATCCAGATGAACCAAAGGATGGGTCTGTGGTTTTTTCCTATATAAACACAGAGCTGAAAATTAAACTTGGAGCCTTGATCGCTTGGCTTCATCCTTCTCTCTCCTGTCCGTCCTTTTTCATTTCCAGCCTCCCTTTCAGGTACCCAGTTGTCTGTGATGCTGGACAGCTACATCTTTAGCTTTCTCTGAGCCTAAAGCATCACAATTGCCTATGAAATATAATGTTACTTGTTTTTGCTTATATCTAACATGGAGCTCTGATCCTTTACTCGTAATCATATTAATCTAGAAGGGTCTGCATTATTGATAACTGAATTTCAGAGGTCATTTCAAGAGTCTTGTATGTGAGAGGACATAAGTTTGAATGGGAGAACAGGGCAGACATGTTCATGCTGAATATGTGGTTTTCAGAGAGGAGGGAAAATTAAAAAATGCAGTAATCATATTCTCAGAAATTCTCAGAAACTTTTTTTTAAAAAAGTATCTTTAAACATAAAAGCTTCCACTTGTGCCCATGTACACACCCATACACATGTTTAAAAATATACATTAGATCATGGTCTTATGTGAGAGTTGTATTAGTCAGGAAAAAGTCCTACTTAATAAAGGGATACTCTAAGATCGCATCCTTATGAATAACAACTTTCCATCCGATTTTTTTTCTGTACAATATTTTATGGAGTACACAAAGACACAGTGAGTTCATTTACACTCTTTGAATAAACCTCTAAATTGTTTTGATTATTAATTTGACCTGTTCATGAGATTGAACTACACAAGACCTGAGATACCCCTGCAAAACATTTTGGGAGTCTGAACAGTCCATATAAACCAAAGGTCTTAGAAATTTAATCTACTTTGTTACTTTGCTTCTTGAAATACCAAATAAGCTTATTTACATTTTTAGAAGATAGCATTCAGACCTCAGGATAAGAAATAACAATCCTCACTCAACTCATGTCAGTGAAATCATTTCACAGTAGTATTGAGCTGAGTCTGGAGGCAACTTTTTATGAGCGAGATCAATAATGTGCTGTAAATTCAGCAGCTGTGTATAATTATTAAATAAATCAATAATGAGTTAATATAGAGAAATTTATGAAACAAGTGCAGGGCTGATTGTTTAACAAAATGTGTATATTAATGATAAGTTTACACTTGTTGATGGCTGCTTTATATGTTAATGTTACGCTTAAAATAAATTATACAGTTTTCTAGAGTTATTGTCTTACATTAAAACCAATGCTTGTGACCAAGAACAATAAGAGTAGGATATGTGTAAAACTATGCTGAGATAAATCTATTTTGTCATCTAGCACAAGGAAAATTAAATTCTTAAATACAAATTGTAATAAACTGATATTTATGATTCAAATTCATATAGATAATTCCAAGTAAAAGCAATCTCTCAGCCTTCATATGTAAGACAAAATTATTCCATGGTATTTAGATCATAGCCATCTTTAAAGCAGTGTCTGAACAAATCAATAAAAATAAGATTCAGGAAGTTTTTGTAGTTTAATTTTAACCTAGAGCTTATAAGATTTAGCCTAATAAAAGTGGGAAAACAAGAAAAATTAAGTTTGTAATATTGATTTTTAAAGAACAGAGATTTTCTAGAGCTCAGCAGGTATGTGATGGGATTAAGAAATTTTCATGGGTAAAAATATGATTCAAAAATAAAGCCTTCACCAGGAGAGTGGATATTGTGATTGTCTAGGGAAGTGGGATTTATTGTTTAAAAATTCAACCCGTTAAGTGGTAAGGTAAGCTTTTGCATATATTTGTATGGCAGATTTTTTTCTGTGTTAAAATGAAATACATTGTATAGAAGTTACTTAGAGATTAATTTAAATTCAGTCACATCATGAAGTAGTATCCACCCAGTAGGGTAAGTATGCTTCTTTCCTGGAAGGGCAGCAACTCTTGGAAATTTTAAAGAGAAGTTGTTATTTTTTTATTACAGTAGGCCAATTAAATGGCAATTCTTGTATTTGAAGTTTAAAATATGTGAGTAGCAGATTTGTGGGAAAATCACAGCAAAGTTTATAGTCATTACTAAATTTTTTATTCAAATCACAAATGATAGAAAATACACAGTGGTTTACAAGAAATAGGGAAGAGTATAAGATAACTTATGTTCCTGAAATATCCCACTTAGGCTGCAAAGGATTACTTAGATCTTCTAAGAGTATCAAGTCATTTTATCTACACTGTAGCTCTGAATCTGTTGTAATTCTTGAACCTCTCAGGACGCAATCTTTTAGACTTTTAATTCTTAAATTCTATTATTTGGAAAACCTGAAGAGGAGCAGATTTCTTATTTTTGCTGTATCCATAAGGAAAATTCTATACTCAATCTTCTTGATCCAGCATTATTCATTCATTTCCATGAGTAGGAGACTAAGGATGAAAATTGCAGGAAATCCTGGGGTTGGCCTGGTCTAGCTGCCTTTGAAGGAATGTATCATAGGTTTTTAGGATTAGAGTTCATGGCTCCTGCAACACTGTGTGATTTTCAGTTCCAGAGAAATGGAGGCAGTCCCTCAGGCAAAAAAGCATTCAGCCTACCTTGTCTTCCCCAGACATTAACAAAGCATATGGAAATTTGACATGTCAGTTGGTCTTAGATATTGTTTATACCCTGTGTACATTACAATCGTCATTATCTTGGCAACTAACATTGTAGTGATCCTGACAAATGTCTTCATAATTTGTTTTTAATAAAGAAATTAAAAAAAAATAAGTCTGATTGCTTCTAATAAACTTGTCTCAGCCTCAGTCTTGCTAAGACCCTCCTTCCCTGGCCTGCTTAAGATTAATTTCTTCTTGGCCATATCAGTTAACCCTGGCCTTGTTAATTAACCAATGACACTAAGAGAATATCATTCTGTAACCAATCATAAACAAAAACCCCGATTACTAAAATTCTAAAGAGCTTAGAGTATAGCATAAACTTGTGTTGTGAAATGTTACTCAAGACATGTGTTAGACAACTATGTTATATTTTTACTTTATGCGTTTCAAGGTCTCCACGTTCAGGCAGATATGGTAGGTGAGGAATGAGAATAATATTTTGACCTTATTGGCAAAAATTCAGGAAATGAATTTACTCGTATGTACAAGACATAGGAAAATACATATTCATATATGAAAACATTAATAAGAATTTATTTGATTGTCACCCTTTCTATTGGCAGGGACATTTCACAGTGGCTTAGCCTTCTGTTAGAACAGAAACAGGCGAGACAAATGCTTCTTGATTTGGAGCAAGATAAAATAGTCAATTCTGTCCTTAGTAAGATGAGAGAGAAATAGTTGTAGATTCACATAATACCATTTTGTTCTCATAGCCATGTGATGGAATGAAAACAGATATTAATAGTGTCTCCCATTAAAAATCTACACACTGTCAAAAAACACTTTTTCTGTACAAAACCAAATAAACATATACATATCAGCGTTGCTGGATGGTAAATATATATAGTGCCACACTTGGGGTCTTCATTTTGTTCTCCTTTCATTGCTCTTAGCTGAATAGAGACAACTGGGGTATTAGGGTAAATCATTCCTTAACATGTGATGTGAAGTACACACCAACCAAAGACTTAATGATGTTAAATCCAATGAAAATACATTTTCAAAATTCAACAGCAGGTTTTCAAGGAAGACTCACAAGGGATGTATATTTTACAGAGTTTTGTAAAGTGAAAGGGGTTCCTGGAGCTTTTATGTGACAGGTATGATGTCATTGACAGTTGAATATATAAGGTTGTAAATCTAGGTTTTGATGCTTTTCAGTACGTTTTCAAAGACTGTCAAGATTGGAAAAATTCAGAAAAGTCATCAAAATTCAATAGAAATCTTATATATGAGTGCCTTTTTAATGATACCATGCAGTGGTTTTTGAATACTTGGTGACTGCTATCTTTTTATTGATTTAAACCATGTAGTAAAATATGAATAGCTACTACATTCTCTTATAACGATTATCAGATTTTAATGAAAATTGAGTTTCATCCAAATGTTTTCATGAGATGAATGGAATGTTCAATTGTCACCTAATAAACGTGTTGCACAGGCATAGAATAGGGTTTCCAGAGAGCTTCATATGCAACATTATTTCATTTCTGGCAGCCCTATTATCTTGCCATTTTATTCTTCAGGAACTAATAAAATTGATCTCATGTTTTTAACAGAGAAAATTCCATCGTAATCTTTCATGTAAATTAATTATTTATCTGTCACAGTATTATTTGTTCTTTAAAACACTGTAAAGTATAGCCTTACCGTTAAAAAAAAAAAATGAACAGAGACACAAAGTCTAGATATGTCTGATATTGTCACTTCTTCCTGCCTGTGAAGAAATTCTGTGTGGAAATAGGCTTTCTGGGATCCGAGGAAGGTGGAGATTACCCTTAGCCGCCTGGGAAGGGAGCCTGCTGCTTTTGCTGGGAGGACATGGCCTTCTTGCTGCTCTGCTGCTTTAGTTACCAGGGAGCATTAATATTTATAAATATTTATGTTAAGAGCAGTGCAGAGATTAGCAGTGCAAATCATTTTGGAAGAGGCTGCTACCTGGAGTATAAAAAGATTACGGAAACACAATAACGTGGCAGCCTTTCCAACTCTGACAAGACATTACCTGCATGTAGAATGTCCCCAGAGAGAAAGAGAGGACACAGAAAGCCATGCAAATTTACTTTCCGTTTACTTGCATTCTGTACAGTCAATTACTGCATCCTTGCTTAAATGAATTGGGAGAAAAGGTGTTCACTGTCTTCTCTCACAATTCCATACTTCATTTGAAAATATTCAACTTGTGCACCAAGTTCCAATTTACTTTGCAGTTTTCTTCCAGAATGTAGCAAACTTAATGGCCTCCTGTTTCACCTATTCACATTTCTTAACCTCACTATTTCTTATCATACTTCAAAATCATATTTCTAATTAATAGAAAATCCAGTAAATAGAATGCTACATTTTATGGCACCAGAAGATTGAAATTTACACTAGAGAGTGTGAAATTCTATCAAAAAAGTGATCACATTTAAAAAGTAAATAAAAGGAGAAGGCATGGTCAAGACATATCAAGGAGTCTTTAAATGATAGACTTTATTGAAATAAGAACAACTCTATAAACTTGATTTTAATGCTCAGGTAAGAATGTCTAAGGAACTGTTATATCATGAAAGACAACTAAAGAACAGTTATATAACAGAAATAGATTATTTTTCAATTTATAGGTGTTAAAATATAGTGATTGTATTGTTCTAGGAGCATCTTGACTGGTTAGATTATAAAGTAATGATTTTATGGGGACATAGATATGCTACCATCTCTCTGCTTTTGTGTAAAGATGAAGTTTAAGGAGACTACTATTTAAATGCCCATTTTCAATGTATTTACAAAACTGCCACAGGGGTAATAGAAAACTTTTATTCAGACTTCAAATCAGAAAGTTCTATTAACAGAAAGTACTCTTAACAATTAGGCAATACTACCAACATAGCATTCAGGATATTTGACAGTACTCAGACACCGTCTTGAGTACTTTCATATCACTGCATGTACATAGAATATGTGTGTATGTGTGTGTATATATGAACATGTAGCTGTAATAATTCATACCCAATGTTGTATTGACATTGAATATTTTCCAAATATTTCATAGAATCTGGAAATATTCAAATTTGCTAAGAAGTTATAGAGCAATATTTAAAGAGGATATTTACATTTGCTTATTTTTATCTTCTTAGCAAATGCTAATCTTACAGAAATTGTGAATGGTACAGGCTGCATTTAAGAATAGGAAAGAAAATATTCAGTTGTTCCTGCTCTTGAGGTCCACCTGCATTTTCAAAGGCAAAATGTATAAATTTTACTTATCTAATTTAGACATATTTATGAATATTTTATTCTTATCACCAGTTATTGCACAGATGTAAGACATAGTTCTTTGATATTTTAATTTGAACTTCAACAAGCACCATTTATATAGGTACTTGTATAACCCTAGAAGAGTTTTGAATAAATGTTTAGACATCATGGGCAAGACTGCACAAAATGCTGTGATTAATGTTACTAAACACTTTCTATTATAAACTTCTGTTTGCAGAACCTGACATGATTCTGAAAAAGTCTCAGTTTGTGCTAAAATGTTGCATGTTTTGCCTCTTTCCCAAGGTGATTTTTTTCTCGCGTGTGGGAGGAAAATCTGTTCATTTTTTCTACGGATGAGAATATGGAAAAATACATTTTTTTTCATTGTAAATATCATGCGATGCCCATTTTGAATTTAAAGTAGCTCAAGGGATGTGCTTACTTATTAAAATTATTATTGAACTTTTTGATTATACACTTACACATCATCATGTAAACCTATTTAGAAACTCATGAATATTTAAAGAAATAAAAGCAAACATATAGAAGTAACCACAGTTTATTTTCTTCTATTTATCTGAAATACTTAAGTATTCATACAAAATACTTAAAATTGGAATGTGTAAACATATAACAACAAACTGTTTTTAAACCTTTATTTTGTTTTTATTTAGTTTTAACTTTTGTTTATGGGCACATATATGCATCTTTGTATGTATTCCACATGTTTTCGGATGTCCACAGAGGTGAGAAAAGGAAGTTAAATCTCCTGGAGCTGGAATTATGGCTGTTTGTGAGCTGCTTGACCTGGGTGCTCAAACTGATCTCCCATCTGCTAAAATATTGGCAAGTGCTCTTAATTTCTTTGTCATCTCTTTAACATCAGTCTAAATGTTTTAAATAATATTCTAATGATGATAATAATATTCTAATGATCTAATGAAAAATTTACAATAACATCTATGACTTTGTACACGTCTATGTATGTATGTAGCTTTAAAAGTATCTTTGAGTAAACCTCCTTTCGTTGAAAAATGAAACTAGTGTGAAGAGATATGTTCCTTTGATTCAATAAAGATCAAACCAGACTTTGTTACCTGTGCTCATTTAAATTTAGTATATTCATGTGACTAATTTATCAACAATCAAAACCTGATGGCGGCTATTTCCAGACCCGAGTGTGACCTTTTCTGTCTTTAACCTATCTCATACAAATGTTATGGTGTAAAAGAAGGTGATCTTTGAAACACTGAATTTGTAGTTTGTACACTCATGTCTTTTGAAATATGTTTCAGAAACAGATCATGGTGGCCTTTTAACCTCTCAGAAAATGACTTGCGAAGAGAATTTCTTTTGCTTACCATATTTAGAGACACCTTTTAAAAAGTAATATATGCTGGGTGGTGGTGGCGCATGCCTTTAATCAAACCACGTGGGAGGTAGAGGCAGGTGGATTTCTGAGTTTGAGGGCAGCCTGGTCTACGAAGTGAGTTCAGGACAGCCAGGGCTATACAGAGAAACCATGTCAAAAAACAAAAACAAAACAACAACAACAACAACAAAAAACCACCACCACCACCACCAACAACAACAAAATAAAAAACAACAACAATAAAAACAAACAACAAAAAAGTAATATATGTAATTGCTTTATTGATGAGGTTGGGTATAATTAGTACAAATTTTTGAATGGCACTACAGATAAACAAAACAAAATAAAACAAACAAAACCTATGAAAATGCTAATATAAGGCAATATATACAAACCATCTTCTCAAGTATTCCCTCCTTACTGCTAGTAATATCAATAACTTCCATTGCTGTGTCTGGGTTCTGATAGTTTGTTTTGGTTAAGAGTTTCATGTTAATATTTAACACCCAAAAGTCTTTCATAGTTTAATAAGTATTATATCTTATAGAAGATTCCCATGTTACAGAAATAGCTTATATACATGATGTAAACCTCATATTCTCATATTCTATATTTTCACACACACACAGCCACCACTCAACACTGTTTTTGAGTTACATTTTTCTAGATTTTATATATACATAGTGTCAGATTCTAATCCTCTTTTTTCTAGCCTGTTATACTAAACACCATGTCACTGTCATTAAGGTCCATACACATTCCTTCAAAAGTAATATGTCCTATCTCTTATGGCAAAATATAGTCCACTGTTTGTACTACTACATTTTTATTCTCCAATCAATGAAATTTAATGTCAATATGCCATAGACATCCTGATTTTAACTTCTTTGTTTATTTAACAAGAGTTGGTTGTTATATCACATGGTAACTTTATGTTAAATTTTGAGGTATTCCCATACACTTTGCATAAGGTCTACACTGTTTTGCCTTCTTGCCAATGAAATACACAGATATTCTTGTTTGAATCTTCACCAATACTTGTCTTCTTAATAGAAAAATAATTATTTTAACAACTCCTAAAATATGGAAAGTAGCCAGACATCCAGGCATCTTCCCTACCAGAGGAGAGGTGTCAGCCCTGCTCTGGAGGGCTTTGCTGGAGTACCTGAGGGAGCCGTCTTGGTCCCTGGAACCCCCTGAGACTAGTCTGCACAGGTGAAAGTGTGGACTACAGAAGCTAACAGCTTCTGGAAAAGGTACTGTTTCAGGCCTTCAACTTCTGCCAGGAGACAAGTCTGAAGGCCAGATATCTGTGCACCTTCCCTGAAAGAGGAGAGCCAGCCTGCAGAGAGTGCTCTGAACACTGAGCTAGTCTCCCAGGTCTGCTGGTAGAGGAAAACAGAATCACAAAAGGAACAATCTCTAACCAGAGACAACTATAACAACTAACTCCAGAGATTACCAGATGGCAAAAGGCAGACATAAGAATCTTACTAACAGGAACCAAGACCACTCATCATCATCAGAACCCAGCACTCACAACTCAGCCAGTCCTGGGCACGCCAACACACCCGAAAACATAGACCTGGAATTAAAGGCATATCTCATGATGATGGTAGAAGACATCAAGAAGGACTTTTATAAATCACTTAAAGAAATGCAGGAGAACACTGCTAAAGAGTTGCAAGTCCTTAAAGAAAAACAGTAAAACACATCCAAACAGGTGATGGAAATGAACAAAACCATACTAGACCTAAAAAGGGAAATAAACACAATAAAGAAAACCCAAAGTGAGGCAACGCTGGAGATAGAAACCCTAGGAAAGAAATCTGGAACCATAGATATGAGCATCAGCAACAGAATACAGGAGATGGAAGAGACAATCTTGGGTGCAGAAGATTCCATAGAGAACATCGGCACCTCAATCAAAGAAAATGCAAAATGCAAAAAGATACTAACTCAAAACATCCAGGAAATCCAGGACACAATGAGAAGACCAAACCTATGGATAATAGGAGTAGATGAGAATGAAGATTTTCAACTCAAAGAACCAGCAAATATCTTCAACAAAATTATAGAAGAAAACTTCCCAAACCTAAAGAATGACATGCCCATGAACATACAAGAAGCCTACAGAACTCCAAATAGACTCGACCAGAAAAGAAATTCCCCCAACACATAATAATCAGAAAAACAAATGCACTAAATAAAGATTGAATATTAAAAGCAGTAAGGGAAAAGGGTCAAGTAACATATAAAGGCAGGCCTATCAGAATTACACCAGATTTTTCACCAGAGACTATGAAAGCCAGAAGATCCTGGACAGATGTTATACAGACACTAAGAGAACACAAATGCCAGTCCAGGGTACTATACCCAGCCCAACTTTCAATTACCATAGATGGAAAAACCAAAGCATTCCATGACAAAAACAAATTCACAAATTATCTTTCCATGAATCCAGCCCTTCAAAGGATAATAACAGAAAAAAACCAATACAAGGACGGAAACCACATCCTAGAAAAACCAAGAAAATAATCTTACAACAAAGCAAAAAGAAGACAGCAGCAAGAACAAAATGCCAACTTTAAAAACAAAAGTAATAGGAAGCATCAACTACTTTTCCTTAATATCTCTTAATATCAATGGACTCAAACCCCCAATAAAACGACATAGACCAACAGACTGGCTACACAAACAGGACACAAAATTCTGCTGCTTACAGGAAACCCATCTTAGGGAAAAAGACAGACACGACCTCAGAATGAAAGGCTAGAAAACAATTTTCCAAGTAAATGATCTGAAGAAACAGAATGGAGTAGCCATTCTAATATCTAATAAAATCGACTTCCAACCCAAAGTCATCAAAAAAGACAAGGAGGGGTACTTCAAACTCATCAAAGATAAAATCCTCCAAGAGGAACTCTCAATTCTAAATAACTATGCTCCAAATACAAGGGCAGCCACATTCATTAAAGAAACTTTAGTAAAGTACAAAACACAAATTGCACTTCACACAATAATAGTGGGAGACTTCAATACACCACTCTCATCAATGGACAGATTGTGGAAACAGAAACTAAACAGGGACACAGTGGAACTAACAGAAGTTATTAAACATAGGGATCTAAATGAAATCTACAGAACATTTTATCCTAAAACAAAAGGATATACCTTCTTCTCAGCACCTCATGGTACCTTCACCAAAATTGAACGTATAATTGGTCACAAAACAAGCCTCAAAAGATACAAAAATAATGAAATTGTCCCATGCATCCTATCAGCTCACCATGGACTAAGGCTGATCGTCACTAACAAAATAAATAATAGAAACCCAACATTCACGTGGAAACTGAACAACACTCTTCTCAATGATACCTGGGTCAAGGAAGGAATAAAGAAAGAAATTAAGGACTCTGGAGAGTTTAATGAAAATGAAGCCACAACATAGCCAAACTTATGGAACACAATGAAAGCATTTCTAAGAGGAAAACTCATAGCTCTGAGTGCCTACAAAAAGAAATTAGAGAGTACACACAGGCAGATTGAAAACACACCTAAAACCTCTAGAACAAAAGGAAGCAAATTCACCCAAGAGGAGTAGACAGCAGGAAATAATGAAACTCAGGGGAGAAATCAACCAAGTGGAAACAGGATGAACTACTCAAAGAATCAACCAAAGGAGGAGCTGGTTCTTTGAGAAAATCAACAAGATAGATAAACCATTAGCCTGACACACTAGAGGGCACAGGGACAGCATCCTAATTAACAAAATCAGAAATGAAAGGGAGATATAACAATAGATCTTGAAGAAATCCAAAACACCATCAGATCATTCTATAAAAGGCTATACTCAACAAAACTGGAGAGCCTGGATGAAATGGTCAAGTTTCTAGACTGATACCAGGTACCAAAGTTAAATCAGGAACAGGTTAATGATATAAACACTCCTATAACCTCTAAAGAAATAGAAGTACTCATTAATAGTCTCCCATCCAAAAAAAGCCAGGGGCCAGATGGGTTTAGTGCAGAGTTCTACCAGACCTTCAAAGAAGTTCTAATTCCAGTTCTTCACAAACTATTCCACAAAATAGAAACAGAATGTACTCTACCCAACTCATTCTATGAAGCCACTATTACTCTGATACCTAAACCACAGAAAGATCCTATCAAGATAGAGAACTTTAAACCAATTTCCCTTATGAATATCGATGAAAAAATACTCAATAAAATTCTCACTAACTGAATACAAGAACACATCAAAACAATCATCCATCCTGACGAAGTAGGTTTCATTCCAGGGATGCAGGAATGGTTTAATATATGGAAATCCACCAAAGTAATCCACTATATAAACATACTCAAAGACAAAAACCACACGATCATCTCGATAGATGTGGAGAAATCATTTGACAAAATCCAAAACCTACTCATGATAAAAGTCTTGGAAAGATCAGGAATTCATGGCCCATATCTAAACATGATAAAAGCAATCTACAGCAAAAACTAGTAGCCAATACCAAAGTAAATTGTGAGAAGCTGTAAGCAATTCCCCTAAAATCAGGGACTACACAAGGCTGCCCACCTTCTCCATACCTATTCAACATTGAACTTGAAGTACTTGCCAGAGCAATTCGACAACAAAAGGAGATCAGGGTATAAAAATTGGAAAAGAGTCAAAATATCACTTTTTTGCAGATGATATGATAGTATATATAAGTGACCCTAAAAATTCCACCAGAGAACTCCTAAACCTGATAAACAGCTTCTGTGAACTATCTTTTTTTTTTTTTTTTGGTTTTTCGAGACAGGGTTTCTCTGTGTAGCCCTGGCTGTCCTGGCACTCACTTTGTAGACCAGGCTGGCCTCGAACTCAGAAATCCCCCTGCCTCTGCCTCCCGAGTGCTGGGATTAAAGGCGTGCGCCACCACGCCCGGCATGAACTATCTTGATATAAAATTAACTCAAACAAGTCAATGGCATTTCTGTACACAAATGATAAACAGGCTGAGAAAGAAATTAGGGAAACAACACCCTTCTCAATAGTCACAAATAATATAAAATACCTTGGCTTGACTCTAACTAAGGAAGTGAAAGACCTGTATTATAAGAACTTCATGTCTCTGAAGAAAGAAATTAAAGAAGATCTCAGAAGTTGGAAACATCTCCCATGCTCATGGGTTGGCACGATTCATATAGTAAAAATGGCTATCTTGCCAAAAGCAATGTACAGATTCAATGCAATCCCCATCAAAATTCCTACTCAATTTTTCAACGAATTAGAAGGGCAATCTGCAAATTCATCTGGAATAACAAAACACCTAGGATAGCAAAAACTTCTCAAGGATAAAAGAACCTCTGTTGGAATTACCATGCCTGACCTTAAGCTATACTACAGAGCAATTGTGATAAAAACTCCATGGTACTGGTATAGGGACAGACAAGTAGACCAATGGAATAGGATTGAAGACCCAGAAATGAACCCACACACCTATGGTCACTTGATCTTAGACAAGGGATCTAAAAACATGCAGTGGAAAAAAGACAGCACTTTCAACAAATGGTGCTGGCACAACTGGTAGTTATCATGTAGAAAAATGTGAATTGATCCATTCCTATCTCCTTGTACTAAGGTCAAATCTAAGTAGATTAAGGAACTCCACATAAAACCAGAGACACTGAAACTTATAGAGGAGATAGTAGGGAAAAGCCTCGAAGATATGGGCACAGGGGAAAAATTCCTGAATAGAAGAGCAATGGTTTGTGCTTTAAGATCTAGAATTGACAAATGGGACCTCATAAAATTTCAAAGCTTCTGCAAGGCAAAAGATACCGTCAATATTACAAAAAGGCCACCAACAGATTGGGAAAGGATATTTACCTATCCTAAATCAGATAGGGGACTAATATTCAATATATATAATGAACTCAAGAAGGTGGACTCCAGAAAATTAAATAACCCCAATAAAAAATGCTGCTCAGTATGAACTAACCAGTTCCCCGGAGCTCTGGACTCTAGCTGCATATGTATCACTGCAAAGAGAGGCCCATTGGACATACAAACTTTATATGCCCCAGTAGAGGGGAACACCAGGGCCAAAAAGTGGGAATGGGTGGGTAGGGAAGTGGGGGGAGGGTTTGGAGGACTTTTGGGATAGCATTGGAAATGTAATTGAGGAAAATAGTAATAAAAATTATTTTAAAAAAATGCTGCTCAGAACTAAACAAAGAATTTTCACCTGAGGAATACTGAATGCCTAAGAAGCACCTGAAAAAATGTTCAACATCCTTAATCATCAGGGAAAAGCAAATCAAAACAACCCTGTGATTCCACTTCCCACCAGACAGAATGGCTAAGTTCAAAAATTCAGGTGACTGCATATGCTTGCTAGGATGTGGATAAAGAGGAACACTCCTCCATTGTTGGTGGGATTGCAAGCTTGTACAACCACTCTGGAAATCAGTCTGGTGGTTCCTCTGAAAATTGCACATAGTACTCCTGGAGGATTCTACAATACCTCTCCTGGGCATATATACAGAAGATGTTCCAACTGGTAAGAAGGACACATGCTCCACTATGTTCATAGCAGACTTATTTATAATAGCCAGAAGCTGTAAAGAACCCAGATGCCCCTCAAGAGAGGAATCGATACAGAAAATATGGTACTTTTACACAATGGAGTACTACTCTGCTATTAAAAGGAATGAGTTTATGAAATTCGTAGGCAAATGGATGGACCTGGAGGGCATCATCCTGAGTGAGGTAACCCAATCACAAAGGTACTCACACAATATCTACTCACTGATAAGTCGATATTAGCCCAGAAACTTCGAATACCCAAGATATAAGATGCAACTTGCTAAACACATAAAAATCAAGAAGAATGACGACCAAAGTATGGACACTTTGCCCCTTCTTAGAATTGGGAACAAATCACCCATGGAAGGAGTTACAGAGACAAAGTTTGGAGCTGAGATGAAAGGATGGACCATCTAGAGACTGCCATATCCGGGGATCCTTCCCATGATCAGCATCCAAACGCTGACACCATTGCATATACTAGCAAGATTTTGCTGAAAGGACCCAGATATAGCTGTCTCTTGTGAGACTATGGCGGAGCCTAGCAAACACAGAGGTGGATGTTCACAGACAGCTATTAGATGGATCACAGGGCCCCCAATGTAGGAGCTAGAGTAAGTACTCAAGGACCTGGGGGGATCTGCAACCCTATAGGTGGTACAACAATATGAACTAACAAGTATCCCCCGGAGCTCGTGTCTCTGGCTGAATATGTATCAGAAGATGGCCTAGTAGGCCGTCAGTGGAAAGAGGGGCCAATTGGTTTTCTTTATGATTTGTTTGCTGGATAATTTTAGGTTTATATCATCTCATTTATTTACTTTTACTTTTTTGTTTGTTTGTTTGTTTGTTTGTTTATTTATTTTAATTTTTAATATTTTTATTACATATTTTCCTCAGTTACATTTCCAATGCTATCCCAAAAGTCCCCAATAGCGCCCCCCACTTCCCTACCCACCCATTCCCATTCTTTTGGCCCTGGCATTCCCCTATATTGGGGCATTTAAAGTTTGCAAATCCAATGGGCCTCTCTTTCCAGTGATGGCCGACTAGGCCATCTTTTGATACATATGCAGCTAGAGACAAGAGCTCCAGGGTTCTGGTTAGTTCATCATGTTGTTCCAACTATAGGGTTGCAGATCCCTTTAGCTCCTTGGGTACTTTCTCTAGCTTCTCCATTGGGAGCCCTGTGATACATCCAATAGCTGACTGTGAACATCCACTCCTGTGTTTGCTAGGCCCCGGCATCATCTCACAAGAGACAGCTATATTTGGGTCCTTTCAGCCAAATCTTGCTAGTGTATGCAATGGTGTCAGCATTTAGAAGCTGCTTATGGGATGGATCCCTGGATATGGCAGTCTCTAAATGGTCCATCCTTTCATCACAGCTACGAACTTTGTCTCTGTAACTCCTTCCCTGGGTGTTTTGTTCCCAATTCTAAGAAGGGGCACAGTGTCCACACTTTGGTCTTCATTCTTCTTGAGTTTCATGCGTTTAGTAAATTGTATCTTATATCTTGGGTATCCTAAGTTTTGGGCTAATATCCACTTATCAGTGAATACATATTGTGTGAGTTCTTTTGTGATTGTGTTACTTCACTCAAGATGATGCCCTCCAGGTCCATCCATTTGGCTAGGAATTTCATAAATTCATTCTTTTTAATAGCTGAGTAGTACTCCATTGTGTAAATGTACCATAATTTCTGTATCCATTCCTCTGTTGAGGGACATCTGGGTTATTTCCAGCTTCTGGCTATTATAAATAGGGCTGCTATGAACATAGTGGAGCATGTGTCCTTTTTGGGACATCTTCTGGATATATGCCCAGGAGAGGTATTGCTGGATCCTCCGGTAGTACTATGTCCAATTTTCTGAGGAACCGCCAGACTGATTTCTAGAGTGGTTGTACAAGCTTGCAATCCCACCAACAATGGAGGAGTGTTCCTCTTTCTCCACATCCTCGCCAGCATCTGCTGTCACCTGAATTTTTGATCTTAGCCATTCTGACTGGTGTGAGGTGGAATCTCAGGGTTGTTTTGATTTGCATTTCCCTGATGATTAAGGATGTTGAACATTTTTTCAGGTGCTTCTCTGCCATTCGGTATTCCTCAGGTGAGAATTCTTTGTTCAGTTCTGAGCCCCATTTTTAAATGGGGTTATTTGACTTTCTGGAGTCTACCTTCTTGGGTTCTTTATATATATTGGATATTAGTCCCTTATCTGATTTAGGATAGGTGAAGATCCTTTCCCAATCTGTTGGTGGTTTTTTTGTCTTATTGATGGTGTCTTTAGCCTTGCAGAAGCTTTGCAGTTTCATGAGGTCCCACTTGTCAATTCTAGATCTTACAGCACAAGCCATTACTGTTCTATTCAAGAATTTTTCCCCTGTGCCCATATCTTCAAGGCTTTCCCCCACTTTCTCCTCTATAAGTTTCAGTGTCTCTGGTTTAATGTGAAGTTCCTTTATCCACTTAGACTTGACCTTAGTACAAGGAGATAGAAATGGATCGATTCGCATTCTTCTACATGTTAACAACCAGTTGTGCCAGCACCATTTGTTGAAAATGCTGTCTTTCTTCCACTGGATGTTTTTAGCTCCCTTGTCGGATCTCAAGTGACCGTAGGTGTATGGGTTCATTTCTGTGTCTTCAATTCTATTCCATTGGTCTATTTGTCTGTCACTATACCAGTACCATGCAGTTTTTATCACAATTGCTCTGTAGTAAAGCTTTAGGTCCGGCATGGTGATTCCACCAGAGGTTCTTTTATCCTTGAGAAGAGTTTTTGCTATCCTAGGTTTTTTGTTATTCCAGATGAATTTGTAGATTGCACTTTCTAATTCGTTGAAGAATTGATTTGGAATTTTGATGGGGATTGCATTGAATCTGTAGATTGCTTTTGGCAAGATAGCCATTTTTACAATGTTGATCCTGCCAATCCATGAGCATGGGAGATCTTTCCATCTTCTGAGATCTTCTATAATTTCTTTCTTCAGAGACTTGAAGTTTTTATTATACAGATCTTTCACTTCCTTAGTTAGAGTCACGCCAAGATATTTTATATTATTTGTGACTATTGAGAAGGGTGTTCTTTCCCTAATTTCTTTCAAGGCCTATTTATTCTTTGTGTAGAGAAAGGCCATTGATTTGTTTGAGTTAATTTTATATCCAGCTACTTCACCGAAGCTGTTTATCAGGCTTAGGAGTTCTCTGGTGGAATTTTTAGGGTCACTTATATATACTATCATATCATCTGCAAAAAGTGATATTTTGACTTCATCTTTTCCAATTTGTATCCCTTTGATCTCCTTTTGTTGTCGAATTGCTCTGGCTAGGACTTCAAGTACAATGTTGAATAGGTATGGAGAAAGTGGACAGCCTTGTCTAGTCCCTGATTTTAGAGGGATTGCTTCAAGCTTCTCACCATTTACTTTGATGTTGGCTACTGGTTTGCTGTAGATTGCTTTTATCATGTTTAGGTATGGGCCTTGAATTCCTGATCTTTCCAAGACTTTTATCATGAATGGGTGTTGGATCTTGTCAAATGCTTTTTCCGCATCTAACGAGATGACCATGTGGTTTTTGTCTTTGAGTTTGTTTATATACTGGATTACTTTGATGGATTTCTGTATATTGAACCATCCCTGCATCCCTGGGATGAAACCTACTTGGTCAGGATGGATGATTGTTTTGATGTGTTCTTGGTTTCGGTTAGCAAGAACTTTATTGAGGATTTTTGCATCAATATTCATAAGGGATATTGGTCTGAAGTTTTCTATCTTTGTTGGGTCTTTTTGTGGTTTAGGTATCAGAGTAATTGTGGCTTCATAGAATGAGTTGGGTAGAGTACCTTCTGTTTCTATTTTGTGGAATAGTTTGTGAAGAACTGGGATTAGATCTTCTTTGAAGGTCTGCTAGAACTCTGCACTAAACCCATCTGGTCCTGGGCATTTTTTAGTTGGGAGACTATTAATGACTGCTTCTATTTCTTTGGGGGATATAGGGCTGTTTAGATCATTAACCTGATCTTGATTCAACTTTGGTACCTGGTATCTGTCTAGGAACTTCTCCATTTCATCCAGGTTCTCCAGTTTTGTTGAGTATAGCCTTTGGTAGAAGGATCTGATGGTGTTTTGGATGTCTTCAGGATTTGTTGTTATGTCTCCTTTTTCATTTCTGATTTTGTTAATTAGGATGCTTTCCCTGTGCCCTCTAGTGAGTCTGGCTAAGGGTTTATCTATCTTGTTGATTTTCTCAAAGAACCTGCTCCTTGATTGGTTGATTCTTTGAATAGTTCTTCTTGTTTCCACTTGGTTGATTTCGCCCCTGAGTTTGATTATTTCCTGCCATCTACTCCTCTTGGGTGAATATGCTTCCTTTTGTTCTAGTGCTTTTAGGTATGTTGTCAAGCTGCTAATGTGTGCTCTCTCTAGTTTCCTTTTGGAGGCACTCAGAGCTATGAGTTTTCCTCTTAGAAATGCTTTCATTGCGTCCCATAAGTTTGGGTATGTTGTGGCTTCATTTTCATTGAACTCTAAAAAGTCCTTAATTTCTTTCTTTATTCCTTCCTTGACCAAGGTATCATTGAGAAGAGTGTTGTTCAGTTTCCACGTGAAGGTTGGCTTTCTATTATTTATTTTGTTATTAAGATCAGCTTTAGTCCATGGGGATCTGATAGGATGCATGGGACAATTTCAATATTTTTGTATCTGTTGAGGCCTGATTTGTGACCAATTATGTGGTCAATTTTGGAGAAGGTACCATGAGGTGTTGAGAAGAATGTATATCCTTTTGTTTTAGGATAGAATATTCTGTAGATATCTGCCAGATCCATTTGATTCATAATTTCTCTTAGTTTCACTGTGTCCCTGTTTAGTTTCTGTTTCCATGATCTGTCCATTGGTGAAAGTGGTGTGTTGAAGTCTCCCACTATTATTGTATGAGGTGCAATGTGTGCTTTGAGATTTACTAAAGTTTCTTTAATGAATATGGCTGCCTTTGTATTTGGAGCATAGATATTCAGGATTGATAGTTCCTATTGGAGAATTTTACCTTTGATGAGTATGAAGTGTCCCTCCCTGTCTTTTTTAATGACTTTGGGTTGGAAGTCAATCTTATCAGATATTAGAATGGCTACTCCAGCTTGTTTCTTCATACCATTTGCTTGGAAAATTGTTTTCCAGACTTTCATTCTGAGGTAGTGTCTTTTTCTCTGAGATGAGTTTCCTGTAAGCAGCAAAATGTTGGGTCTTGTTTGTGTAGCCAGTTTGTTAGTCTATGTCTTTTTATCAGGGAGTTGAGTCCATTGATATTAAGAGATATTAAGGAAAAGTAATTGTTGTTTCCTGTTATTTTTGTTGTTAAAGTTGGCATTCTGTTCTTGTGGCTGTCTTCTTTTAGGTTTGTTGAGGGATTACCTTCTTGTTGTTTCTAGGGCGTGGTTCCTGTCCTTGTATTGTTTTTTTTTTTCTGTTATTATCCTTTGAAGGGCTGGATTCGTGGAGAGATAATGTGTGAATTTGGTTTTGTCATGGAATACTTTGGTTTCTCCATCTATGTTAATTGAGAGTTTGGCTGGGTATAGTAGCCTGGGCTGGAGTTTGTGTTCTTTTAGTGTCTGTATAACATCCGTCCAGGATCTTCTGGTTTTCATAGTCTCTGGTGAGAAATCTGGTGTAATGCTGATAGGCTTGCCTTTATATGTTACTTGGCCTTTTTCTCTTACTGCTTTTAGTATTCTGTCTTTATTTAGAGCATTTGATGTTCTGATTATTATGTGTCGGTAGGTATTTCTATTCGGGTCCAGTCTATTTGGAGTTCTGTAGGCTTCTTGTATGTTCATGGGCATCTCTTTCTTTAGATTTGGGAAGTTTTCTTCTATAATTTTGTTGAAGATGTTTGCTGGTTCTTTGAGTTGAAAATCTTCATTCTCATCCACTCCTATTATCCGTAGGTTTGGTCTTCTCATTGTGTCCTGTATTTCTTGGATGTTTTGAGTTAGGATCTTTTTGCATTTTACATTTTCCTTGATTGTTGTGCCGATGTTCTCTATGGAATCTTCTGCACCTGAGATTCTCTCTTCCATCTCTTGTATTCTGTTGCTGATGCTCGTATCTATGGTTCCAGATTTCTTTCCTATGGTTTCTATCTCCAGTGTTGCCTCATTTTGGGTTTTCTTTATTGTGTCTACTTCCCTTTTTAGGTCTAGTATGGTTTTGTTCATTTCCATCATCTGTTTGGATGTGTTTTCCTGTTTTTCTGTAAGGATTTCTACCCGTTTGATTATGTTATCCTGTTTTTCTTTAAGGATTTGTAACTCTTTAGCAGTGTTCTCCTGCAATTCTTTAAGGGATTTTTGTGCTTCCTCTTTACTGTCTTCTACCTGTTTACCTGTGTTCCTTTGTATTTCTTTAAGTGTGTTATTAAAGTCCTTCTTGAAGTCCTCTACCATCATCATGAGATATGCTTTTAGATCCGTGTCTAGCTTTTCCGGTGTGTTGGGGTGCCCTGGACTGGGCGAAGTGGGAGTGCTGGGTTCTGATGATGGTGAGTGGTCTTGGTTTCTGTTAGTAAGATTATTATGTTTACCTTTCGCCATCTGGTAATCTCTGGGGTTAGTTTTTGTCGTTGTCACTGTTTAAAGATTGAAGCAGAAGCTGTGTTCCACTCATCAGCAGTCTCAAAATCCTGTGGTGGTGGTCCTGGGTAGCTGGCGGGTGTCAGCCGACCCTGCGCTCTAGCTACCCCGGCGCTTTTCTGACCGGAGAGGCTTGTGGCCCTACTGAGGCCGGATTTCTGCCTCCCCAACCAAAGCAGTCTCAGGTCCCACGTGATTGGACTGGAGCAGAAGCTGTGTTCCACTCACCAGCAGTCTCAAAATCCTGTGGTGGGGGTCATGGATAGCTGGCGGGTGTCAGCCGACCCTGTGCTCTAGCTACCCAGGTGCTGGTCCGGCAGGAAGAGCTACTTTTACTTTTAACGTGAAAAAATTTAAGAACATTATCATATGCATTGTCAGGTGATTTTCTTATTTGCTTTTATCAGAGGTTCCAAGCTTAATATCTGACATTTAAATTTTTAAATTTAATTTTTTTTTGTACATTGTAGCATAATATTCTTAACAGTATTCACTGAAAATATTATCTTTTCCTAACACAGTGTTATACTTGGAGGTTTCAAACTATACTTCAGTCTACATACATGCTCATTTTCAAGGACTTCTGCTTGTTTCTACTAAGATACATCCTCCTTTTGATTAATAAAGCTTTACAACATAATATGATATCAGAAATCCTGATTGATTTACTCTTCCTTCTGATTGGGGATTGTTGTAGTTTGACAGTTACTTGTCATTTTCAGTTGATCCATATAGATTTCTAGACACTCCCTTTGCAATAAAAAATGACATTGTAATTTTAAAAGTGATTGAGTGGATCTATAAGTGATTTTGGATAGCATGGGCACTTTAACAATCTTGTCCCATTTATAGATACAAAGGAACACAATAAGCTACTCTAAAGAGTTATGTATGAACGAACATATTAGATAACTGAGAATTGAATAAATCCTAGAAATGAACAGCTTAAGTGAGACTAACCTAAATAGAACAATATTTGGGAACAATTTCTTTAGTACCAAAAGTAAGCACCCAATGAAGAAAAGCCCTAGCCAGGGTGGCTTCTGGGCTGAACTGCAACAAACATTTAAAAATACCAATCCTTTACATTCTCTATGGCCTGGGCATCAGATTGTCAAACCTAGGAATTTATAATATAAGAAACTGACAGATCACCACCTACAATGATGATACAACATTATTCAACAAATACTATCAAACCTGACTCAACAGCACAATAAATGAGTCATAAAATTAAGTTATATGGGGCACTCAATAAAATACACAGTAGTAAATAGCAGGAAAGAAATTAATGGTAGGGTTTGGAGAATATACGAGTGTCAGTGGGTAAAGGACCAGAGAACAGCAGACATTTATGAAATTGGGCAAGAACAAAATTTAACAATCAGTAAATAAATAAAGAAGTAAATAATTTAACATAATATACCAATCTTTTACTATGAAGAAATCTCAAAAAACTTAAACCTAGAAGGAATGTACTTTAACTGAGTAACATCATATTGTAAATTCTACAGATGCTACCACAATCGATGATAAAAGCATAGTAAGTCTTCCTGAGAATAATAAAAAATGACTATGATGTGCATGATAAAAATAATGACACATGATAGGCTGCACATAGAGTTCTAGAATAGGCAGATGTTTATGTAAATACTTTGCCTTAAAAATAAGTAAGTACATAAATATATATTAATAAATAAACAAAACTAAGAAAAAGGTATCTACTGTCATTATTTATTTCTACAAAGTAAAATTAGCTCTGTATATAGAAGACATAAATTGATATGTGGCAAGCCTAAATACTACCTAAATATTCTTTTATTCTATTATAATTTCCTTTATTATTTTAATGAAGTATACGTTGATCATGTTTCTAAGCATTCATTATTTTCCAAATCCTCCCCACCTCCCAAGTGATACAACTTCATGCTCTCTCTCTCACTCTCTCTGTTTTAAAACTTCATAAACAAAATTTAAATGAACAAAAAGTGTTAACTAATATGAAGAACTAATTATATAAAAACAATTGACCAAACCAAACAAAAAGTTCTAAAAAGTAAGAACAAATAAATTCATGTAATTTTAAAAAAGTATCATCTTTTTCTTGGTTATTCTATTTATTTACATTTCAAATGTCATCCCTCTTCCAAGTTTCTTCTCCATAAGCCCACTGTCCTCTCCTCCCTCCCTCTGCCTCTATAAAGATGCTCCCTCACTCCCCACCCACTCCTGCTTCAGCAGCCTAGCATTCCCCTATCCTGGGTAATGGAGCCTCCTGAGAGGTTCTGCCAGATCAGTACCAATACAGATGCAGATGTACACAGTCAAACATTGAAATGAGTGCTGGGACTCCAATGGGGAAGTTAAAGAAAGGACTGAAGGAGCTGAAGGGGTTTGCAATCTCATAGGAATTCATTGAAGTTTTAAGAAAACACTTTCAGGACAATGGAACATATAGCACAGTTGATAATGTACTTAGCTCACAGCTCACAGTTGATAATGTACTTAGCTCTTCTATGAGCCCAGTGCAATATAATGCTGTGGTGCCTGTCTGAGAATAAAAAGTAGTTGAGAGATAAAGATAGTCAGGAACTCAAGTTCATCACTGACTTACTTATTATGGGAAAGGGGCCATATAGTCATATACTCACATAGCCAAAACCACATAGTGAGTCTCAAAATATCTTAAAAAAGAAGAAAAAAATTAAATCAGTCACTAGTGCTCCCCATGTAGGACAGTATGCAACAATGAAGGGAATATTTACACATGAAATAAAATGTGACTCTTTTTCCCTTGATTCAATAGATTAGTATGAGGTCCCCATTTCATACATTGTGCTAGGAAACTTTCAGATGCAGAGTTTTGACTTAGCAAGGTAAAGCTTTAGCTCTATAGATCTATGGGAATTCTTGTAATTATGCTATAATATTTTTGGATTGTTTTCCATTAACTAGAATTCAGCAAGACTTTATTAAGTGATATGCCAATTTATTGGATGCTAAACAGAGTTTTTATTTCTGTGACTTTATAGCAGTATCCCAGTTTGCCATATAATTTATGCTGGCCTTTGGATGACTTCTTAAACTCAACAGTCTGTAAATCTATATCCTCAGGATAAAATACATCTCTCATAAGATTTGTCCTGGGCATGTTGGCAGGAAATAAATAAACTTCCCTCTTTCTTAATTTCTACCCATAGACACTGCTCTGCATTCTCCAACAAAATTAAAAATATCTGTTGTTAGAGACACTAGAATGTGGTTGTCAGTGGAAACCAAGACACCAGAAAAATGGTGACACAGATCAGAAGGAGTCAAAAATTAACAGCAAGAA
This sequence comes from Mus caroli, assembly GCF_978045245.1. NCBI lineage: Eukaryota > Metazoa > Chordata > Mammalia > Rodentia > Muridae > Mus > Mus caroli. Next base: position 86,020,389 of record NW_028227271.1, read on the forward strand.
TTGAAAAAGTCACTTTTGCATTTAGCCTTTCAGTTCTACATAGTTGATGTGGTGTGAATGTCTTTGATTTCAAATAGCATATTCCTTTTTTATCTATTTCCTTACTTTTTAATCTCATACATGCATTTTTAACTATTTAACATTTTTTTAAACAGTCATTAAGGAATAGTATACAATTTTCAGTTTTGTTCCATTCTTTAGTTGTCTATATTGTCAAATTGCAACTAACTTGGAGCAATATTCATTTCTTAAACTTATATGTTTCTGATAGCATGCGCATTGTATTCTTTTTCATGAGTAATGGCTATTTGGAAGAAGTGGTGTGTGTGTGTGTGTGTGTGTGTGTGTGTGTGTGTGTGTGTGTGTGTGGCAAAGCAGCATACTTACTCATTGCAATGGAAAATGAGAAAGCATGTGCCTGCTCTCACTAACTTAAAAGAACTGTAATTAGGCACTGAACAGTTTCTTCAGCCAAAGTTATACCCCCTCCATTACGTCTCTCATTCTGATGCTCTTCCCTTCCCATGTGGCAGGTTAATTACAGTACTGTTCCTGCACTTGAGAATGAGTAAGAGCAGGAATTGAACTTCAGTTCAGAGCAGATGAGATGATCCAGATAATTTATTGTTCATTTGAAAATTAGTCATTACTTTACTATAACAGAATATACAAAAGAAATGTATTTCTGAAGATTTATTTGCATTGATTTTTATTATTATTTATGAGTCAGAAGATGCATGTGCATACCTGTGAACATAAAGGCTTGAGTTCTGTATTCCCTGGAGTGGAGGTTACAAAGCAGTTTTAAACAGCTTGATCTGTAGGATGGGAAGTAAATAAACTCATGGACTTCTCAAATACCATATCCTTTTAACCACTGAGCCACCTCTCCATCTCTGGAAAAATGAATATTTCTAAATGGATGATTTTTAGATTTCATGAAGTTTAGAAATTACCATTTTAATATTTTAACATCAATGAATGTTTCAATCAATATTCAAATATATGATTTAAGTGGTCTATCATTAATCATTCCCCTTTAAAAAACAAATGAAGAAAAAAGTCACTTAAAAGACACCAACCAGAGCTCTCAGAGCTTGCAGGGAGTAAACCACCAACTAGAGTACACATGGAGGGATCCATGACTCCAGCCGCATATGTAGCAGAGGATGGTCTTGTCTGGCATCAATGGCAAGAGAGACCCTTGGTCCTGTGAAGACTCAGTGCCCCAGTGTAGGGGAATGCCAAAGCAGGAGGCAGGTGTGGGAGGCTGGGTAGGGGAGCACACTCATAGAAGCAGGGGAAGGGGGCATGGGATAGGGGTTTTCTAGAGGGGAAACTGGGAAAAGGGGATAACATTTGAAATATACATAAATAAAATATTAAATAAATAAATAAATAAATAAATAAAATTTCAAAAATTTGGGTTGGGACCCCATGAGCTACTTCCTCTATCTTCTGAGCATGTCCCTTGTTAAAGACATTGTTATACTATTGCTTGAGTGTTAATTCTAGAAGACATTGACTCACAGCATACTTCCTAGTATTCTGGTCCTAACAATTTCACATGATTCATTCCTCAAAGTTTCCTGAGCAGTAGATGCAGGAAGTGTGTTGTAGATGGGCCTAGAATTCCGACAATCCGTTGTTTCTGTATCGTGTTCAGTTCTAGTTGTCTGTGATGCTCTCTATTTTCTGTAGAGAGAAGCATCTTTGATAAGGGGTGGATATTATATCTCAGGATATGGAGCTAGGAAGAGTGGAGAGACGTTAAACACAGCATATTTCGTTCTGGGTCTTGGTTAACCCACTCAATAAAATCTTTTCTAGATCCATAATTTTACCTGTAATTTTTCTTTTCTCTTTTCTTTTCCCACAGTGCAAACTTTGAAATCAGATTACCAATTTTGGCTCTAGCTATATATGTAGCAGAGGATGGCCTAGTTGGTCATCAATGGGAGGAGAGGCAGTTGGTCCTATGAAGGGTCTAGGCCCCAGTACAGGAGAATGCCAGGACCAGGAATGGGAGTGGGCGGGTATAGGGTATTTTCAGAGGGGAAAGTAGGAAAGGGGATAACATTTGAAATGTAAATAAAGAAAATATCTAATAAAAAATTTTAAAAATTTCAAGATATTGAAAGAAATAAACCTACCAATATTTTATTTCCATTGACAAAGACATCACATCTATATTTGTTACATACATGTATATATACTCCTATTTAATTGAATCTTTTGATTGTAATTGTACATACATATTTATGCCGATGGGATTATTCCAGTTCGTTTGTTACTCTTTAAGTTTTATGCATTACTCATTTGTGGTGAGAAGTCAGCCTCTCTTCCTTCTTTGTCTCTTTGTCTCTCTTCATCTCTAAAATCAAATCCAGGGATAAAGAAAATGGATATGTAAAAAAAGAGATGTAATATAACTATAGGTTAATTGTGTATAATTAAGTTTATTAATATCTATGTATTTTAATCATTGCATATTTCTTATTTTTAAAAATACATACACAATTTCTATGCACGGACTACAAACTATAACTGTCAACAAATCAATTTTTAAATGAACATAACAATTGAGAATAATTCTTGTCAAATATTGACATGCAAAAGGTACTTCACAATATAAGGTAAAACCTACAAAGATTTGCTTCGAGCCTTACCCTCAGAGTTCTCCATATATCACTATCCATTACTGTATTCCTCTAGATTTAGTTCCACCAATAAGGAACTAACTTGCCAAGTAAAGGCTCTATAAATATTTACTTGGGATGCTCAGATGTAGTGCTGTGCTTTAATTGCTCACACCCAACCGATGTCAAGAAGGCTCTGTGTGGAAATGAAAGTTCACTATTTAATATAGCCATGTTGAGAGGTTAATTCAACTAAAATAATTAAATTCTTCATTATTACCCAAGCATTCAGGCTAGGAAAAGATAAAAAAAACAAAACACAAATGTTTATACAGATAGTAGGCAAGCTTTATGAGGAGACTTTGGTCAGTTTGAACGTTTTGATTCAAATGTTTTGAATTAAATGTTAGGTATTTCTCATGTCATTGGTAATCACCACAAAAGAAGAATGTCAGGAGATAGCTGCAATAACACACATCACAAATCTAGCTATTTGAAACACTGAGCTAGGATGATGGCAAGTTAGAGACCACCAGGAGTACAATGAGATCTAAAATTAACTACAATCTCCCTCAACAAATTGCATAATGTCATTGTAGAATGCCTAATTGATGATCGCTGAGTATTCTTCAACAAGGCAGGTATTTGTACGATCTAGATTAGATTAAATTTTTTCTTTTGCCTTATACTTATTGCTTTAAGAATAACAAAAGATAACCCTGCTAAATTTGCTTTGTTTATATATTTAAAAATTCAGATTACCTTTCTAGTGTAAAGAGTACAAATTTCACTGGCACTAACAATGAAGAATTTTCCTTAAGCCTGTATATGTTGAAAATATCTGTTGCTCATATAATATTACAGGCATGAACTATGATCAAATGATTATGAACTAAGGCAGCTGTCCTTGTTTTAGAGGAACTCTCATGAGAGGTTGTTTCTTATTCCATTTACAATCATGCTACAGGAGCTGTAGTCCCAAGTACAGAGTAAGGAAACTAAAGCGAAGTTTCTGAATTTTTTCTTACATATTCTATTATTTCAATCATAAAATAATGAGTAGAGTTCTCTCCTGGAAACTAAAGTAAGGAGTCTAGGTCCATGAGCCAGTGTTGTCTAAATAACTATATGTATCCTTCTCATAGCTCACCTAGGGACCATATGTTGTGACCTCCTGTACCAAGAAATGAACAATGGTGATTAGATAGAAAGATACATGTAGAGTTAAATGCAAATAACACCTGACTCTAGAACACTCTAAAGTTCTATTTCATGTGTACTTTCTTGATCTATGTCAAGAAAGGTTTCTGATTTTAAAGATTATCAGTAGCCTTCATCATTATTTAGCAATTGGATATTGTGTGCATTGTAATTTATCAGTTGAGACTGTCCAGAAAGCACTGAATGCTCATTATGTCTTATAAATATAGAATCAAAATGTCAAAACAAATAATCAAACAAAATAACCATGAGAATAAAAAGATAAAATAACACACACATGAGGTACTTCAGATATTTTGAATTTACCTTACACAATGAACGAGTCTAGAACAACCATAATTATCAACAGCAGTTTGCTAGGCTATATCTAGAACACTCAGAGATCACAGACAGAAAGTCTTATTATAATATCAATTTGTTTTAAACATTTTTAAAAACATTCAGTAAATTGGAAACAATTACTAAATTGTGTTCATCTTTTGAATCCATCATGTATCATGACAAGGCAAAAAATGTGGATTAAATCCTTTTTTATTTTTTATTTTTTGCTATGATAAAATAGCAGGATCAAAAGTAACTTAAAGATGAAAGTGTTTGTCTTGCCTTATGATTCCAGGAGGGCAAAAGAGACTGTCAGGACAGGTATGATAAGGTATGGTGGTAAGAGCAGACAGCTGGATAACCACATCTTTATCCACATACAATGCATAGATCAAACAGGGAATGAGGTTGTAGCTGAATTTTTGGCTAATTTATGGGTTTCTTTTTCTACCACACTTGTCCAGCCCTATTCTGCCTTTCCAAACACACAGCACTAGGTAGCAGACAAAAAAGGCTAAAGGGATATCATTAGACCGTGATTTCATTAGGCTTTGATATCATTAGAGTACTTCCTGCTGACTTGGAGTATTGAGTTCCTTGAGGCAAGTTTGATCTTCCTGTTTGGATACCCAACTTTTTTTCTCCTCCCTTTGCACAAGACCACATAACAAAATAGCAACAGCAGCAATAAGCAGAACAGGAGCAGGAGGAAAAGCAACAGCAGTGATGATTTTAGCATTTATACCTTTTCAAGCATTCCCCAAATTCTAAACATCTTATATTTGCAGAGATTAGCAGCAGCTGGGAAAATCACACCCCTGTTAGAGCACAAGTCAGCTGCTGTGGACAATCTGAAGCAACCCAATATTCCATACCAGGAATTAAAACAAAAACATGTTCCTATAGCAGTTTTGTGTTTTTAAAGAATCTAAAACTCTCACTATGTGAAGTGAGACATCAAGACCTTGAGGTTCAGCACTAGTGATACACTTTGTTCATCAGGGCTGGAGCACATAAAAGTTCACTAATCTCTCCAAATAGTAATTATAACTGGGGGCCAACAGTTAAATTAATGAGCTTACAGGAGACAGTTCTTTCAGTCTTGTAAAATCTGCAAGGCACCTACAAAATTCACAGAATTACAATCATCTCTTGATTCAAAATGAATTAATCTGAACTTCAAACGTTCTTATAATTTATATTTTCTTAATACTGTTAGAGGTCCAAGGTTTCTCCTGAAATTCAAGTTAATTGTGACTGCTCTTGTGAAATTAAAAATAAATTACCTGCTTCCAATATATACAGAATATATATTACAATAGAAAGAGGTAAGAAGGAAGACACAATTGAAAAAATTGGACTATAGAAATATTTTGTGGGGCAAACATAGAACAACATGGTTCCATGAGGACAGAACCCGGAAATTCAGCTTTAATGGACTAAAATTGCTGACAGTTCTCTAGAATGGCACATAATGGTTTTGTAGTGGTTTTGTTTTTTATTCAGGAGGTGGGGGAGGTGGCTTTTGCTAGTCTCTGTATGCAGCATTTTGTGGCAGATGTCACACGACTCAAGCATCTCTGCTATCTTGTGTTCTTCATTAAAAACAGGCTTCACATTCATATCTTCAGTGCCTCTCAGTGTCTCTGTCAGAGACTATGAGACAGTCACAGTTTCTAAGGGAAAGTACAGAGTCCTTCACTCTTCTGTATTTCATGACTTCCAAGCCACTTCCATATGAACAACATTGCCACGCTCCATTTTAAGGGTGTCATAGACTTTTACCTGCTTCAACTACATTAACAGCATACTCTGATTCCTCAATCAATTACTTTCCAGCAACACACAACTTCTTATGCCCTTTCCTTTCATGGAGTATATTTTTATCAATGTGGATTCTTGTTCTGAGGGTAGAGTACCCCTCTGTCTTTCCAATTCAGAGCAGAAAGCCTTAGTATGGATTTTTTTTTGAAAAATCACATGATTTATTTAATGTGTGCAATCAAGTTAAATCAAAATCATAAAATTATCAGGGGGTATATTTGATCAATGTATTTTATATCAAAAACTCATAATGAAACCCACTGTATGGGAAAATGAGTATATACTGAGCAGGCAAACAAAGAAAAGTGACACTTTAGAAATAGATTCTTCTTTCTTTTCATGTTATATACAGAGGTCCAGAAGCCCATTCCATTAGATCCACTATGAAAACATATCACTTTCTACCCACTCCTCATCATCCTGACCATTGTAGACCACAGCTTATCACTTCTTGCTCAGAACCACCACCTTCTAACTGTAATCCCACCCTATTATAAACACAGCCCTGAGAGATGGTTTTAAGGAGACCATGTATAGCCAAGAGCTTTTCCACCCAGCCTCTTTGTTCCCAGAATAATGGCTCTGAGACTTAATTATTTATGAAGAAAAAAAAAAAAAAAGCTTAGGCCATAAGCTTTATCCTCCCTCTCTTCTATGAGCCTTTCCTTTAAAGTCCTGTTAGATCTCTCCTTAACTGCTTGATCTGTAGGGTTATAAGATACCTCTGTAACATTTCCTATGTTATAATATCTAAGAAATTTGTTGTGTCTTATTGGATGCATATGTTGACGCATCATCAGTTTCTAGATATCTTTAACCATTCCATTTTCCTATCCAGATCATGATTTGGCTGGGGCACTAAGCTTCTTCATGAACTTTTCCTCTCCAACAAGCACGTTTTTCACATTTCTTTCTGCCTCATTTACTGCTCTTTTTTTCTTTATAGAACTGCATAGGTGTAATCAGTAATGACTATTCTGCAGAGTCAAAATTATGCCGTCTTGACATTTTCTCTTACAAAACAATTAATTCATTGTCATTTAACTTTGTCTCATGCAAGTTCTTAAAGCAGGACCATAATGCAGCCAGAATATTTGCAAGATATCTCAGGAATGGGTTCCATCCTAGTTACTAATAGATTACTAGTTATTCTATAAAACTTAAAATATAATGACGTGGACCTATAGAGTCATCAGTCCAAAAATTTATATAATATATCTATTTATATGTAATTACATACACTCAAATGCTTGTTGTAATATGACTGAGATCCTTCTAGGGAAATAATATATTTTTCTGACTTGCTGATCTACTGCTTATAACTGCAAGAACAAGTAGTAAACAGAATAGGATACAAATTACTTAATTGGATATTGCATGGCAAAGCATCTTCAGAAATAAAAAAATAAGCATCACACATAAAGTTCATGTACTTTTGGGAGCCATATAAATGTACATTTAAAGGATACAGAAGAATATGATCTAGTGGCAAATACAATGGACAAAGTGAGGTTTTCAATACTTTTGTCTATTTATAAATTCTAAACGATTCTAATATTGGCATATTCTCATTTGGTATGGCCTTTTGACAGGTTTCTATATTGTACTTAAGGATTTCTTGTCTTCTATTTCTTCCTTATTTTGATTTCTTTGAGAACTCCATACAATGTGGTCTGATAATATTCAGCACTCTTGCTTTAATTCCTCTCAAATCCCCACTTCTCTCTACACGCAAACTCCTTTTTTTCTTTCCCCTGCTTAAAGTAAGAGCCTGAAATAGCTGTCCCCTGAGAGGCTCAACAAGAGCCTGCCAAATACAGAGCCAGATCCTCCCAGCCAACCACTGGACTGAGCAAAGAGTCCCTTATGAAGGAGTTAGAGGAAGGATTGAGGAGCTGAAGGGGTTTGCAACCCCATCGGAGTAATAACACTTTCAACCAACCAGAGTCCCCAGAGACCCCAGAGACTAGACCGCCAAACAAAGAGTACCCATGGAGCAACCCAAGGCTCCAGCTGCATATGTAGTAGAGGATAGCCTTGTCAAAAAACAATGTAAAGTTAGGACCTTGGTATTGTGAAGGCTTGATGTAGGGGAATGCCAGGTCAGGGAGGCAAGAGTGGGTGGGTAAGTGGGGGAACACTCTCATAGTAGCAGGGGGAGGTGGGAAAGGGGAAACCAGGAAAGGGGATAACATTTGAAATGTAAATAAATAAAATATTGAATTTTTTAAAAAATCACATAAATACATGCAGGTTTGAGCTTGCAGTAAGAAATGTTCATTCTACTCAGGAGCATATTCTTAAGAGAAACTGATTCTCCCATTCCCAGCTCTTATCATTTTCCAGTAGCTTCTTGGCTAAGTGTGAACTTTAAATGCATTTTTCTATTTTACGTGTCTCTGTGTGTGTGTGTGTGTGTGGTGTATGTGTTTATACTCCTAGGTAAAACTATTTTGCTCATTAGTATACCACTTATACATACTAGTGAGGGAACTAAAAGTACCTGGATATTTTTCTATTAACTGAATTAAAGAAGACTCAGGAAAATATTGCATATTTTCTCTCATAGCTGAAGTCATTAATTTGAACAGCTGTGAATGGGGATGTGGATACAGGTCATGAACTAGGAAGACAACAATGAGCAAATGAAGTCTTAGAAAGAATATGGGATTCAAATCAAACGGGTTGTCATGGAAAATATGTGGCATGGAAGTGTAAGAGGGACTAAGCAGAGGGAGGAGAGTGTTACAGGGACATGGTGCAGAGCAATAAGAGGGGAGGACTGTTAAAAATGGTGGATGTTTGCAAAGTGCATGATGAAAGCCTTTGCTCTATGTATATTAATTGACAATAATCATAAATCAAAACAAAATCAAACCAAGTTTATTGCCAAGTACTGATTTTCTCAACACAAATAGTATATGTTTAGTCAGGATTAGAATACATACATATTCTTGCTGGTTTTCTCCCTTCTTCCAATAGTACCTTTACTCTCTAGTATTACATCCTTTGGGAACAATCTATATAATCATTTTCGAAGAAGGAACACCACTTGTGACTATGCCTCTACCAGATTGACATGTGAGAAAACCTGTGTTGAAAGTGGAAAATAACTTTAATCTCAGCACTCAGGAGGCCAACTCAGATGAATCTCTAAGCTTAAACACCATCCTCATCTATGCAGTGAGTTCTTGGACAGCCACAGAGAGGAACACTGTCTTCATTTTTTTTTTAAAAAAATTTAAAAGTAATCAGTCAATTAAACAAAGAGATAGGATCAAGGTGAGGAGGACACAACATCTGTCCCAACATCAACACTGGGAGTTACTGGGACCAGCAGGACTCAGGCATGCAGGAACTCCACCAAACCTGTGGCACAAAGTTCCTTCAGATCTGTCAGGCTGGTGCCCTGAGCAAACCTTGGGCACAAACTCCACAGCCTGTCCCACAATACCCAGAGGAAGCTTGACTCCCAGGAGCTCTGACACACCCAGGATCACAGGATCACAGAATCATAGGGTCACAGAGACAGTTGGACTCTGGGAAGTTCTGTCACAATCAGGATACAGGAAGGACAATCTCTAGTCAGATATTTCCAGGGCAGGCAGCACTAGAGATAACCAGATGGTGGGAGGCAAGCATAAGAAAATACACAACAGAAACCAAGGTTACTTGGCAATATCAGAACCCAATTCTCCCACCATAGCAAGTCCTGGATACATCATCACACCAGAAAAGCAAGATTCATATCTAAAATCACTTCTCATGATGATGGTAGAGTACATTAAGAAGAACAGAAATAACCCCCTTAAAGAAATACAGGAGAACACAGGTAAACAGCTAGAAGCCCTTAAAGAGGAAACAGAAAACTACCTTAAAGAATTACAGGAAAACACAATCAAACAAGCAAAGAAAGGAACAAAACCATTCAGGATCTAAAAATGGAACTAGAAACAATAAAGAAACTACAAAGGGGGACAGCCTTGGAGTTAGAACACCTAGGAAAGAGATCAGAAGCCATAGATGCAAGCATCACCAAACAGAATACAAGAGGTGGAAGAGAGAATCTCAGGTATAGAAGATACCATAGAAAACATTGACACAACAGTAAAAACAAACAAACAAAAACAAAAAACAAAAAAACAAGAAAAAAATGCAAAAAGCAAAAAGTTCCTAACCCCAAACATTTCTGAAATCCAGGACACAATGAGAAGAGCAAACCTAAGGATCTTAAGTATAGAAGAGAGTATAGATTCCCAACTTAAAAGGTCAGTAAATATCTTCAACAAAATTATAGAAGAAAACTTCCCTAACCTAAAGAAAGAGATGCCCATGAACATACAAGAAACTTACAGAACTCCAAATAGACTTAACCAGAAAAGAAATTCCTCCTGTCACATAATAATCAAAACATCAAATGCACTAAACAAAGAATTGTAAAAGCAGTAAGGGAAAAATGTCAAGTAACATATAAAAGCAGGCCTATCAGAATTACACCAGACTTCTCACCAGAGACTATGAAAGCTACAAGATCCTGGGCAGATGTCATACAGACCCTAAAAGAACACAAATGCCAGCCCAGCCTACTATACCCAGCAAAACTCTCAATTACCATAGATAGAGAAAACAAGATATTCCATGAGAAAACCAAATTTACACAATATCTTTCTAGAAATCTAGTCCTGCAAAGAATAATAGATGGAGAACACCAAAACAAGGAGTGAAACTACACCCTAGAAAAAGCAAGAAAGTAATCTTTCAATAAACCCACACAAACATAATGCCATCTCTAACAACAAAAAGAAAAGGAAGTAACAATCACTTTTCCTTAATATCTCTTAATATGAAAATTAATATTATCAGCATATCTTATTCAATTGAAATTAAAAAATATGAGAAATTAGAAATTTGTTGGCTGTCATCCTGTTGTCTCTCTAATTTGGTAGTTGGGGAAATAGGTCCAATATTGTACAATCCATATACACTTTCTGCTTGTTTGTTAGTGACAGTGTCTTGTTGTGCAGCACATAATGGTCTTGAAATCATGGTTCTCCTATCTCAGCCTGTCTATTAGTGGGATTGTTTATTTGATGTTTTTACACTATACTATGGTTTTCAGAATAGCTTACATATTTCAAAGTTATTTATACAGCATAAAGAAACATATACAATCAATTTGAGAGGTAGCTCATAAGACAATAACAAAGAATAAAACTGAATGTTTAGCTTGATATTTATAGTGACCATATCAATTTTGAAGAAGAGGACCTTATAAGTTACTCTTTTTCTGAGACGAATGCTTTTCAAAATCATCACAGCCAATTAACCAGAATCTTACCCTCACCTAATGTCTCTGCCACCCTCCAAGCCAATCATTCATTGAAACAGTTGATCAATGACTTCATGGATAGACCATTTTAATACACACACCATTTCTTAAATGAATGTAACCTTTTCCCTGTGGGCTGAGAATTAAGTCACTTAAGTCAAATAACTTTGACCATAACAGGAAATATGTATCCAAATAATTGTGCCTACAATTCATTCCTTGGCACAGCAGAACTGTCAACTCTTAGCTTAGCTACTATGGAGGTAAAATCCTTTGGTAATGTGAGGGACATTGAATTACAGCCTTATTACAATGAACACCAATGTCTAAAAATTGTTCTTTTTGGGGAGTTGTACCACAGTGAGAGCCAAAATTTCCAAGCTCTACTAAAAACAAATAAACAAACAGAAAGATTTTATCAATTAATGTTCATTTAATAACATGTCCAACATTTTTATGATTGGTATAAAAATATATTTTGTGTCTAATATAACAAAAAAATTAATTCAACTAAAAAACACAAACAAACAAAGAAACAAATAAAACCCATAAGGAAAAAAACTTTCTCTCTCTCTCTCTCTCTCTCTCTCTCTGTGTGTGTGTGTGTGTGTGTGTGTGTGTGTGTGTTGTTTGAGTGGTTCCTTTAAATTTTAGAGAGCCCAGAAACTTATTTATTCCAGAATTAGCCCAACATATAATATTTATAAAAACATTTTATTGCTTTTACATCTTTTAAAGAACACCTTAATATTTTAACTTGAAACAGTGAACTTTCAGTTGAGTGTGAGGTTAGAAATTATTCTATAGCTTGAATGTATTTAATAAATATAAAATACATTCAACAAATACCACTGAGACTATCTTTCTTATGCTGCTACATTTTTGGTGATTTCTGATTGGTCTGAGTGAATGTGTCAATCTTTCCTCCAACTAATGGCTACTTCTCTGCATTCTTTCTGGGTCAATGACTACCCCTCTTCCAGGAGTCCCTCTTACTCATCTTTATACCAGTGTTTGCACTTTCTTGTGACTGTAGGATCCTCAGGACAAATCTATAGTCTCATACAGTTTTGTTTATCAAATATTTCCCCAATTATTAATGTGTTCGTAGAAAGAAGCTTTATCTTTTTTCATTTTCTTGTCTGTACTACCTACTTGTGTGATTGTACAATACTGCCCCAGTTTTATGCAAGGAATCAATGAGTTGTTATAAAGTTTTCTTATTTATATAACAAAAATCTAGTAGAGATATCCAGGTGCCTCTTATTTAAAATGCACCATTTAAAAGACCTAACAAATACTCCCATATTTGCTATTATGACTGATTAAGTGTTCTCTACAGCGCATAATGAAATTACTCTCTTTGTATTGAGAGTGATTCTGTTGCACTATTGAAAAAAATATCAATTAGATACTAATTAGTCCTGCTCTCTGCTTGTGGAAGGTCTGAGGTGAATGGGTGTGGAATAGAATGGGAGCAATAATTAAGGAAACATTTAGGCAATTCAAACCTTGTGCTCCTTACAGATAAAAATGCAAATGAAGTTTGCAGTAGAACCTCCATACAGACAACCAGGGCAGATGCTAATGAATCTAACATGATTGTCATGAGTAGTTTAGTTTGAAAACCATTGATTTCTTTTCAAAGAGAGCAGTGAAACACAAAGTTGTTTTGCTGCACCCAAGCTGAAACACTAAAGTCTGCTAATGTGCTTTGTAATACATTGCGAGAAAGATGATTAGTAGGAAGCCCAGCAGTTTTGATGAATTGATTTTGTCAGACACGGGGGTCCTGACTTATTTGACAGAAGGTGCTGTGCATAGATCAGTACAGGAAAGTGAGAGATAGCAGTGATTTTGTTATGTAATAGTGTAATAATACAGCATTTGCAAGGTTTGAAAGTGCGAGTGAGAAACAATAAAAGTGAAGAATTTCACAGTTAAGGAGGAAACATACCAATGTGCCCTTTAGCACCAAGTCACAGCTCAGAATTAAGGGACACATAATTCAGGGTGAATAGTGTGGCTGTTTGCTTAAAGACATAGACAGCACCAATAGTCAAGTCTTTTATTTTCATTTCTGTTCTCCCTTTTTTACACCTAAGAATTCACCAAGCTTCATTATAATTCCAGCACAGCAAACATACTTTAACTTTATTACTTTTAGTTCCACACTAAATAAGCTGTGTTGCCAACCAATATCCAATGCTGTGGGATGCAAGCATCCAGAGCTCCTCTGTGTATAAATCCCTGATACTCCATATCTTCAAATTAGTTTTCTATCTTCTACAATGGCACCCTCTACTGGATTAATCTCTTGTTTATAAATAATCCTGAGAGCATTCATAAGGGAGTCGAAATCTTGCCATTGTAGCTTCCTTTCCCTTCTTTATGTCTAATTTTTCACTAACTCATTATTCTCATAGTCCAACCCAAACCCTATGTCTTGTAAGAATAACGTTTTTACTGAATGACTCTAAGTGTCAAACTTGTTCAAGCCCTGATGCATGTTGATATTGTATAGTCTAAAAATCCCTGAGAAGGTCATAATTCACTTTATACCCATTTTTCAGATGAGAAAGTTCAAATATAAAAATTATTATATAATCTTCTCTACATCCAGGAAACAGCAGAGGATTTAGTTTTTTCCAAAAGCTCTGCTATTTAAAAACAACTCTTATTTTTGTCTTTCTTAAAATTTATTATCTCTCACAGAATTTAGTTTTCTGAAGCTCTGTTATTTTCATGTCAATTATGAAAGAAAAATGATTTTCCATTTGAAAATACTAATAAAATATTAGTACATTCTGCTATACTTTGATGGAAAGTAATCATTTATTGTTAAAAAAACAACTATGATGATTCCAAAATATACCATATTTGATTTGAAATAAAAGCTAACTAAGAACATAATAAAACTGATTAAGAAAAAAATGTTAGGTCTATTTCTATAAATATAAGAGATAATGTCCAGAAAGATAGTTTTATTGTGTTTCTACAGTAGAATTCTTTGTGCCAATGACATCAGGGACACCTGATGAAATTACAACTTTTGAGAAAGTGATTAGTGAGACAAAGAGTGAAATGAAGGAAAACAGCTGCTGAAAGCACCACATGCAGTTAGAATTATAAACACTGATGTCATGCAAGCTCTCCTAGGAAAGTCTTGTGAAATGCTCAAAGGCCTGTGATGACCAGGGCTTGCTGAGAATTTGCCAAAGAAAAGGAAAGAGACATTTTAGCAATGGAAAACAAAAATAGAGTGGACACAGAAGAAGCCCCATCGATGCTCATTTACAGAAAACAATGGATGAAATGGAAGTAGAGAGGAAAAGTGTAAAGGGGCTAAGGAATCAGTGATGTAGTTAAAGAGGCCAAATAACCTATGTGTCTATGATTGCTTCTCTCATCCTCTTACAAATATTTGAACACATTCCTGGAACTTTGTCATTCAGTAGAACTGTATACAGAGAGGTATTTGTATTGGGATACGTTAAGTCACCCACATCTAAAATACCCATTGTGAAGAATTATGAGACTAAAATCTTTACCAGTTCTTTGTATGAAATTCTGAGCTATAACTGAACACTGGCTATAAAAGCAGAAGGAGAGGTCTTAGGACAGGAAATAGAAGAAGAAGGTATTCTATTTTATTCCTCTTGTTTCTTTCTTTCCCATGTAATTTACCAAATTGGTGGTGTTATTGGAAAAAGAAACTAGGCCAAGGCAGGAACGCAACTAAATCCCCAAGTTATAAAAATCCCTGTGATAAAAATGTTGAGGGTAATTAGAGGGAGTAAAAAATGTGAATGATGAGACTTTCTACCTCCAAGAAATAATAAAAAAAATAGCAGAGAAAGACTTTTTAGGAAACAGAGAGAAAAGATTTTCGAAAAGGATTAGTAGGATGAGTGCAGGGAAAGGGAAATTACACACAGAGAGAAGTCCAATGGATGACATTAGAATATGGTATGTTTGAAGTACTGGGTGGGAGGGAAAAGCAATCTTGCTTAAGAAAACACCATGATGTTGATTAATGGGAGTTAGCATGTGTGATACCAAGAGGATATTTTTATTTATTATTTATTTATTTTTAATTTTATTTTATTTGTAATTCATTTGTTACACTCTATATTCCACTTCCCGCCCATCCCCATTCACCCTCTGACTGCTCCACATTGCATACCTCCTCACCACCTCATCCCATCTCCACATGGATGCCCCACCCCCACTCCACCTGACCACTAAATTCCCTGGGGCTTCCAGTCCACTGAGGGTTAGGTGCTTCATCTCTGAATGAACATAGACCTGGAAGTCCTCTATTGTAGGTGTGTTGGGGACCTCATATCAACTGGTATATGCTGTCTGTTTGGCAGTCCAGTGTTTTAAAGAACTTGGGGGGCAGATTAAGACTGAAATTTTTAGCTGGAATTCTCAAACTCATAGTAAGACTAGTTAATGACAGAAGTTCAGTATTTAGAATTCAAAAGAATGAATTTCTATCACCCATAAAGGCTGTATAAACCATAAAAGAAAGTAATCAGTAATCGATCACTAAGGAGGGTTAATGTTCAGAGTGCTAGGACTAAAGGAGAACAGAGATTTAAGAATGTCCCCATATAGGGATAAAATACAAATTAAAAAGAGGGTAGGAAACATGATACTCCACATTGGTTTTGAGAACTGAGAACTATCAAAAAATGCTTTCTAAAGCATTGTATCAGTTTCACTTGTTAATAGAAAAGTGTGGATCCATATTTACATTTTCATGTATACTGGAAATTACAGTCTTTCACCTTTATAAAATCAATATGGGAAAATGAGTAACAAGTTTTTATTTCTGTTTCAACAGCTAGAAGAACATGTCAGTAGTTATGCTACCCCTATACCCAGTCTGGAGTACCTACACTTGAGAGAAACTTTAACAATTGGGTTACATTTCTTGCCCTCACCAATTGCTTTTTGATGGAAAGCAAAGCAAGCAAGCAAACAAACAAAAAAACAACAAACAAAAACCTCTGAGACCATTCCTGTATAGATGTCCAGATGGCCAGAAGGATATTTCTAAGAAAATGATGACAACACCTGGCTGTGGATTTTAGGTAATTAAAAAATGCCCTTGAACTCATGGCAATGATTGGTGATTTTCTTATGACCCTCAATATCTAGTTTGACCTCTTCACAGACTTTCTCTGAACATGTATTACTTGGTGACTGAAAAAATATATAAAAGGTATGCTAAGAAGTGTGTCTCAAATCTAGAGAACTTACTAGCATGGCTTATTGTGGGGTTTTTTTGTTTGTTTGTTTTTGTTTTTTGTTTTTTGTTTTTTTGTTTGTTTTTCCTGAGCTCTCTAAACAGAGAACATTCTGACAAAGAAAGAGTTGAAGACATTGGGATAAATTGGAACTACTTTGCAGAAATAACAATGGAAGAAATGACCTCACTACAGCTCTTTTTAGTTTGTTTCTATCCAGTTACCTAATCTTGTTAAAATTAGGTTCATTCTTTTCCAATCAATGACCCTTCGAGATCGTAACGAGACGGATGCTACCAAAGAGTCTGTTACCTGGTGAGGTTTATTTTCCATTGCTGCAGTTAAGAGTCAGTCATTAGATCACTTTTATCTTTTTGCTGTAATTCACTTATCATTAAGTTTTACTAGAATTTATGCCTTTTCATTTGAAATGAAAGAGATTTTCCTTTCTGAAGGATGAGGCATATTTATTCTTCAAGGGAGGATCATACTTGACATAGATATCAGCCTGCTGCAATTGATGACCATCCTTCCTTGCAGGACTAGACATTGAACACAGAGCTTTAGTTAGTGCAAACTACCTGCCATTAAGGGCACAGCTCTCACTTCTATTAAGTAATCTTGATTTATTTGGCCTTATAATTTAAGCACTGATCTTATTGAGCTTGTACTTATCTTTCTGTTGGAACACTGTCATAGTAATCAACATACTTATGTCCTCACATGAAAGAATTAAGATACAGTGAAGTCTAAACATTATAGAAATGACCAAACTTTCTCATTACATAGTACTTTATAAATTTTCTCAATAAAATGTATAAAGCACACAAAATATTTCCATTGTTTTCAGCAACAATATGTTCAAATAGCAGCGATGGTTTCAGCTTCCAGAAGATTTTCTATTGTGACCCACAAGAAAATATTTAGGCTTTTTTTCCTTTGAAAATGGATGTTTTATTTTGTAGAACCACAAGTTACAAGTTCATGGAGAACAAAGTTTTCAGTTTACATGTGCTGGTGAAAGGGGCAGTCATTCTTACTTTTTAGTTAAAGAACCCTTTCCTTTCTGTCAGGTACATAACCTTAGGGAATGGCAGTTGGTCCACTGAGAGTGTCATATTTGAAAGTCAGTATTGTAAACCTTAGTATGAGTCATTTTCCTAATAATGGTTGCTTAAAACACTTAAAATACCCGCTACATGTTTCTATCAAGTTAGAAGTTTAAAATGATATGAGTGTTGAAGGTTTTCATAGGCATGTGTTCAATTCTGTATTTCTTGGGCCATATAGTGGATACATATTGGCTGAAAGGTTTCTACACTGAACACAGCGCTACAAAATCAGTGAAATATTAGCAACAATGCAGCAGTTAGAAAGTGGTGAGATATTAGCAACAACATAGGCAGAGAGATACTCATTTCAGCAGGGTATGCAAGTTCATAATCAGAATATATAAGGCAGAGTTCAGATGTATACCCAGAATTCAACTCACAGTAGGAAAGGTAAATTTCCTTCTTTTACCACAAGATTTTTTTGTGATCCCCCACCCAACCACTTGCTCCTGCTCCACTGCCCTATTATTCCCCTATGCTGGGGCATCAAGCTTGGTGCCACTTCAAGCTTTTCAATCTTTCAGAAACAGAATATTATCATGTATTTGAAATTGTGACTATTTTTCTGCCTCAATCTAGAAAGTACTGTGATTGTGTTTGTGCCAAATAGCTGATTAAACCACTCCCCCTAATGGAAAAGATTTAATGGCTTCAAATTACATAAAGGGTGACAGTTTATTAGTTTCCTCAAATACAATCAGACTCTGCTGCTGTAACAGTATATAGCCATCAATTGTACCAATCAAACCACATTACTGAGAATAAAGACATAATGTGTGGTCACTTGCAAGCCTTCTAATTGTAACACTATGATCACAGTATTAATGGACCCAGTACACAGCATTTATTCAACCAAAGGAACAAGATGATCAAGATTTGCCAATTATTAAGTTGGATATAATGGTTAATTTGAGACCCAAGTTTTCCCATCATTGCTGTTTACCAAAATGCAGTCATTGATAGCTACCTTCAGGACACATTGTGTTCATATAGTATTATTGCTTATTCTAGAAATTGAGAATTTTATCTAGAACATTCAGTACCACCTTAAATGTCCAAAATATTCTTCATACTATGTACTTCTCTGGTAAACATTTCTATCTAGTGTGATATTTTTGTTATTCCCAGGATAGAGCAATTTTATAGTTTAATATAGGAGTATAGTATAGATAAGAATCAATAATCAATGCAAATAATTCCCTTTAGCGGGAATGTAGATAGGGACCTTGTACAGGCATATGTGTAAAGACAAGCATGTGAAGTTATGAAGTTAGTGAAACTTCAGGCTAATGATATAAAGTGCCACAGAATTTCATGAGGAAGAAAATTCATGCCAAAATTAACTCTAAATTTAGCAATTTCAACTATTCAATGATGTATGCTACTTTAATGGATAACTACAACAATATATTTTGTCTGAAGGAAATACACATTTCTAGCAAAGACAAACACTAAACATGAAAGCATGAAAATAATTTAGCTTTGTATAATTTATGCCCAACTCTATGAAAGGTTTGGTGAAGGTATTTTATTTTCACTTTGTTTAGAATGACAATAATCTCTGCTATACCATCTATAGTTATGGTCTTGTATTTTAATTGCTTCTATTGACTAAGAGGAGAGAAGTTGCTAGGGCTTAAACCTCAAATTCCAATCATGATATCACCGCTGTAATTCTATTTGTGAGTATATGTAGATCCTACACTATACAATGAATAATCACCAGACTCGTCACAGATTGGACTAGATTCAACAATTCATTAATAAATTCTAAAACATAGGCACTATAATTGTATATTGGGTCCACTGGTGTTACAGTAAACTACCATTTAATCAATTGGTCTCCTCAGATCTAAATATTCTAATTATCTAACAGGCAGTCTTTCAGTAAGTTATTGTAGTGCACTTTAGGGAAACATAGAGATTTATCACAGATTTGGTTTTCCTATGGAAAGTCAGCTTTTGTACTCAAAGAAGATAGACTTTCTTCTTAATGATTTTTTATTTTAGCTTAAAAACTGCCTCAACTCTAAATACCACCTTGAGAGAGAACACTTATTGATAGAAGAATCCATAACATTTTTTTTCTTTTGCTGGCATTTGACAGTGTCCATTAGGGTAGCTACATGTCTTTAAGCCACAGCTCTAACTTTAATTAACAACTCCTGTAGCTTATAAATCAAACACTATTCTTACTGATCTTCCATTTGTCTTTTTAGTTGGAGCCTTGTGTCATACTAGCCAATGCTATTGAATGCCATACTTCAAAGCCAAGTGTCTTTACTCAATAAGGCACTTGCATATGTCGTTGTCGTTGTTGTTGTTGTTGTTGTTGTTTTTGTTGCAACTCTCTGGTTCAATTCAGTACAACTCATAATATTCAACTGATATAATGAAATAATTCAATAAAATTCTTGTACTATCAATTTGTACATATGATTTATCTATGGTATCATATACTACTAGGTAACTAAATTTAAGAAGAAATATTTACTTTTTCCATTCATTGCTGCATAGCATACTCGGTATACCTCAACTATGTTTTTCATGTTCTTTTGGCTTTAAATACATTTTATGTATTTAACTAAGTAAATATGTATTTAACTAAGATCTTGCCTCATTAATATTTACTTACATTATTCTTGACTGATCATTTATTTTAAAACAATGCATAGTTATTGTGGGCTGTGGTAAGTGGGCACAAAAGCATTTCTCATTAAGCCTTTACTCTATAATTGCTCATTGTAATATCAACAATCATTCCAGTATTGTAATATAGATATTTTTTCTTATTTCATCCTGGAGCACGTCCTAGCCGCTGATGTTTGGTCTTTTGCTCTAATAAGAACATATTGCATGAGAAAGTAATCTATTTTCAATAGCGGGTAAAATAAATATTAAGTCATGCAAAATAACATAAATATAAATGTAAATACAAAATAAAAATTAATATAAATACAGATAAAATAAAAAAAATTTCCCATTAACTAAAGCTTATCATATTGATACTTGTTACTAATATATGAAAGTTTAATACCAATAAAGTCTCATAATATCAGGAATATTCCTGAGTTTTCAATAACTCTGAATAATAATTTAAAGATTCTCTTCATCTAAACTTTGTGAAAATATTAAAATTATTTAACATCTTCATATTCAGATCCCAATGAGAGGCAAACATAAAAATATTCCTTCAAAATGAGAAACAGTTATTATTCACTGAAAGGAACTCTGAGTGTTCCCTTCCACTGCTGCCATTTATATGCAGTTTGAGTAACCATAAGCTGTTGTATTTCTTGGATGGAAACTTGCTTCCTGTGAGCACTACATGAATCTTTATAGTTCATGGGTCTTCACTCTGCTTCTGAGAGTTCTTATGGTTTTTATGATCCCCCTTGAGCCACAACTTAGTGGGTTAGGAGACAATATCCTTCTGGTGGCTAGGTAGTTTTAATCAGCAAGTTTTCAATAGAGAGAAAATTAGAAAGGTGCTAAAAGTATTTCCCAATCTAAGAGTTGCAAACTATTTTATTTCAAACTGGCCAAATTATTTCCTTTATTGCTTTGTGTTATCACCATTGAGATGCTGTGCATTCTAGTGAGAAGAAATAAAGGCAGATACTAGTTGACTCATTATGTGCTTATCTTCAATGTGAACACATTGTAAATGAAAACTAAATACCCTACTGATCATCAAATCCTGCTAATACATGTGCACCAGACTATACCCTTTATTTCCTCTAAGGATTATGTGGCCACTTGGGAGCCAAAGCTTACTCTTCTTGTCAAAGATTACTATTTTAGTGATTGCTCTACATATGAAATAAATTTAGTAGTCAAATTTTTACATATACTTATATCATCTAAAATTAAAAGTTTCTATACCTCAAGATACTGTAAATATGGGGTTATCTGTCTTTGATTGTTTGAATGACAATGCAGCCCAATTGTGAATTAATGGTTACCATTTTATGGAACTATTTGGGAATGATTACAAGGTATATGCTCTACATAGAAGGCAAGAAACTAGGGTGCAATACTGCTTTGAGGTTTCAAAAAACCATTCCAGTGTTTTACCCATGTTTGTGGATCAAGAGATGAATTGTCAGTTTTCTCTACTCATGATTTGCTTTGCCATCATGGATGCTAACCCTTTGAACCTGGAAGCCCAATTAACTATTTTCTCTTATAAATTTTCTTGACATAGAGTTTTGTCATAGGAGTAGAAAAGAGACTAGAATATGATGTTTATCTATAAGGAACAGAGAATCAGAAGAAAAGAAGAAGGAAGGAAGGAAGGAAGCAAGGAAGGATAGAAGGGAAGAAAGAAGGAAGGAAAGAAAAAGAAAGAAAGAAAGAAACAAAGAAAGAAAGAAAGAAAGAAACAAAGAAACAAAGAAAGAAAGAAACAAAGAAAGAAAAGAGAAAAATAATCTATCATTTCAGAAAAAAAAAGATTTATTAATGAAGCAGGGTCAGGCTAAGAGATAACAAAAGAAATCAGGAATAAAAATAATTGGAGATTTTAAGAATATAAAATTTGCTACTTGTTAGAGTATCAGAGCTACTTGTTTGGGTGAACTCTTAGGGAAGTCCAATTAATGATGTCAGTATACTGGATTCTTGCTCACCTTGAATTTCATCTAACTAGACCATTTTATTTTTGAGGCAATGTTGAAGCCCAGATAAAATAGTAGTGTGAGAAGTTTGTAGGTTCACAAGCTCCATACTGACTGTCCAATTAGCTTCAAATGTCAAAAGCCTAGAGGGACTGGAGAAGTAATCAGTCCATATGTATCATCAGTCTTGATTGCATGATGTAGGAGGCCTCAGCCCACTGTGGGCAACACCGTTCTCTAGGAAGTTGGCTCTGGACTATGTATATATATATACATACATACATATAAGCTACGTATGCATGTGCTTATTATCAAAGTTGCCAGTAGTTTTCAACCACAGTTTCTTCCCCAGATTCTTGTCACAGTTCCTGCCTGATATCCCTGAAACGATGCATGCAATCTGGAAATGTAAGCCCAATACATCCTGCCTTGTTCAAAGTTGATTTTATTCATTATGTTACCATAGTGATAGTAGGAAACTAGAGCAATACCTTCTAACTTTACCCATTAAGCTGTGGATGATAAACGTTCGGCTGGAAAAGGGGGCTCACGAGTCAAAAATACTTACCTAGTGTAAAAAAGTTTAGGGTCTGCGTCAACCAAACTCATTGCAGGAAGTGAAAAAAAAATAGTTCGAGTGTACAATTTTAGAACGTAAAAATTTCCTAAGTAAGTAAAATATTTACACTTTATGTAAAATAAGACTCTTGTTGTCATCTTTCTGGTCCTATAATATTATCTTCCTATCTTGTATGTCACACATACAAGCCAATCAAAATTCACTGGATTCAGAACATCTGCTATCCATCCATGAATACTTGAGGAACTTCATGTTCTTAAATAACATTATAAAAAGAACAATATGCCTGAAGTTAACAATTAGGTAACTCTGTGTGAGGAGAATGTGAATGCTAAAATAAAAATTAATAGGAAGAAAATGGTGAGAAAAAAGGCAAGTGTAAAAACCTCCTGTGAAGATACTGCTTCTTCAGACATAACAACCTAACTAGTTTGATATTAAAATTTGCTTTATCTTTTATTTTAAAGATTTTTTTTAGAAATATCTGACAACAATCCCATTTAATTGTCTCATTATAAAAGCAATTTCTCGGTCTTAGTCTGCATTAAACCTATCTTGACACAAACCGAGACCTAAGAATATGAACTGGATGACAGTTCCATGATGGAGATGCGAAAGGGAAGATTAGTCCTTGAGTTATATTCTCCTAAAGTGTGTCAGGATACTGTACACATACTTCTAATCACATATCAAGCCTTACCGCAAAGGCGCTATGAATTAAAAGTAACAGGTGCTTTTTACTTGAACTGAAACCCTGATGGACATAATAGATGTTCCCATACAATATATTTTTTTATAATAGTCTTTTGTTTAATTAGGTATTTTCTTTATTTACATTTCAAATGTTATTACTTTTCCTGATTTCCCCTCCAAAATCCCCCTATCCACTCCCTCTACCCCTCCTTGCTAACCCATCCACTCCCTCTTCCTAGCCTTGGCATTTTCCTACACTGGGCAATAAGCCTTCACAAGACCAAGGGCCTCTCCTCCCATTGATGACCAACAAGGCCATCCTCTACAACATATGCAGCTGGAGCCATGAGTTCCTCCATGTTTACTCTTTGGTTGGTGGTTTAATCCCTGGGGGCTCTGGGAGTACTGATCAATTCATATTGTTGTTCCTCCTATGGGACTCCAAACGCTTCAGCTCTTTCAGTCCTTTCTCTAGTTCCTCCATTGGGAAGCACAGGTAAGACCACACAATCCTTTATTTGGATTTAAACTCCTTGTAAAACTAGTCACACTGCCATCTCTCTCTTTCAAAGCACTTCCTAAGCATGCACATGTGAAGCAAAGCGATTCTGATATTGAACTAAAATATAAAACACTGGTGTGGCCTGACACATTCATCATGCCAGCAATGTTCATTTTCTATTTCGTCTTTTCTCTAATCGTTCTCATTTTCAAATGAGGCATATTTGAGAATTTAATGTGATCAAAGCAAACAAGGACCTTGTTAGCCAATTGAATTATTCAGGTGTTTTTTTTTTCTTTCTACCTGTTGTTGCAAATTAGGATTGATCCTTTTTGCACTGAGCAAACACACATTTATTTACAAATTTGAAGTACACTCAGCTACAGAAATTAATTGAAAATGTGTGGGGAAAAATTCCATCAGATCTGTGAGCTAGCAAAGCAGATTTTGACAGAATTATCTACAATGAACGGGGAGGCAGCACCACCTACATCAAAGTGAGTCGCCCCTTTCTAAGTTTTAACCTTAAGGGATCTTCATGCTTATTATATCTGACAGTGTTTGTAGCTTGGTTTTAAGCACATAGTACAGACACTTGGATTATAAGGCTTGTGCGGAAACCTACTTAGATGATGAATGATGAAGCTTAATTTTAAATCCATACCTATTGGCCTTTATTCAACAATCCTAATATTCATATAATCTTTGGTACTGCACTCTCCTTAGTCTAAGACCAACATATAATCTACATTTCTGTCTAGGGTTAAAGAATGCTTTTGTGTCTTGATACAAATTTTACTTTCAGATTTTGACTACACTATTAAAAAAAAACTCAAAAAAGTATTTTGTCTATTTCTGTAAACACTGACCTTCATAAATGTATGTGTCATACTAAAGGAACATGTGTTTTTCACAGTCTCATTGACCTTAACAGTATTGAGATGGATCCCAGAATGTTGTGTGTTCTAGGCAAGTGGTCTACCACTGAGCTACATGCCAGCATGAACATCTTTATTGCTGTAACATATGGCACCATCATTTTTATTTGAATTTTTAACCTTTTTTTTTTTATTTTCATGTTAGATTACTTTGTGTGACTTTCTTCTGTGTTCTGACTTCACTGATTCTTTGGCTTTTCCTCAAAAGTGGCTTCAATCCTAAGGTGTATAGTCTTCATCTTTCGCTGATACTGCTGGATTGTTCTTATATTTTGGAAACTGAAATTTGGAAAATATGTTCATACTACCTTCTCTGAAACCTCTTCAGACAAGGCTCATTCAAGGACATGTCAAATTCTAGAATATTTTAAAATATAATTCCAGGCTTATAAAATATAGCTTACTGCCAATACTGAAGAGATAAACCTGCTTTTCCAGGAGAAAATTTCTAGCTCTCTGTTGCCACTTAAATCTCAGCACATACGCCAAACTCAATTTGCAGGCTAGCTTCCACATACTACGAGAGATCAGAAGTCTTCAGGCTAAATCCCAAAGATGCTGATGTTGGACAGGATGACATTTAATTTTGTTCGTTTCTGTGGAAACTTTTGCAGTTACCATGTCTTCATACTTAACTTTTATCCATCAAACACTTAAGAGACAGAAAGGAATGAAAGTTTAAACAAAAGACAAAGCAGTACTGAGAAAGGACCCTGTTGAGGTTACTGCCCACTTCAGTATTCATGTATTTGTTCTTATACTGCTGTATTCAAAATTTAATTAGGTATTAAAGAGAAGCAAGTAACATAGTTAATATGGAGTTTACAGGAATCAGTAATAGGAGAAATGTCAATGTGCAAACAAGCCTACTGCTATAAAGGGGAAAAGGATGAAAATAAAAGTTTCCTAGGTAAATGAATTCTTAGAGTAAGCAAAGAAAAGCTACTGCAAGAATTAGTAGCTGTTGTCATAGTATTATACAGGGAACCCCAAACCAGAAACAACTTTTGTCCATGAATTAGAAATAATAAATGGAAAAGGAGAAGTGCAAACATTTACATAGGCTTCAATATCTAATGAATTTGAGGACAAAATACAATATAATAATAAAGAACAAAAATATGTAATGCTAAGTTGACAAAACAGAAAGGGTAAAGGAAATCTGTCATAGAACTTGAAAGGTCAGGTCTTATGAAATAGGTCTTGAAATAGAAAATTCAAACTTGTTTTCAAGTAAAGGAATATATTGACATACTACAAAAGATAATGATATTATCAAAATGATCATTTTATTTATTTTTAAAGTACCTGTAGTATTTTATTTGTTTTTGACAATCATTTATGTTTTCTTTAAAATTTTGGTGCTATTATATTGTTTTTCCTCTTTCCTCCCTCTAACCTGTCCAATATGCCACTCCTTCTTTTCCATTAATTATTTCATAATAATGTGTATTTATTGGCACATGAATACATATTCCTAAAGACATCAATACCAATTGTATTTTTTCATAAAATATAATCTCATCACAGCTTCTTCTTTTCAAATGCTTCCATATCTTCCTCACCAACCCAAACATTCAATTATGTTTTTATTCTTTCTCTTCATATAATAGACAGGCAAAAATCATATTAAAAGAAAATATAAGAATAAAAGCGAAACAGCAATACACAACACACACATGCATACACACACACAACACACACAAGCATACACACACACACAACACACACATGCATTCACACACACACACACACACACACACAACACACACATGCATTCACACACACACACACACACACAACACACATGCATACACACAAACACACACACACAGAAAGCAAAACTCAAAACTCAAAAAAAATCACACAATTGGAAACCATAATCTACAAGATAAAGAAAAGTTAGACAAAATATACCCAAACAAAGCAATATGAGACAAATGTTGGTTATGTATTGTTACGAATGGGGCCTGAAGTTAAGTGTTGTTAACATACCCAGTAAGACTCCTTTGGAGATGAACGGTCTTTTCTTTGCAAGCAGATGTTCTTTGGAGATGATTCTTGGGAAAATTTCATTCTCTAGTTTTTTGTATTTTTGTTTTTTATTTGCCATACCACTCTCCCTCTCTAATATCTCTCTACCCAACTCTTTTTTTGACTTCCCCCTCTCCTTTTTATTCTTCTCTTCTCTCCCCCTTCTCTCTCCCCTCCAGTTTCCTTTCCTCCCATCTCCTCTCACCACTTCCCTTCCCCTTTCCTTTCCTTCCCTCCCCTCCCCTCCTCTCTTCCCTCTATTCTTCTTCCCCCTCCCCTCCCCTTCTCATCCCTTTCCATCTCCTCTTCTGTCTTCACTCTGTCATTTCTTCCTGCATTTCTCCCCCTCCTACAATTTTTTCTCATCTTTGCTTCTTACCTTTTTGTCTCCTCATCTCTCTATCCAGTCAATCCTGTTCTACCTATCTCTCTTCCCCCTTTCATTGCTTACTCTCTTTTCCTCTCTTTCTCTCTCATATACAACCTTGTGTCTTCCTGAGCCCATGGCAGTATGGGGGGGTGGGGGGTGGGGGGAGTCCTTCAGTGACTTATTTTGTAACAACATGTAAATTTAAATTTGAAGCTATAAATTTATTTTTATGAGAATTTTAAAAGCTTTTATAATTCTTTGGGAACTATATTAATTCAATCATTCAAAAATATTATAGAATTGCAGGTGTAAATACATCAACCTATGTCTTGTTATTTGTTCTCTGGGGGCAAAGTTTAAGTTTTATTTCATTTGTATTTACATTTTCAATTTGGTTGCAAAATAATTGTCATACAGAATTTCTTATAGTTTGTGTATTTAGTTAATGGAATGAATGCTGCAGCACCATAAATGTTAAAGCATTTGTTTTGCTTACCTCTTTGGCATGGTCTGCTGATGGCCAGACTCTGTTTGCTGGCTATACAGACAACTTGGTGAGAGTATGGCAGTTGACTATTGGTATCCGCTAAAAGTTTTATGAAAAAGTCTTAGAAATAAACTGGCTTTCTGAAAAAAAAAAAAAGATTATGCCTAACCCTAGAGAAACTTGAGCCCCCAAGAAGTGGGGAGGCCTTGTAGGAGTGGAGGTGGGGGTGAGGGTGGAGGTGGGGGGTTGGAAGATCCTCTTGGAGACAGGGGGAATGGGATGAGGAACTGTGGTAGGGAGGACTTGGATTGGGGTAATGACTGGACTGTAAAATAAAATAAAATAAAATAAAAGTAATAAAAACCAACCAAACAAACAAACCCAAAAAATGATTATCTCTCATAAGAAGAAATGGATTACATTCAGAACACAAACACATGCATTAGGATAGAATTAAGTATGTAATAATTTGATGTTTGAGATTAATGTGTAAGTACCTTTATTAAAAGAAAATGAAATACTTGTATCTGAGAGTAGCTCTTGTTATTTTATTTGTTATAGATTTTGATTACCTCAGTTTTTAGATACAGTAATTCATCCAGTCTATTCTCAAACTATTTTCATAATTAGAATTGTTTATCTTGACTAGTATTGGAAAAAAATACAATAGGCATGTTCATATTCTAAATTACTAACAATTATGATGTCATGTATTATCACTCTTTCATTAAGACTTAGTGATAAATGAGTTTTGATATTTATTCAAATGAGAAGTTCTACCCAAGTGTTTCCAAAATGCTACGATTTCATTTTTACTTAGAAGAAAAAGTAACTAATGAAGAGCTACAAGCAACCAATGGTTACTGAGAGATGGAAAGTAAGCACGCTGATAGGTTACTCAGTCTCAGGTGGTTAGTGTTTAACACAAAGAAGAAACAGTAAATGCCCAGTGGGATATGAGTGTGTGATACAATAGTAGTTGTAAATAAAATGGTCCTTAATTTGAAAGGGAGTGGAGGTAGTGGGACATTGAGTAGGAGAGAAAGAAATCATGTTCAAACAGAATGAATTAGAGAATTATGAGAGGAAATATTTTTTAAATGATATGCTGTAAAGTAATTGCTATAAGACAAACACTGAGAAATCAACAAATGCATATTTTGTAAAAGTATTTTATTCTGTTGTTTGTTTGAAGTATCTTGCATATTGTAGCACTATTTGAATGAGTTTTAACATACGTGCAACAATATATAAAATCTATAAATCCTTAGACTAAGTGGAAGTATTAAAGGCCCATTTATGGTTGTTCTGCAGTGAAAGGTTTACCAGTTTTCATTAAAGTAGTTTAAGTTTATTGGCCAGAGCTGTCTTTTATATGCCACTGTGCTACATAAGATGGCAGCATTTATTATGTTGAAGAATAGGTTTTAAATAGCTGACACATTCCTTAGCAATAAACCACTGATAGAAAAATTGGTTCTTCTTCCATTCATAAATTTCAGAAAGGGCTTTTGTAAGTGACTCACAGCATGCTGCAATCCCAGTTCCAAGGATTCAAATGGACTCTTCCAGCCACTACAGGTACCAAACATGCATGTTTGCAATTAAAACACGAATAAGTATAAACTTGCATTCTTGTTTGAGACACATAAATATAATTTATTAATGAGAAAACATCCATATTTATTCAATTTTGTCTTCTCTTCCATTAAACCTCAAAAGAAAATTTTCATTTTAATACTTAGCAATTTCCATATCATCTTTTTGTTTTGTGTACAAATGGACTCTTACCTTACCAAACTAAATTTCTACATTCTGATCTAACTATATGTACAAGTTTCCAGTTTGTTTTCACTTGAATTGGGACTTAAATTGGTAGGTTATGTTCCTTTACAATGCAGAAATATGCTCCCTCTTACCTTCATCTGAGGAAAAACAAGAACACTCTAGAAGATACAGAAGAAGAACCCTCAGTGGTGTCTATACTGACTCATTAATATTCTCACATCCATAATTTGTCTTTTAAAATACCCAGTGTGTGGCATTTTGTTTTGGGTGCAACACCAGACTAATGTAAAAAGAGAGAGAGATGAAAGTCTCCAAAAGAATATATACTACTTCCAGTCAATAATGGTAAGTCTGAGGGAGTCTTATCAAATGGCATTTTGCTAGTTATCAGTTAAAAGGAAGCTTAAGAATCTTGTGAAACCCACAAGGAAAATGTCATATGGACTTGTAATTCACCAGCATCTATGATTATTATCTGGACACAAACCCAGCCACAAAACTCTCCACTTACCATCTGACCTGCCTGCAATATGTGCTGGGGAAATGGTGGTACAAAACTTGTAGGAGTGGCCAAGCAATGTTTGGTTTAACTTAAGACCCTACCACCAGAGGGAACACAAGCCTTACCCTGCATAGATAATGAGCTTTTAGAGACTGGATTGCCCAGTGACTAAAGATAGAGCCAAGCACATTGGCAAAAACCAAAACCCAAAAACTAAAAATTAAAAACAAAATGAAAACAGACAAGCGGCAGCAACAAAAACAAAAACAAAAACAAAAAAAACAAACAAACAAGGAAACCAAACCACAATCAAATGATTCCTAATGATAATCTGCTAAACTTGTATTTCAGGGTCCTGTCCAGTCATCTTCAGAAAGGCTTCCTCCTGCAGCAGAAAGGATTGGGTATGAGAGGCACAGATAGTCATTATGCAGAGAGTATAAATTGAAAGTCTTCATTGGGTCCCTTCACTTGGTATTAGGGAACTTCACAGAAGAGTAGGAGGAAAGACTGTAGGAGTCAGAGGGGCTGGAGGAAAATAGTAGAAGATGGCCCATAGAATCACCTAAAGAGGGCTCACTTGAGCTCACCGAGACTGATATAATGAGAATGGGCTTACATAAGTCTGTACCAGATCTTCTGTATGTATATTACAGCGGTTAGCTTGAGCAATCTTGAGAGGCTAACAGTAGGAGCAGGTATGTCTCTGACTCTTCTGCCTGCTTGTGGGACTCTTCTTCCATTTGGCTTCTTTGTTGCAGCTTCGGTATAAAGGCTTTTTGCCTTGTCTTACTGTATCTTGTTTAGTCATGTTTGGTTGTTGTATCATGGAGACCTGATCTTCTCTAAAGGGAAACATGGAAAGAAATGGTTCTCAGTGGGGAGTCAGGATGTCTGGGAAGAGTGGAGGGAGGGGAAACTGGTCTTGATATATTGTATGAGAGAAGGATCTCCTTTTTAAAAAGGAAAAAAACTGAGTTTCCTACTTAATATCCAAAAGAATCCATGATTTCTTATGCTAAATTTTTAAATTATTCAAAAACATTGTTGAGCCAGAGGCAGTAACCCTAAAGAAAGAGCATGACACCACTGCATGGTAAGCTTGATGAACACCATGGATGTTATCAGAATGCTTTGAGAACAGGCATTCACTATGAGTTATATGAATATCATCATATCTGCTATAGAATAAAGTGTTCATTGTGTGTGAGCATACATGCTTATTATATATTAGTTGGCACATGCATATGTATGATAGTATACAATTTTCATAGTTCATTTATAACTATTTGTTGTCTTCTACACCTGGAAGTTCAGAGATTGGAAAGGTTCAAGGGAAGATTTTAGTTATGGTGCCTATGTTCTTCTGCAATCAATTTGATTCTACTCTCCTCCTTGTAGATTTTTTTTCTTAAGTGTTAGCTTCTCATGAGTGGCAAGTGGTTGTACAACTCAGGGTGTTTGCCTTATGCCATAAGAAAGAAAGAGATTTTTCCAGCATCTGTTAAAAAAATAGGTCTACCATTTCCTTTTTGGGGGGTTGAAGAGCAAAAACGGGCAGTATTAAATATATCCCACAAAGTATTCAAAATTATTTGGATCAGACTGTCAAACATCTTTTTTCCCCCTTTTGGCCATTGTTAAGTAGAAGAGGCTACTCAGTAAACAAGTAGGAGATTCTAAATAGGAAAGGTAGTTTGCTGAGAGTTCCAGGGAGGTAACCATCAAAGACCAAATCTCCTGTTATGCCTAAATAACTAACACAATCTGTGAATGGAGGGGTTGCATGAAAAGGGCAGTCCTGCTGTTCCCAAACTGAAGGATCTCCAGGACCCAGGACAGCAAGCTGATAACCAGAAAGAGTCCTTGTGGACATAAAATATTGACTGTGTCACAGAATCCAGAGTTCTCCAATCAGTCTATGATGGTTTGTATATCCTTGGACCAGGGAGTGGCACCATCTGAAGATGTGGCCTTGTTGGAATAGGTGTGACCTGGTTGGAAGGGGTGTGTCACTGTGGGTGTGGGTATAAGATCCTCACCCTAGTTGCCTGGAAGTCAATCTTCCACTAGTAGCCTTTGGAGGAAGACATAGAACTCTCAGCTCCTCCTGCGCCATGCCTGCCTGGATACTGCCATGCTCCCACCTTGATGATAATGGACTGAACCTCTGAACCTGTAAGCCAGCCCCAATTAAATGTTGTTTTTTTATAAGACTTGCCTTGGTCATGGTGTCTGTTCACAGCAGTAAAACCCTAACTAAGACACAGTCCAATGACCCATTGCAATGAACATTTGCAGTTGAAAAAATGTATCTACAAAAGTATACACTCAGGGACACACTGTTGCATACTACTGCTTCCATGATGATATGTTTGATATACTTTGTTTTACTGTTTTGCTTGTTTATCCCTTTGTTGTGTATGCTTATGTGAAGTGAGGATATGGGAGTGGGGGAGAGAATGAGTGGGGTTGATGTGGGTAATATGTAACAAACAAAGAATCAATTAAAAATTTAAAGTATGTTATTTTATTTTATGTGCATTTATGTTTTTGTGTATCATGTTCATTCCTGGTGTCTTCGGAGGCCAGAAGAAGGCATTGGATCATCCAGAACTGGAGTTAGAGGTAGTTGTGAACAACCAACATAGCTGATGGGCTCAACCTGTCTACTCTGGAAGAGCACCTGGTAACTACTGAACCACCTCCAGGCAGAAAATGAATGTCTGTAAAACCTAATATAAATTTTCTCTTTCTTATTCACCCTCTTCTTCCCTTTTACCCTCTTCCTCTTTTAGTATGTTTGTCACTGCTTTGGAAACAGACAGCACAACCTTCAAGACAAACAAAGAAACAAAACAACACCACCAGCAACAAACCCCCCCAAACATATTTAATTCCAGGATATTTTCTGCTGTAAGTCTGTTCCTGGCCAGAAATCATTACCTTTTTTACTGTATCAAACTGAAAGGTCATGGACCCCAGTAGAGTATCATTTTGAAACATTGTTTATTTCTTCTCTGTCTGTTTGTTTTATATAGTACAATGTTGACTCTGGTGGACATAGCAGACAACCAATTAGTTATACTTTTATAATATTTTTAATCCTCAAAGTTTTTAATTTCTTTCACTTTGTTTACTTTACCAAGAAACTGCACATATTTAGTGACATGCATTATTTATTATCAAGTGAAGACTCATACATTATTTATGTGAGTGGCACTAAGAGCGGAAAATTATGTTATTTTCAATAAAAGGTTAACTTTAAATGAGATATTTATTAATAACTTGTTTATTCTCTTTAAGTAGAAGATGTACTAAAAAAGAAACACTTGAAAATGATGCTTTAAATTATGTCAAAACTAAACACAACATAACTTAGCTGATAATAGCAAAATACTAATATTAAAGATAGTGAAGAAATGACATGACTATTTATAGTGTGATTATCAACTTTCATTCAGAGAAGTTATATATTTTATATTTATAATAAAGTACTATTGTTCTGTGTTCAGTTTGAAAGCTTATGGATATCAAAAAGAATAACTTATTAACAAAGTTTATTGTAAATAAGTGACACACACGTGTGGAAATCACATTGTCATGTTATGCTCTGTTATCAAATGCAAATATATCAGCTCCATCTGTGACCAATACTGACATTCATAAGTATTAAAAGAAGAACATCTGAGAAGAGTTTTTCCATTAACACTGTCAGTAAAAGGCTTCTTCTTATTACAGCACATTCAGAATTGTCTAATATGGTAAAAATGTGAACTGATGTCTCAACAAGATCAATTTCACCTCCCAATAATTTTATATGTTTTAAATGAAAATTATTTAAATTTTGTTATGAAGTACACATGGATTGAAGTTCATACCACAAAGATTTTTTTTTCATCTTATGTTATATAGCTAGAAATGGTTGCTCATAACTGCAATCCCAGTGTTTTGGAGACTGAAATTGGAGATCTGTATGTCTCAATTTAGTCTTGGCAGTTTTGTCTGTGAAATGATACCCCATCTCACCATCTAACTATATAAGAACAAAACAAAAGTGAAATATATTTAAAAAATGTATTAGGAATCAAAATTAGCAAGCTCTGCCTTCATCTCGTGTAGTGTATTCCAATCACAGAAGATTATCTAGGAGGCGTTGTACTGCTTAGTAGTTAGGAATAGAAGACCCTCTGCTCTTTGTACTAAGTATTGCAGGGTTCTTTCTAAATGGATGCAACACGGGAAATCTATCATGAGCCACAATGGCTGTAACATTTAGATTTTAAATTAGAAATTTTATAGTATATACCATTTTTATGCATTTGTGAGTCAATGTGCATTATAAGAAATGGCTATCATTTTCAAAGGAAAAAAAAACTCTAAATTGAAAACAAGTTTCTAAGAAGGATAATTTGCAGAAATCATCAGGGTTTCTTAAAAACTACATACATAGGGAAAATGAACAAAATACTTCTGCACTGTATTAAGAAACATTGTACTGCATAAGTTACCCACAGATTTTTATGTTTAGTAAAAAGTTGCACACACACATGGGGGGGAGGGGGAGGGGGACAGGGAGAGGGAGAGAGGGAGAGGAAGGGAGGAAGGGGAAGGGTAGGGTTAGTGAGGGAGAGGAGGAGAGGGAAAGGAAGTGAGGGGGAGGGGAGAGGAAGATATGGAAAGCAATGATTGTGTAGGAATGTTAGAGTTTCATAGGATTTTAATTATATGCAAGCAAAATTTACTTATTCAGTGATACCTTCCACTGTTAAGGAAGACTCAGGTTGATTTGGGAAAATTGAGAGTATTGTTAAATTAATTACATGTTTAAAGAAAAAAATAAGTATTAAGACTAAAGGATTTCAGATATGCAACCAGAAAATAAATAGTTTACTGATAATGGTTTAAGACTTTATGCCTTTGACAGAGAAGTCGGACATGTATAGAAACCTGAGCTTGTGTCTCTGCTCATAATTAGAATTGATTTTATTACTGATTTTTTTCTCTAACAGAAAAGAGCTGTCCTGACAGCAATGAGAGACAAAAATAATAAAGCAAAAAAAAAAAAAAAAAAAAAAAAGTAAAAAGCTTTCTTTTGAAAGACAATGTTGTTCCCTCGATGAGATGTTCCACACCTCGTGCATTGTCAGAATTCCCCCATCCTCATTGGATTTGCTATGTTCAAGTTTCAACACAAGACCAGTGGGAAATATTTCTGTCATGCTTTGTCACAGACTGTCTCCTCTGCCATTGCTCTCTGCCCTTCAAGGGCTCGACTTTCCTCAGGCTTCAATGCTAGACCTTAGCCTTGCATAACCTAGGGCTGTTTGCAGAACTCTGTTGCTTTACCGGGGCCTTAAAATGCCTGAATGCATCACTTAGTCCAATAATCCCTTTCTATATTAACAATAATAAGAACTCATGAGGACCAGACTCTCATGTGAACCACAAAACAAATACATATTTGCTGAGCTGTTTTTTCTCTCCACTCTGTAATAGTACTAACAAACAACAAGAACAACAACAAGATGCAGAGTACAGTTTTCTTTTATATGATAGCCAAGAACACCTTTTAAAAAAATTGCTTTATTTATTTACATTCCAGTCATTGCAACCTCCTCACCCGCCTCCGACAGTTGCTCATCCCATTCCTCCTCTCCCTTGCCTCCAAGAGGATGCTTTTCTCCCCACCTTCAATAGACCTCTCCCTTTCCTGTCATGTCTCTCAAATATTAAGCTCATCTTCTCCCACTGAAGAGAAACCAGGCAATCCTCTGCTATGTACATGCCATGGACCTTGGGCCAGCCCATGCATGCTCCTGGTTGGTGACTCAGTCTATGGGAGCTTCCTGGAGACTGGGTTAGTTGAGACAGCTGGTCTTCTTATGGGGTCAGTCTCACCTTCAGCTTTTTCAAGCCTTCCCCTAATTTAACCATAGGGGGTCCCTGACTTCAGTCCAACTGTCGTGCGTAAGTATCTGCTTCTGTCTCAGTCAGCAGCTGGTAGGGCCTGTCAGAGGACCCTTCTATAAGTACATCATAGCATAGTAGTAACAGGCCTTGGTGTCCCCACCTAAGATGGATTTGGTCATTTGATTGTTGCCTTTCCTTCAGTCTCTTCTCCATTTTTGTCCCTCCATTTCTTTAGAGTGAAACAATTCTGGGTTAGACATTTTGATTGTGGGTTATTAACTCTGTCCCTCCAATTGAGGCCCTATCAATTTACTGGAGATGAACACTCCCAGTTCTCTTTCTCCAATGATTGGCATTTTGGGTAAGGCCACTTTCAATGAGTCCTGAGTATGTCTTGCCTCCTGGGTCTCTAGTATTTTCTAGAGCGTCCTGCCACCTCTCACTTCCCAAGGCTGTTTATTTCCACTCATTCTCTGACTCTCTGGTTTCCTCTTCTGTCCCCTCCCCCCTCCATATCTGATTCTCTTCCACATTTCACCTCTTGTGCCCTCTTCCACCAAGGTCCCTCTCTCCCTCTGATTCCCAAGAATATTTCCTTCCCCATTTTAAATGGAATTAAAACATCCTCATTTAGATATGCCTGTTTGTTACACTTCTTAAGATCTGTAGGTTGAAGCTGGGCGTGGTGGCACATGCCTTTAATCCCAGCACTTGGGAGGCAGAGGCATGCGGATTTCTGAGTTCAAGGCCAGCTTAATCTAAAAGTGAGTTCCAGGACAGCCAGGGCTATACAGAGAAACCCTGTCTTGAAAAACAAAAAACCAAACCAAACCAAACCAAAACAAAACAAAAACAGAAAACAACAACAAAAAGATCTGTTGGTTGTATCCTAGGCATTCTGTATTTTTTAGCTAATATCCACTTATTATTGAGTACATTCTATGTATGTCCTTTTGGGTCTGAGTTACCTCACTCAGGATGATATTTTCTAGTTCCATCCACTTGTCTGAAAAATTCATATCCTCATTTTTAATAGATGAATACTATTTCATTGTGTTATTAAACCATATTTTCTATATCTATTCTTTGTTTGAGGAACATCTGGGTTGTTTCCAGCTTCTGGCTATCACAAATAGGACTGCTATGAATATGGTGGAGCATGTGTCTTTGGGTATGGTGGGGCCTATTTTGGGTATATGCTCTAGTGGTATAGCTTGGTCTGCAGGTAGAACTATTTCTAATTTTCTGAGGAACCTCCATATTCATTTCCAGAGTGGTTGTACCAGTTTGCAATCCCACCAGCAATGGAGGAGTGTTCCTCTTTCATTACATCTTACCCAGCATCTGCTGTCACCTGAGTTTTTGACAATAGCCATTCTGATTGTTGAGAGGTACAATTTTAGGGACTTTTTGATTTGCAACTGTCTGATAACAAAGGACTTTGACATTTCTTTAAGTGCTTCACAGCCTTTCGAGATTCTTCTGTGGTAAATTCTCTGTTTTGAATTGGGTTATTTGGGTTTTGGGAGGTTAATTCCTTGTGTTCTTTGTATATTTTGGATATTAGCCCTAGGTTGGATGTAGGGTTAGTGAAGATTTTTTCACAATATGTTGGTTGATTTGTCCTTTTGACTATGTCCTTTGCTTTACAGAAAAATTTTCAGTTTCACAAGGTCCCATTTATCTATCATTGATCTTAGAGCCGGTATCATTGGTGCCAAAAATTTCACCCTGATCCAATGAGTACAAGGTTCTTTCCCACATCCTCTTCTATTAGATTCTCACTTTCTGTTTTTATATCTCCCTTTTCATTTCTGATTTTTGTAGTTTGGATACTGTCTCTGCAGATTAGCTAAGTGTTTATCTACCTTGTTGTAATTCTCAAAGAACTAGTCATTTGTTTTGTTGATTCTTTGTATTTGTTCACTTTGTTTTTTAACTGGTTGATTTCAGCTATGATTTTGACTATTTCCTGTCTTCAACACATCTTGGATGTGTTTGCTCCTTTCTGTTCTAGAGCTTTAAGGTGTGCTTCTAAGGTGCTTGTATTGGATCTCTCCAACTTCTTTATGAAGGAACATGATTTTTTATAAAATTTCTTCTTAATGCTGATTTCATTGTGCCCATAAGTTTGAGTATGATATGTCTTCATTTTCATAGAATTCTACAGTCTTTGATTTCTTTCTTTCTTTTTTCTTTCTTTCTTTCTTTCTTTCTTTCTTTCTTTCTTTCTTTCTTTCTTTCTTTCTTTCTTTCTTTCTTCCTTTCTTCCTTTCTTCCTTCCTTCCTTTCTTCCTTCCTTTCTTTCTTCCTTTCTTCCTTCCTTCCTTCGTTTCTTCCTTCTTCCTCACTCCCTCCCTTCTCTCCTTCCTTTCTTTCTTCCTTCCTTCCTTCCTTCCTTCCTTCCTTCCTTCCTTCCTTCTTCCTTCCTCCCTCTCTCCCTCCATCTCTCTCTCTCTCTTTAATTTTTTATTAGATATTTTCTTTATATACATTTCAAATGCTATCCCAAATGTTCCCTATACCCTCCCTCCCCCCTGACCCCCTACCTGCCCACTCCTGCCTCTTGGGCCTGGCATTCCCCTGTACTGGGGCATATAAAGTTTGCAATACCAAGGAACCTCTCCTCCCAGTGATGGCCAACTAGGCCATCATCTGCTACATATGCAGCTAGAGATGCAAGCTCTGGGGGTACTGGTTAGTTCATATTGTTCCATCTATAGGGTTGCAGATCCCTTAAGCTCCTTGGGTGCTTTCTCTAGCTTCCCCATTAGGGGCCCTGTGTTCCATCTTATACATGACTGTGAGCATCCATTTCTTTATTTGCCACTGGCATAGCCTCATATGAGACAGCTATAACAGAGTTTCTACAGCAAAATCTTTCTGGCATATGCAATGGTGTCTGGGTTTGGTAGCTGATTATGGGATGGATCTCCAGGTAGGGTAGTCTCTGGATAGTCCATCCTTTCATCTTAGCTCCAAACTTTGTCTCTGTAACTCCTTTCATAGGTATTTTTCTCCCTATTCTAAGGAGGAATGAAGTATCCACACATTGGTCTTCCCTCTTCTTGATTTTCTTGTGTTTTGCAAATTGTATCTTGGGTGTTCTATGTTTCTGGGTTAATATCCACTTATCAGTGAGTGCATATCTAATGACTTCTTTTGTGACTGAGTTATCTCACTAAGGATGCTATCCTCCAGATACATCCATTTGTCCAAGAATTTCATAAATTCATTGTTTCTAATAGCTGAGTAGTACTCCATTGTGTAAATGTACCACATTTTCTGTATCCATTCTTCTGTTGAGGGACGTCTGGGTTCTTTCCAGCTTCTGGCTATTATAAATAAGGCTGGTATAAACATAGTGGGGCATGTGTTCTTATTACCACTTGGAACATCTTCTGGATATATGCCCAGGAGAGGTATTGCTAGACCTTCTGGTAGTACTATGTCCAATTTTCTGAGGAACCTCCAGTCTGACTTCCAGAGTGGTTGTACAAGCTTGCAATCCCACCAGCAATGGAAGAGTGTTCCTCTTTCTCCACATCCTCGCCAGCATCTGCTGTCACTTGAATATTTGAACTTAGCCATTCTGATTGGTGTGAGGTGGAATCTCAGGGTTGTTTTGATTTGCATTTTCCTGATGCTTAAGGATGTTGAACATTTTTTCAGATGCTTCTAGGCCATTCGGTATTCCTCAGTTGAGAATTCTTTGTTTAGCTTTGAACCCCATTTTTTTTAATGAGGTTGTTTGAAGTTCTG
Source organism: Mus caroli (assembly GCF_978045245.1). Taxonomy (NCBI): domain Eukaryota; kingdom Metazoa; phylum Chordata; class Mammalia; order Rodentia; family Muridae; genus Mus; species Mus caroli. The sequence goes on from NW_028227271.1 coordinate 86,060,281, forward strand.
GAGTCCAGCTTCTTGAGCTCTTTGTATATATTGGATATTAGTTCCCTATCAGATTTAGGATTGGTAAAAATCCTTTCTCAATCTGTTGGTGACCTTTTTTGTCTTATTGACAGTGCCTTTTGCCTTACAGAAGCTTTGTAATTTTATGAGGTCCCATTTGTCAATTCTTGATCTTACAGCACAAGCCACTGCTCTTTTGTTTGGGAATTTTTCCCTTGTGTCCATATCTTTGAGGCTTTTCCCTACTTTCTCCTCTATTAATTTCAGTGTCTCTGGTCTTATGTGGAGGTCTTTAGACATGAGCTTTGTATATAGAGATAAAATGGATCAACTCACTTTCTTCTACATGATAACTGCCAGCTGTGCCAGCACCATTTGTTGAAAATGCTGTCTTTTTCCACTGTATGGTTTTACCTCCCTTGTCAAAGATCAAGAGACCATAGCTGAGTAGTTTCATTCCTGGGTCTTCAATTCTATTCCATTGATCTACCTGTCTGTCACTGTATCAGTACCATGCAATTTTTATCAAAATTGCTCTGTAGTACAGCTTAATATCAGGCATAGTGTTTCCACCAGAGGTTCTTTTATTGTTGAGAATAGTTTTTGCTATCCTACGTTTATTATTTTTCCAGATGAATTTGCAAATTGCCCTTTCTATCTCAGTGAAGAATTGAGTTGGAATTTTCATGGTGATAGCTTTGAATCTGTAGATTGCCTTTAGCAGGATAGCCATTTTTACTATATTAATCCTGCCAATCCATGAGCATGGGAGATCATTTCTTCTTCTGAGATCTTCTTCACTTTCTTTCTTCAGAGACTTGAAGTTCTTATCATACAGATCTTTCACTTCCTTAGTTAGAGTCACACCAAGGTATTTTATATTATTTGTGACTACTGTGAAGGATGTTGTTACTCTAATTTCTTTCTCAGTCCATTTATCCTTTGTGTAGAGAAAGGCCATTGACTTATTTGAGTTAATTTTATATCCAGCTACTGCACTGAAGCTGTTTATCAGGTTTAGGAGTTCTCTGGTGGAATTTTGGGGATCACTTATATATACTATCATATCATCTGCTAATAGTGATATTTTGACTCCTTCCTTTCCAATTTGTATCCCCTTGATGTCCTTTTGTTGTTGAATTGCTCTGGCTAGAACTTCAAGTACTATATTGAATAGGTAGGAAGGAAGTAGGCAGCCTTGTCTAGTCCCTGATTTTAGTCGGATTGCTTCGAGTTTCTCTCCATCATTTTGATGTTGGCTACTGGTTTGCTGTAGATTGCTTTTATTATGTTTAAGTATGGGCCTTTAATTCCTGATCTTTCCAAAACTTTTATCATGAAAGGGTTTTGAATTTTGTCAAAGGCTTTCTCAGCATCTAATGAGATGATCATGTGGTTTTTATCTTTGAGTTTGTTTATATAGTGGATTACTTTGATGGATTTCCGTATATTAAACCATCCCTGCATCCCTGGGATGAAGCCTACTTGGTCATGATGGATGATCATGTTGATGTGTTCTTGGATTTGGTTAGCAAGAATTTTATTGAGTATTTTTGCATCGATATTCATAAGGGAAATTGGTCTGAAGTTCTCTTTCTTTGTTGGATCTTTGTGTGGTTTAGGTATCTGAGTAATTATGGCATCATAGAATGAATTGGGTAGGGTACTTTATGTTTCTATTTTGTGGAATAGTTTGAGAAGAGTTGGAATTTGGTCTTCTTTGAAGGTCTGATAGAACTCTGCACTAAACCCATCTGGTCCTGGGCTTTTTTTTTTTTTTTTTTTTTTGGTTGTGAGATTATTGATGACTGTTTAAGTTTCTTTAGGGGAAATGGGACTATTTAGATCATTAATCTGAACCTGATTTAACTTGGTTACCTGGTATCTGTTTAAGAAGTTGTCCATTTCATCCAGGTTTTCTAGTTTTGTTGAGTATAACCTTTTAAGTAGGATCTGATGATGTTTTGGATTTCCTCAGGTTCTGTTGTTATGTCTCCTTTTTCACTTTTGATTTTGGAAATTAGGATACTGTCCTTGTGCCCTCTAGTTAGTCTGGCTAAGGGTATATCTATCTTATTGGTTTTCTCAAAGAACCAGCTCCTGGTTTGGTTGATTCTTTGAATAGTTCTCTTTGTTTCCACATGGTTGATTTCACCCCTGAGTGTGATTATTTCCTGTAGTCTACTCCTCTTGGGTGAATTTGCTTCCTTTAGTTCCAGAGCTTCTAAGTGTGCTGTCAGTGTGCTAGTGTATGCTTTCTCTAGTTTCTTTTTGGAGGCACTCAGGGCAATGAGTTTTCCTCTTAGGACTGCCTTCATTATGTCCCATAAGTTTTGGTATGTTGTGGCTTCATTTTCATTAAACTCCAAAAAGTCCTTAATTTCTTTCTTTATTCCTTCCTTGACCAAGGTATCATTGAGGAGAGTGTTGTTCAGTTTCCACATGAATGCTAGCTTTCTATTATTTATTTTGTTATTGAAGATCAGCCTTAGTCCATGGTGATCTGATAGAATGCATGGGATAATTGCAATATTTTTGTATCTGTTGAGTCCTGTTTTGTGATCAATTAGATTGTCAATTTTGGAGGAGGTACCATGTGGCACTGAGAAGAAGTTATATCCTTTTGTTTTAGGATAAAATGTTCTGTAGATATCAATTAAATACATTTGTTTTAAAACTTCTGTTAGTGTCCATGTGTCTCTGTTTAGTTTCTGTTTCCACGATCTGTCCATTGGTTGTTGAAGTCTCCCACTATTATTGTGTGAGGTGCAATGAATTCTTTGAGCTTTACTAAAGTTTCTTTAATGAATGTGGCTACCCTTGTATTTGTAGCATAGATATTCGGAATTCAGAATTCATCTTGGTAGATTATACCTTTGATGAGTATGAAGTGCCCCTCCTTGTCTTTTTGATAACTTTGGGTTGGATGTCAATTTTATTCAATATTAGAATATTCCAGCTTGTTTTTTCGGACCATTTGCTTAGAAAATTGTTTTCCAGCCTTTCACTCTGAGGTAGTGTCTGCCCTTTTTCCTGAGATGGGTTTCCTGCAAGCAACAAAATGTTGGGTCCTTTCTGTGTAGCCAGTCTATTAGTCTATGTCTTTTTATTGGGGAATTGAGTCCAGTGATGTTAAGAGAAATTAAAGAAAAAGAATTGTTGCTTCCTGTTATTTTTGTTGTTAAAGTTGGAGTTCTGTTCTTGTGGCTTTTTTCTTTTAGGTTTGTTGAAGGATTACTATCTTGCTTTTTCTAGGGTATAGTTTCCGTCCTTGTGTTGATGATTTCCCCTTATTATCCTTTGAAGAGCTGAATTCATGGAAAGTTACTGTGTGAATTTGTTTTTGTCATGAAATACTTTGGTTTCTCCATCTATAGCAATTGAGAGTTTTGCTGGGTATAGTAGCCTGGGCTGGCATTTGTGTTCTCTTAGAGTCTGTATAACATCTGTCCAGGATATTCTGGCTTTCATAGTCTCTGGTGAGAAGTCTGGTATAATTCTAATAGGCTTGCCTTTATATGTTACTTGACCTTTTTCCCTTACTGCTTTTAATATTCTATCTTTATTTAGTGCATTTGTTGTTCTGATTATTATGTGTCAGGAGGAATTTCTTTTCTGGTCCAGTCTATTTGAAGTTTTGTAGGCTTCTTGAATGTTCATGGGCATCTCTTTCTTTAGGTTTGGGAAGTTTTCTTTTATAATTTTGTTGAAGATATTTGCTGGCCCTTTGAGTTGAAAATCTTCATTCTCATCTACTCCTATTATCCATAGGTTTGGTCTTCTCATTGTATCCTGGATTTCCTGGATGTTTTGAGTTAGGATCTTTTTACAATTTGCATTTTCTTTGATTGTTGTGCGGATATTCTGTATGGAATCTTCTGCACGTGAGATTCTCTCTTCCATCTCTTGTATTCTGTTGCTGATTCTCATATCTATGTTTCTAGATTTCTTTCCTAGGGTTTCTATCTCCAGTGTTGTCTCACTTTGGGTTTTCTTTATTGTGTCTACTTCCCTTTTTAGGTCTTGTATGGTTTTGTTCAATTCCATCACCTGTTTGGTTGTGTTTCTCTGTATTTCTTTAAGGACTTCTACCTCTTTAGCAGTGTTTTCCTGTATTTTCTCTAAGTGAATTATTAAAGTCCTTCTTGAAGTCCTCTACTAGCATCAAGAGATATGAATTTAAATCTGATTCTTGCTTTTCAGGTATGTTGGGGTATCCAGGACTGGCTGAGGTAGGAGTGCTGGTTTCTGATGATGGTGATTGGTCTTGGTTTCTGTTAGTAAGATTCTGACATTTACCTTTTGCCACCTGGTAACCTCTGGAGTTAGTTGTTATAGTTGTCTCTGTTTGGAGCTTGTTCCTCCTGTGATTCTGTTAGCCTTTGTAATCAGACCTGGGAGTGTAGCTTTTTCCTGAGTTCCAGTGAGTAGAGTACTCTCTGTAGGCAAGTGCTTCTCTTTCAGGGAAAGAGATATCTGGAGTTCAGACCTGTCTCCTCGCTGAAGATGAATAAAGATGAATGCTTGAAATAGGGCCTGTCCCAGAAGCTGTGTTGCTTCTCCCTGTCTCAAAAGCTGTGTAGCTTCTGTTGTACACACTCTCACCCGCACAGACTAGTCACTGAGGGATCTGGGATCCAAGATCAGTTATTTCTTTCTATCTTTCTTTCTTTCTTTCTTTCTTTCTTTCTTTCTTTCTTTCTTTCTTTCTTTCTTTCTTTCTTTCTCTCTCTCTCTCTCTCTCTCTCTCTCTCTCTCTCTCTCTCTCTCCCTTCCTTTCTTCCATGATCAAGTTATAATTGAACAGGGAGTTGTTCAGTTTCCAAGAGTATATAAGCTTTCTGCTGTTTCCTTTATTTTTTATGAGATTCTTTACATCCTACCTTAGGTCTCTATTGTGTCCATGAGGTGGGATTTTAAGTCTTGCTTTTCATGTGTGTTAGGGAAGGAGTGTTGCTTGGTAGGATAACTAGGTTCTAATAGTGCCAATCGAATAGTGCATTGGGTTCTGTTGCTTATGGTTTTATGTTTGCCTCTGTCCATCTCTTTCTCTCTTCTTTAACTGGCCAGGGTGTCTCTAACTGGAACTGGCCTGTTTGAGGGCAGGTAGAGCTCTGTGACCTGAGTTTGAGATGGTCTCCTTGGAGGCAGACAATGTTGTCTCTGGTTAGTGTGGGCCTCTTTTTTAAATCTGGTTAGAGCTGGCTTCTTGTGTCCCTGGTTAATGTGAACCTCTTGTGCCCTTGGTTACCGTGGAACTCCTGGGAGAATTACAGGCTGTAGTTTTTGGGTTGGTATCTGTTACTGGTCTAACCTGGGTGGGGAAGTAAACTGGAAAGGAGGTGGAGCTCAGGGTGGGGGTTGGAGGGGTGGGTAAGTCCCGAGTCTGCTGGGTTGTGTGAGTATCCCAGCTGGCATGGGTATTTGGGCAAAATTCTCACCTGTGTCTTTGGTCACTGAGGGACTCCTGAGAAGCATGCAGACTGTAGTGTTTGGGAAGGAATTGGCCAGGCTGCTCATCAGCCATGAACATCGTAATACACTAAGATTTTATTCTCAGCCAATTACTAGTTGAAACATGTTTAGGTATCTGTGATTTACTTACACCACTATTTGAAAGAAGAGTCTATGCTTTTTCCATTTGTCCCCTGAATGCTTGGGATGATTTAGGCCAAATGACTGTGAATTTTACCTTCTGTCCTTTCTTAAATTGTGTTTCCTACTTGATATGATAGGAAAGAGACAAAATTCTCTTATATTGTTCTCTTTCTCTTTTTACTATAACATATTTTGCATTATATCATATATATATAGAGAGAGAGAGAGAGAGAAATAACATATATTATGAATTAATTACATATGCTATGTGATAATGTATATATTTACCATATAGTATATTCAGAAATCTCTATGTATGTATTTGTTGTAGTTTGAATAAAAATGGCCCCCATAGACCCATAGAGAGTAGTAGCCCTATTAAAGTCTTGCTGGAGTAGCTAAGGCCTTGCTAGAGGAAATGGTCACTGTGGGTGGTGTTCGAGGTCTCAGACACTCAATTCACACCCAGTGGGGCAGTCTTTTCCTGCTGCCTGGGAATCAAGATGTAGAACTTTCAGCTACTTCTCTAGGACCATATTTGCCTGCATGCCACCAAGCTTCCTGACATGACATTTATTGGCTAAAGCTCTGAACTGTAAGCCAGCCCCAACTATTTTTTTTTATTTTTGAAAGTAAAAGTTGCTATTGTTGTGATTTCTTTTCACAGAAATAAAACACCAAGATAGTATTAGAAATTTCTTCTAGGTCAAGTGACTGCATACTGATTTCAAATGTGAGTTTTCAATAGAGCCTGATCTGCAAAGTTTCTACTTACTACGTGAATTAGGTGCTTCTATACGTTTGATAAAAGTTATAAATATGAGTAAACCTCAAATATATTCTATTAAGAAACTGTAGCATGGTCAGGATTTATAAGATTTTATGAACGTATTTGTTTAATATGGCTTTGGTAACACCAAAAGTATAGGTTTAATATGGAATTAAACTTCATGCATTCTGCTTCTTTGTTAAAAACCTGCTTCTGAACTCCATAAGATTTACAAGAAAATATGTTGTGAGAATCAAACCAAATGCTAAGTTTTTGTTTCATATATAAGAAATCATAATGTAAAATTATTTCCAAAAACACAGGGTAAATTTCCATTCATCCTGTTAATGACAATCTTCACCTTCTCCTGTTAGTTGTTCAGAATATTGATTTTTTTCAGAGTTAAAATAGGAATAAGCACGCACCCATCTCCCAGTACTGGAATAATACATTATAAGTTTTAAAGGAGTATTAGAAGTTGCATACCACTTTAAAAAGCATATTTTCATTTTCTTCAAATCTCTGTGGAAGGCAAAAAGTTCTGTCTGGAGCATGCTTGCACATTCAGTATCATTTTATTTGTAGCAAGCACCGGTAATTAGTGGAGATTTGGAATTCATTGTCACAGCTTGTACTTTCTAAGCTCTTACCCATGTGAACTGCACTCATTTCCTTTGCACAGCTTGACCTTTTCTAATTAATGCACAGGAGTGCCTACCTGCAACTTACATTGACTTGCTGTGCCTATCAGAAGCCAGAGAAAGTTCCAGCTCTACAAATTCCCTAAACGCTTGCAGTGACAAAATGAGTTTTGAAAAGTTTGAGCACAATGCTCTCAGAGCTCTTTGGTTATTGTTGTCTATTTTCAGAGAAGAATACAATCTACTCTATAATTTAGTGTTTTACCTTTTTAAAAATCCTAGTAGAATACGTATTTTTAATTAGTCTTTTAAAGCTACAGAAGAGATTCGAGGTGACAGTTTAGTGGACAGCTATACAGGGTGTAGAAGGGAGTTTGGATCCCAGCACTATAGAAAGACTGGAAGGCATCATGCTAATTTTTCTGTTATCCTAGTGCACAAGAAGCAGAGTCAAGCCATCCTCAGCACAAGCTATAAGGCTAAAATATCCAAATAAATTTGATCCAGGTTAAGTGACAGGTCCTGCTTCAATACATAAAGCTATAGTGGGAGACACCCAATATCAATGTCACATATATACACATACACCCAAACACATAGAATACACATAAATACTTATGCACACAAACACATAAACACACACATATATGCATATATTTGCATATATCACACACCCACACATGCATACAACCACCAGTATTCAATACAAAAAAATATTTTGCCAAAGAGTAAAGATGTTGATTTTAAGGTAAGTTGATGTTGCTTATTAAATGTTATCCAACAATAAGAAATAATCTAAATCAAATTTGCTGTATAGTCAGCAAATTTTACATACATCTTTAAATATATGTTATTATTCATTATGTAGAACTGACAATTACAAAAAGGATAATGTGTAATCCAAAACCCAAAAGAAGGTAAAATCCATCAAAGGTTACAGCTATTTCACAAAGTCCAAGTGTATATTCGGTTCACTACGGAAGATCTTTTTCTTGACAGATTTTGCATGCCCTATGTATGGTTGTGGAGTAGGCTGTATCTCCACCAAGGTCATTGTTTTAAAGCTGCAGTTAAGAAATCTTAGAGGAGGTGACATAGATGTCCTGCTTAAGGCTGAGAATGCAACAGTCAGGTAGGCTTATTCTGAATCCCCAACATTAGTCTCTTCAGTAACCACTCACTCTTGGAAAGTAGCCTCTCTAGACCAAAGAAGAAAGGACTGGTATTCAATGGGGATCAATACGTGAATCTTCCTTAAGTGGAGGGGGATTTTGGTAGCAATACTGTTATTCAAAACTGATACTTTGCCCTTTTCATAAAAGAAAATATCCACAACTAAGAGAGGGGTGCCCTGAAAGGCAGGGGCACAACTGTTTGTTAATATAGGTGAACTTGGCATATTTCAAAAGTAATGATATTTCATCCATACATCTGGCAAAAACAGGATAAAACCTGTCTATTCAGTGTCAGCTCTTCTTTTGCAATAAAATAAAATGATGGTAGAAGCAGATTTTTATGTAGCTGAAAAAATGACAAACCTAATTTCTATTTCATATTTGAATTTGTAAAAATATAAATGCCACAATTATTCACATTTAATTTCCTGTCATTGTGATTTAAGTTTATGTGTATAGCATGAGTCGCATGAGTTTTGAGTATATTTTGTTTCACTTTGTTTATTTAAAGCTTTTCAGAAGCTGACACCCAATGTTCCATTGATGGCCTTGAGACACTTTTAGGTTCAAGCAATCTTCTTTCCTCAAGGTTATAAGCATACTGTTTTCCTTTTGCTGATTCTCTTCCCTGTGTGTCTCCCTTTTCTCACCCCATTCTATCCCTCCTGATCCACTCCTGTTTTGTCTCTAATTAGAACAAAACATTTCCAATTGATAACAACCAGAGATGACAAAATAAAACAGTAAGATGAAGCAAATCCATTACACTGAAATTGGACATAGCAGCCCAATAGAAGGAAAAGAGTTCCAAGAGCAGGCACATTTGTACTCAGAGAGACCCACTTGTTCTCACAGTCAGGAGTGGCATAAAAATACTAAGCTAGTAGCTAACATTCAGAGGACCTGGTGACGATCCTTGCAGGTCCTGTGCCTGCTTCTTCAGTTTCTATGTGCTCATTTGAGCCTTGCTTAGTTAGTTCAGAGGGCAGTGTTCTCCTGATATCCTCCATCCCCTCTGGTTCCTACTTTCTTTCCTTCTCTTTTGTGGACTTCCCTGAGCTTGACAGGGACTTCCAACTTCTATTCTCTTTCAGCTGTAACATCTGGCTGTGGGTCTCTGCATTTGTTTTCATCTGGAGCTGCAGAAAGCCTCTTAGATGTCTGATGACTGGATAAGGCACTGATCTATGATTATAGCAGAATATCTTTAGGGTTATGTTCTTATTGCTGTTTTGATTTGTTTGGCCAGTAATGTTTTGTTTTACCCTAGGTCTATGGGCTATCTATCTAGTCTATGGTTCTTGTTTACTGGGTGATGGGTATGGGTTCCTCAAGGAGTGGGTCTTAAGTTAAATCAGGCATTGGTTGGCTACCCCTACAAGTTTGGTGGCAACAAAAAAAATTGTAGTTTCAACATTTTGTGGCTGTGTTGGAGTTTACATTTCTCTTTTGGGATCCTTCAGAGTACCTTCCCAGACCAAAGAGATGGGAATGTAGGAGAAAAGTTTCCATGTAGTCACCCAAATGACTTCTCCATGTTCAATGAGTTGTATGGGTGTTGTCCTTGGCAATGGGCTCTGCTGACTGTCAATATTCAGAAGGAAAAAAAAATGTGTTTAGCAACAATTTAGGTTGATTGGGCACTTTTATAGGACCTTCTTGGTCAACAACACAGTTCTCTCCATTTTCTCCAGTGGGAGCCTTGCCTGGCTTCAAAAGATGGCCATTTGAGACTTCATTTTCTAAAGATCCTAGTTAGGAGCACTTCCAGATAACTTCCACTCCACTAGGTTTTCCCAACAGCTTTCAAGTGCCCTCTTTTTCCAATTGCCTCTCCCGACATTATCTCCTTCCATGCCCATCAGAATCCCCTGCTCCCATCTCCACCTGTCCCCAGGAATCCCCTAAGAGCTACCCTACCACTTTTCACCTCCTCAGGAATCTCCATGCATACTCCCTTAGTCACTCTTCTTTACCGAACTCACTCTGGGTCTAGGATTATAGCTTGCTTATTATATTTCATTGCAAATATCTACTTATAAATGAATACTTACTATATTTATCTCTCTGGGTCTGTGTCTCTCAGGATGATTCTGTTACCATCCATTTGCATATTTCATGATTATATTTTTTAACACTGAGTTATAATTCATTGTATAAATGTATCACATTTTATTTATCTATTTTATCACTGAGGGACATCTAGGCTGTTTCCAGTTATTATAAATAACTGGCTATTATAAATAAAGAGCTTTTAAATGAATATGATTTAAGTGCCATAATTTAAGATTGATGGATTTCACATTGGCTTTCTTTCCTTCTTTTCGCAGCCCCGAAATCCCATCATAGTAGCTTTGGAGACTGTCTAGGGAAACTTCTCTGAGTGTGCCATTCAGTATGTCCAAGAGTGGAGCCTAGTCATTTCTGCAGTCATGCTTTTATTACTTCTGAGACTCTGTGGCTGAATCCTGAGACTCAAGCTGGCCAAAAGACCTTTGGGAAAAACTGGGTAGTGTCTGATATGAAATCTCATTTCCACTACCACATTTTCTGTCTGTTAATTTTTCAAAGAGAGCCTCACTCAGATGATGAAGCCTGCTTGATTTGGGGGTGATGAGTAATCTGGCCACAGCCCCTGTGACAACAAGTCTGTGAGGTTTTGGAGTAGCACTGTGCACCACATTCACATCAGAACACTCGGGTTTCCTTTGCAATATCAATGTGGTAGCAGCTCGAAAGAAATATTCTAAAATTTAGAGAAAGGTGAGAAGGTGCCTGGAAGTGGAGAGTGGGAAGGGAAGAGGGAAAGGCAGGGATGGCGGGAAAGGTCTTATGCAAAAATTCACATTTTTGTAGTAGGGAACAAAGTACCTCTAAATTCTTTCTATACATATGGTGTTTAGGTTTGTGTTGTTAGTTTCCTAGTGAACACAAAAGGCAATTTCTGAAATTAAAATTAAATGGTATATCCATTCTTAGAGCATGGCCTGAAAATATCAACACTAATATTACTGGACACAGCCTTTTATATTCATAAGATATATTTCTGGAAATAAGCTAACATGGATTTACTTTGAATGTATATAATGAAATGACCATTTATAGTGAATTTTCTTTCAGTAAGTGAGGAAATAATTTTCTGACATAGATGCCTGTGAGAGTTATATTTGGGAGAAAATAAAACAGAACTACTGAAAACATTTATTTCTCAATTATGGAACAAAAAAAGCACAATCTATTTACTTCTGAAATGTTCTACAAAGAACATGCATTAAGGTGGTAAAACTGCTTGAGAATGGATTGCATATTTATGATCTTAAAGCTTGTGAACATTTGAGGGGATTTGTAACAGTTTGTTCTAGTTCAGTTTCCTGTTGCCACTTAGCATTCAAAGCCACGGAGTATGTGCACTGGGGAGGTATATGTGTTCTGAGGCTTCTGCTCAAATTTCGGGTCCTGTTTGTATTGAAAAATATTTGCCATTGATAGCCTTGGAGTTCTTTCTCATCATATCTGAAAATAGTTACAGGAAAGTGTTTTACCATCTACGATTGCATATACAATTCAATTCTTACAGTTTCCATGTTAAGATGGTAGTTTGCATTTATGGAACTGTTTGGAATTAATTGAAGACTCCGTCTTCTGTTACATCTCCCCCCCCCCTTTTTTTTTTTTTTTTTTGATGACTGTGACATTTACTCACTTTGGTGAATTTAACCTTTACTTTCAATATTTACAGATTCAGATGTGCCAGTTTTCTTTAGTTAGACAGAATGGTGATATGAAATATATTGTGTACTCAGAAAAAAATTTAGAAGTATATACAGACACTATTTTCTTGTTTTTGTACTTCCTCCCAAGTACCTGTCATAGTTGCTATCATTTCAAATACTAGAAAAGGCTAGCAGTCACTTTGCTGTGTTCCATGTGGGCATGTGATAACCTAATAAGTCATAGATGTCATGTAGTCTGTTACTTGTCTCCAAAGATTCTCTCTCCTCTCTCTCCAGCAATTAGCACAAGTTCCTCTGCCATAATCTTCAGGTCATTTCTTTGTCTTTGTAAAATATTTCCTTCCTCTGAGAATACTTTTCTTTCTATTGGGCTGCATTGTATGCTGTCTTCATGTCTTTAACTCAGTGAGGCAGCCCTTCTCTCTCAGGTTCCCATCCTGCCGTGATCTGCAGATAGATGAGGTCCTGATGGGAAATTGCAAACCCCATGGAGCATTGGCTGGTCCATTGGAGCAGCCAGAACAGTTTCTCTAGGGTCTCCCACTGGTTTATCTTGTCTCAAATAAATTAAATGAGACTGTTGATGCACATAGATTTCTTTGTGCACAGGTATTCAGTTGGGAAACTTCCTTGCAATCAAGAACTAGACCCAATGACATAAGAATAATCATTCTTTGTTTCTAGTATCTCTGGAGACATGATTAGCAAAAGGTGTGAAGATGCATAGTAGAGAGAGGACCATGGAGACAGTGACAGAAAAATGTACCACTTTTTTCTAGAGATGTCTAATTCTCTTTGCACTAGCCAAGTCCCTTATGAAACTTCTGGTTATTGACCTTGTTAGTTGGGCTTATATGAATTTCTATTAGAAAGTAAAAGAATTCTCACTGAGCCCTACATCAAAATAGTCAAAAGGAAAAAGGATGCATATGTCTTATCTCATATATACCTCACCGACCTTTGTTGCGTTTAATTGTAAATGTTCGAAATATTTAAGCAGCAAAATATTCAAAATTGAGCAGTAACACTATATATATATATATATATATATATACACACACACACACACATATATATATACATTTAATATATATATAACATATATATATTAAATAAGTTAATATTTTTACTACAATGTAAGTACTTCATTGCCTCATAATATTTATACACAACCATTTGAAACTGTAAAAAATGTAATACCTTGTGTACCTTCCTGTGTATAGATAGTACTTTAAAGAATAAAGAGCCTTCTTAGAAGAGTTTAGACCAAGTGTGAGTTAAAATTGCATCCTCCACTTCTTTCCATGTATCTTCCTGCTCTCTGCAATTTGTAAACTGTAGTCAGTGTATTATATATACCTGACCTCTGTCTGTCTGTATTGTCTCCCCTTAATAAAGTAATTTGCTTTGCATTTTTAACCCTTACAGAAAACATGGAATAAAGTAGAATTAAAGATTTCTTTTTAAGAATTGTTTAACGGAAGATAAAGTGAAGAATTTACTTTACTGATACAATCTCACACAGAACTGCACTAGAAAGAGTAAACATTATCAATGTAAATCCACATGTTTCTTCCAACGGTTATGATATTTTTCTTTTGTTTACAGTTGCTTTCAAACACTAAGCTGCTTTCAGGAAGTGATATATGCACAAGCATGCACATGTGTACATGCATGCATGCACACACACACATGCACTCTCACTCTTAAACATACCAACACATACTCTCTTATTCTAAGAGGCATGGAAGTGTATATAGTTTCAGATTCAAGCTATGCATTTAGATTAGGTTGTAAAACCTGATTACTTGGGAAGTAGTAAAGATAGATTGTTACATTCCCTTCTAAGGATAAATAAACAAATCAGGATGAATTCACAGTAGAATGGCAGATTCAGCACATTTATCAAAAATAAGTCAAGACACATTATTAATGTGGTTATGTTGCCTTGCTAAAGTTCAGTTTTTCAAGGCAATAGGTAGTTTCAGAAAAAATGTATTCCCACACGTGTGTAAAAATGATCATCATATTCAGAGAACTCATATGTTCATCTTACTTAAAGTAATTATTTCTAGTGGAAACCATTAAGCCTTTATTTCAGGATTTTATGTTATAAATAAAAGCAAATTCCTGCTGCAGGAGGGCTCTTTAAGTTCCCTTTCCCTATGTTGGGCATTTCATCTAAGCCCCCCCCCCCTTCTGTCCTGAGTGTCTTTCACCTCACAGATGTCTGCTGCACTCTGGAGCCCCCTCCCCCAACCTTCTATCTCCCAAGGTTGACTGTTTCCATTCTTTCTGCTTGCCCTTAGGGCTTCAGTCCTTTTCTCTCACCCAACACCAGATCAGGTTTACCTCTCCCCCCCTGTCCTTCTCACCTCATCCCTACCCTCCATTGCACTTGTGATTGCTTTCTTCTTCGCCCTCTCAAGAGCAACTGAGGCATCCTCATTTGGGCCCTTCAGCTTGTTGATATTTTTGAGTTCTATAGACTCTATCTTGGGTATTCTGTACTTTTCTTTTATTGACTTATATCCATTTATTAGTGAATACATAACATGAATGTCCTTTTGGGTTTGAATTACCTCACTCAAGTTGATATTTTCAAGTTCCATCTATTTGCCTGCAAAACTCAGGATATCCTTGTTCTTAATAGCTGAGTAGTAGTCCATTGTGTAAATGAACCACATTTTCTATATCCATTCTTCTGTCGTGGGACATCTGGGTTATTTTCAGCTTCTGACTATCACAAATAACACCATTATGAACATAGTGGAACATGTGCCGCTATGGCTTGGTGGGGCATCTTTAAGGTATAGCTGGGTCTTCAGGTAGACAGGACATCAAGTGAGGGATTGGGGTACCATCACACAGTCACAACTCTGACATATAATTTTTCCTGTCTGAAAGAATTACAGGGATGGAAATGGAAAGGAGCCTGAGGAAAAGAAGGTCCAGTGACAGGCCCAAAGTGGGATCCAGCTCAAGGGAAGGTCCCAAGGCCTGACACTATTACTGAGTCTATGGAGCACTCACAAAAAGAGACCTAGCATGACCGAACACTGGAAGAACTAACAAGCATCTAAAAGATTCAGATGCAGATATTTATAACCAACAAATGGACAGAAGCAGCTGGCCCCTGTTGTTGAATTAGGGAAGGCTTAAAGAAGTTGAGGAGAAGGGCGATCCTGCAAGAGGACCAACAGTTTCAACTAATCTGGACGCCTGAGATCTCTCAAACACTGGACCACCAAACAGACAGCATAAACCAGCTGATATGAGGCCCCCAACACACATACAGCAGAGGACTTCCGGGTCTGCATTCATTCAGAGATGTTGCACCTAATTCTCAAAGGACTGAAGGCCTCAGGGAATTTAGAGGTCAGGTGGGATGGGGGATGGGGACATGCACATGAATACAGGGGGTGGGGAGGAGGTATAGGATGCAGCAGATTCAGAGTTGGAGGGTGGACAGGGTTGGGGAATAAAATAAGTAGTGTAAAAATTAATTAACTAAAAATTACTAATTAATACAAAGAAAAAAGCAAAGTAAAAAATATTACTTCAGTTGCATATTTTATGTAATCTCAAATTCACATATGGCTTTTCTTGTATTCCAGATTAATTCTATTTAACTTGTACATGTATTCCCTGAGTATTCTGGCCTTTTAGTTCTGGTTAATTTTTTTTTTTGAAGGAAAGTGGAATATTAGAAAAGTCTAAATTTATTCATGATAAAAATATCATTCAGTAATATGTAAATAACATTGATTGTTGTTTGTTATGATATTTTTTAATTTTGCTGGTTATAAGGGCAAAAAAGGATACCTAAGACTGAAAAAGTTTAACTCATATATCGATTCTCAGTTTAGGATGCTCCAGTACTAAGAATATATCTGTTATACTTTACAAAAATGGCTGAAACTGAACTGAAGTAAGATGAAGGTTGTGGCATCACAGATTTCTTGCCCAATTCTTGAGAGGAAAATGATCCAAAGGCTAGTTTGCAAAAGAATCCCACTTTATGGAAATGAATCATTGCACTGAGAGCCCCAGAAGGACTCAGAAGTCATAAAAGTGCATTGCTCCTCACAAATGATGTAATCCAAGTTAACAAAATTTCTTCATGCACACAATTAATAGATACAATTGTACAGCAAGTGATAGCAATGTTTAACTGTATCTGTTGAGAACTGAAACTTTCTGTGGTATTTTTCCACTGTCACTAAAAAGTTGGGAATTATAATTTACACATCCATATTTAGAAAGGTCTATATGCTGCTATAAAAAATAATGAATGTGAACAGTACAGTGAAAGAAAGAAAAGTCTGGAAAGATTAATCAAAAGATAATATATATATATATATATATATGTATATGTATGTATGTATATATATATGTGTGTGTGTGTGTGAACTAATATTTATCTTTTAAAATTGCCATACAATTAGAAAATATGAAAACAAATTAACTTTTTTACTTGCTTTTAGCATTGTTCATGGTCTGTATAATGTAGAATATTTCAAGTTTTCTATTGCAGATTTTGCAAATATTACATTTTAGAGTTTCATGTTTTAATGTCTTCCTCACATTTCTTATTTACTCTTTTAGTAATGATTTTATTTTGTCATGTTTGATAAAATTGTTTCTTAATTGAATAAAAATAGCTATGTCTGATCTGAATATGTTTTTGAAGCTATATTGTAAATGCATATTCTTATTAAATTTCATATTGATTTAACTACACAGCTCTTTCTGATAATATAGTTTTAAATGTATGCCATCCATTTAAGATTTCCATTTATTGGAGCGTCGCTGGGGCTTGCTAAGCAAGCAGTGTTGCACAGAGGTAAATGTACAGTCCTTGAGGGTTATGGTTTGTTTGGTTTTTTTTTTTTTTTTTTTTTTAATTTTTATTACATATTTTCCTCAATTACATTTCCAATACTATCCCAAAAGTCCCCCATAGCGCCCCCCACTTCCCTACCCACCCATTCCCATTCTTTTGGCCCTGGCATTCCCCTATATTGGGGCATATAAAGTTTGCAAGTCCAATGGGCCTCTCTTTCCATTGATGGCCGACTAGGCCATCTTTCGATACATATGCAGCTAGAGACAAGAGCTCCAGGGTTCTGGTTAGTACATCATGTTGTTCCAACAATAGGGTTGCAGATCCCTTTAGCTCCTTGGGTACTTTCTCTAGCTTCTCCATTGGGAGCCCTGTGATACATCCAATAGCTGACTGTGAACATCCACTCCTGTGTTTGCTAGGCCCCGGCATCGTCTCACAAGAGACAGCTATATTTGGGTCCTTTCAGCAAAATCTTGCTAGTGTATGCAATGGTGTCAGCGTTTAGAAGCTGATTATGGGATGGATCCCTGGATACAGCAGTCTCTAAATGGTCCATCCTTTCATCACAGCTACGAACTTTGTCTCTGTAACTCCTTCCCTGGGTGTTTTGTTCCCAGTTCTAAGAAGGTGCACAGTGTCCACACTT
Organism: Mus caroli; assembly: GCF_978045245.1. NCBI lineage: Eukaryota > Metazoa > Chordata > Mammalia > Rodentia > Muridae > Mus > Mus caroli. The sequence continues at coordinate 86,077,693 of NW_028227271.1, forward strand.
TGGTCTTCATTCTTCTTGAGTTTCATGCGTTTATCAAATTGTATCTTATATCTTGGGTATCCTAAGTTTTGGGCTAATATCCACTTATCAATGAATACATATCCATTAGCATTTTAGACATTCACAGATGAGGGATTTTTTGTTTTGTTTTGTTTTGTTTTAAAGGTGTTTTAATAACCTCACTTGCAGTTTATATATAATTTCAAAGAAAAATATGACTATGTGTCTTTTGGCATGTGTAGGTAAACTGTGTCTATGATTCCATCAGAGATGATTACGATTGAAGTTAGGCTCTGTGAGTGACTTTTTTTCCTAAAAATGTATTCTCGGTGCTTCTGATTACTCAGTCACAAGATTATTAATGAACCAGAAGGATTATGAAGTTGAATCTAGAATGATCTTTAATATTCTTCTCATAGACTGCTAATTTATATTTTATTATTCATTAAAATTAATAATAGTACATTCTCTACATTTGTTACACTTGGGTGAGTATAATTATGTTAACAAATGTTACCCACCACAACCTTCCATCAACCATCACCTGATAAAAAATTAACTGATGCTGAAAAATGCATCTGTGTGTATATTCTAAATTTAATTTTAAATTACAGAACCACGCACGCCGCTCTTGTGTTGGAAATAGAATCAATTCTGTTCGTTCCTGCTCAGATGAATTAATCCTTCATAAAGCTTTGATTGGAATATCACTTAGTAGATTAATGTAACTTCAGCCCATTACACATAATGGTGGCCAGATTAATTCACTGACACTTCCAACACATTCTTGATAGTAAGCTAGGGAAACATAAATTAACTTGGAGTGGTACATTATATCTCATATAGAAATGAACCACATGAGTATTTATTATGCAAATCGTCCCTATGTATTTTCAAAATATCAGCAAGTAAATTGCACAAGCTAACTACTATGAATTATATAATTATTAGAAATTAAGTTGTACTCCTCCATTCCAATAGTCTCCAACAATGCCTGCAATGAAAAATATCCCAGACTCAAAAGGCAAAGAGCATTTATTGATCAAGTTCCTACAAGCAGGGGTCCAATTCCATTTGGGATGAAAGGACCCTGTCTGAATTGGCAGATACAGTTTTAAAGTCAAAAAGAGGAACAATAGGAAGAAGTAGATGATCTATATTTTGATTGGTGGGTTCTAACCCTGGGGAAATGGGTGATGCTCTGATTGGATAGGGACTTGCTTCAAGCATACTTGACTGACATGCCAAGTAGGGGTAGCCCTTTATCTTTTGGCAAGTTTGGCTAACTGTCCTTTTGCAAACTGGGCAAAGGTCCCTTTTACGTAAGACTACCATTGTTCCAGTCACTGACTTATCCAGTTCCAGAAAGTAGAAACTCAGGCCTGGTCTCCTGAGCTGCTATTTTGCATTCTGTCATGGATTTGGCCTGGCTCAGGCCAAGTCACTCCTTTCACTAACTTATAGCTGAAGAATGTATACTCTGATACATTTGATAATAAGAGTCAAAGAAGTGTAACTGTAAGAAAATAAATTTAACTTATTAACTATAATAACCTATTTTAACTATAAAAGTGTATTTAAATTATTAAATACAATAGCCTAGTAAAATTACTAACAAATTTTTAATACAAATGTAATGCTTTGAATAAAATTTAATCTATACAAATAGCAGAAGATATTGTGAGATTATGGTTACTTGATCTTTGACAAAGGAGCTAAAACCATCCAGTGGAAAAATGCAACATTTTCAACCAATGGTAATGGTTCAACTGGCAGTTAGCATGTAGAACAATGCGAATTGATCCATTCTTATCTCCTGTACAAAGCTCAAGTCTAAGTGGATCAAGGAACTCCACATAAAACCAGAGACAATGAAGCTAATAGAGGAGAAAATGAGGAAGAGCCTTGAAGGTATGGGCACAGGGGAAAAAATTCCTGAACAAAATACCAATGGCTTGTTCTCTAAGATCAACAATAAACAAATAGGACCTCATAAAATTCCAAAGCTTCTGTAACTCAAAAGACACTGTCAATAAGACAAACAGATTGGGAAAAGATCTTTACCAATCCTAAATCCAACAGATGGCTAATATCAGATATATACAAAGAACTCAAGAAGTTAGACTCAAAAAGCCAAATAACCCTATTAAAAATGGGATGCAGAGCTAAACAAAGAATTCTCAACTGAGGAATACTGAATGACTGAGAAGAACCTAAAAAAAAAAAAAAAAAAAAAAATGTTCAACATCCTTAGTCATTCAGGAAATGCAAATTAAAACAATCCTGAGATTCCACCTCATACCAGTCAGAATGTCTAAGATCAACAACTCAGGTGACAGCAGATGCTGGCGAGGATGTGGAGAAAGAGGAACACTCCTCCATTGTTGGTGGGATTGCAAGCTTGTACAACCACTCTGGAAATCAGTTTGGTGGTTCCTCAGAAAATTGGACATAGTACTACTTGAAGATCCATCAATACCTCTCCTGGGCATATACCAGAAGATATTCCAGCTTGTAATAAGGACACTTGCTCCACTATGTTCATAGTAGTCTTATTTATAATAGCCAGAAGCTGGAAAGGACACAGAAAGGACTTCAACAGAGGAATGGATACAGAAGTTATCCATTGGTACATTTACACAATGGAGTACTATGCAGCTATTAAAAACAATGAATCTATGAAATTCTTAGAAACAACTTTTTAAATGCTTTTTACTTAAAAACAAACTATTGAGTTTAGCCTATTTACAGTTTATTGATTGTTCTGAAACATAGGTAGATGTTAAAGCTCAGTGCAGAGAGAAACATAACAGTATAAAGTAAAAAGGACAGATCTCAGACTGGCTTATTTCCTTGTTTTTATAATTTTGTTCACATCTTCTAAACAAATAAGTCCTTTGGTCTATGAAACAAACCAAAATTTGAATAAATTGTATGATTTAAAGCCTATAGATAACATGCTCCCCATATTCCCTTAAAACATTAAGTAACACAAGTCTCGGATTTTTAAATTCATCAATATAGACCGTTAGTTGCAATGCATTCATGTAATATCTTCATTGCCATTAAATATGTTTATATGATACTAGAAGGAGTATTTGATACTAACATTCAGAAATAAATCTTTTGTTATAAATGAAACAACACATCTTAGAAGCTTCTAGACAGAATATTTGTCAATAGAAATCATGGAGCACAAAAATTAAATAGCTTAAAATGTTTATTTATGACAAAATACTCTAAAGCAGTTTTAAAAAATGATACATATTGAATATGATTTATTTATTTTGAAATTCAGGTTGAATTTTCTTTCAAACATGGTAGTATTAAGTGGTGGGTATTTGAAGTTTTGTTCTGTTTTGTTTTGTTTTCACCAAGAGTTATTTACCTAGATTCCAACATGAAAATGGAAGGGGGTTGTGTTTTTGAAGAGAGAGAAGAAAAGTGGATGAACAAAAAGGAAATCAAACTGCATGGGGAATTGCTAATTCTAGTTAAACTGAGATAATCCTCAACAGACTGGACTATGTGTTTTGAGACTGTTGCTAAATAGATTGTTCATGGGGCTTCTAGCTGGTATTGTTTCAGCTTCCATTCTTAACTGTCAGCCAATTAAATATGTATCACAATTTAAGTTATCTAGTCACAGGTAGTTGGTTATAGAAACAGAAACTATACTAGGCCTCACTGATAGTCTCCCAAACTGGAAGACCCCTTGGCCTCATTGGTATCATTTATTTCAAATATCAAATCTGATAGTAGAACACAAAACAGGAGGAGGGTGATAGTATAATGTTAATTATGTAGCTATGAAATTCTTCCATAAATGTGAATTTATTTTTTCTAGGAGAGAAGGCTTCCAAAGCCTATCTGAAAAATGGATCTAAAGTATCAGGAAGGGAGACTTGCTTGAGCATTTGTGATCCTGAGGAAGTAGCTTCAGGCTGTATTCCTTTGTGTAGGGAGAGGCTTATATATCTTGAAATCTAATCAGCAGCTGAAAAGGAATATGCAGACAATTCTCATCAGTTTTCTCTACCTTAGGCAGACAAAAAAGAGAAATGGTCCAAGTTTAAACGTTATCAACAAGTGTAAGAAATTGAGCTGTCTCCTTATTATACCAATAAGTTGCTTTTTTATCTGTTCTTTCTCCTTTGTCCAATGTTTTCCATGGATTGGTTTGCTGAATGATAGTTTACAATCAACATGCCTGGTTATGAAGCCCTCCTCTTTTGCTTTTCCAAGGACACTAGAAGGAATTCCCCTAAAGCACTGAAACAGTCAGGTATTAACTATGTATCATAGCTAGGGTGGTCTGGATTAATCTATTAACTTAAATAAATATAATGCTCATAGTCAAAGCATGGTGAATAATCTATAGAACAAATCAAAAATCTTCTTACAATGAATAGGACTCAGAATTTATTAACTACTACAATTAGCAATTTAAAACAAAGTCAACTTAAACAAGAAATTGAATTATCTATATTGCACAATATATTGGGCAAATAGAACATAAAATTCTACTGTAATAAGTGGGAAAATGTCAGATTTATTTATTACACTGACTCTTGATCTTCGTGATAATATTTTACTGACCACAATTTGAATGTCCACAATTTTACATTGGAAACTAATTTTTTTAATTCACTGATCTATTTCTTGAAAATTTACTAGATCCGGCCACATTCCCGGCCAGAGGATAGGTGTTCGCCCAGCCCAGGAGCGCTTTGCCTGAGCATCAGCTGCAGACATCTTGGTTCTGGGACTCCGCCTAGAGTATTCTGCACAGGTGAGAGTGTGGAATATAGAAGCTAACAGCTTCTGGGACAGGCTGAAGCAACTCAGCTTCTGGGACAGGTCCTGTTGTGGGCCTTCATCTTCAGCCATGAGGGAGGTCCAAACACCAGATATCTGTGCACCTGCCCTGTAAGAAGAGAGCTTGCCTTCAGAGAGTGCTTTGACCACTGAAACTCAGAGGAGAGAGCAAGTCTCCCAGGTCTGCTGATAGAGGCTAACAGAATCACCTGAGGAACAAGCTCTAACCAGAGACAACTAAATCAACTAAATCCAGAGATTACCAGATGTCAAAAGGTAAATGTAAGAATCTTACTAACAGAAACCAAGACCACTCACCATCACCAGAACCCAGCACTCCCACCTCGCCCAGTCCAGGGCACCCCAACACACCCGAAAAGCTAGACCCAGATTTAAAAGCATATCTCATGATGATGGTAGAGGACATCAGGAAGGACTTTAATAACTCACTCAAAGAAATACAGGAGAACACAGCTAAACAGGTAGAAGATCTTAAAGAGGAAGCAAAAAAAAAAAAAAAATCCCTTAAAGAATTACAGGAAAAAACGACCAAACAGGTGATGGAATTGAATAAAAAGGGAAGTAGAAACAATAAAGAAAACCCAAAGTGAGGCAACACTGGAGTTAGAAACCATAGAAAAGAAATCTGGAACCATAGAAGCAAGCATCAGCAACAGAATGCAAGAGATGGAAGAGAGAATCTCAGGTGCAGAAGATTCCATAGAGAACATCTGCACAACAATCAAATAAAATAAAAAACACAAAGATCCTAACTCAAAACATCCAGAAAATCAAGGACACAATGAGAAGACCAAACCTATGGATAATAGGAGTAGACTAGAAAGATTTTCAACTTAAAGGGCCAGCAAATATCTTCAACAAAATTATAGAAGAAAACTTCCCAAACCTAAAGAAAGAGATGCCCATGAACATACAAGAAGCCTACAGAACTCCAAATAGACTTGACCAAAAAGAAATTCCTCCCGACACATAATAATCAGAACAACAAGTGCACTAAATAAAGATGGAATATTAAAAGCAGTAAGGGAAAGGGTCAAGTAACATATAAAGGCAAGCCTATCAGAATTACACCAGATTTTTTACCAGAGACTATGAAAGCAAGAAGAGCTTGGACAGATGTTATACAGACACTAAGAGAACACAAATGCCAACCCAGGATACTATACCCAGCAAAACTTTCGATTACCTTAGATGGAGAAACAAAAGTATTCCTTGACAAAACCAAATTCACACATTATCTTTCCAGGAATCCAGCCCTTCAAAGGATAATAACAGAAAAAAAAAATACAAGGAAAGAAATCACGTCCTAGAAAAAGCAAGAAGGTAATTCCTCAACAAACCAAAAGGAAGACAGCTACAAGAACAGAATGCCAACTTTAATAACAAAAATAATACGAAGCGACAATTACTTTTCCTTAATATCTCTTAATATCAATGGACTCAAGTCCTCAGTAAAAAGACATAGACTAACAGACTGGCTACACAAACAGGACCCAACATATTGCTGCTTACAGGAAACCAAACTCAGGGGAAAAGATAGACACTACCTAAGAATGAAAGGCTGGAAAACAATTTTCCAAGCAAATGTTCTGAAGAAACAAGCTGGAGTAGCCATTCTAATATCTAATAAAACCGACTTCCAACCCAAGGTCTTCAAAAAAGACAAGGAGGGGCACTTCATACTTATCAAAGGTAAAATCTTCCAAGAGGAACTCTCAATTCTGAATATCTATGCTGCAAATACAAGGGCAGCCACATTCATTAAAGAAACTTTAGTAAAGCTCAAAGCACATATTGCACCTCACACAATAATATTGGGGGACTTCAACATACCACTTTCACCAATGGACAGATCATGGAAACAGAAACTAAACAGGGACACAGTGAAACTAACAGAAGTTATGAAACAAATAGATCTAACAGATATCTACAGAACATTTTATCCTAAAACAAAAGGATATACCTTCTTCTCAGCACCTCATGGTACCTTCTCCAAAATTGCCCACACAATTGGACACAAAACAAGCCTCAAAAGATACAAAAATATTGAAAATATCCCATGCATCCTATCAGATCACCATGGACTAAGGCTGATCATCACTAACAAAATAAATAATAGAAAGCCAACATTCATGTGGAAACTGAACAACACTCTTCTAAAGGATACCTTGGTCAAGGAAGGAATAAAGAAAGAAATTAAGGACTTTTTGTAGTTTAATGAAAATGAAGCCAGGACATACCCAATCTTATGGGACACAATGAAAGCATTTCTAAGAGGAAAACTCATAGCACTGAGTGCCTCCAAAAAGAAACTAGAGAGAGCACACATTAGCAGCTTGACAACACACATAAAAGCTCTAGAACAAAGGGAAGCAAATTCACCTAAGAGGAGTAGACAGCAGGAAATAATCAAACTCAGGGGCAAAATCAACCAAGTGGAAAAAAGAACTATTCAAAGAATCAACCAAAGGAGGAGCTGATTCTTTGAGAAAATCAACAAGATAGATAAACACTTAGCCAGACTCAGTAGAGGGCACAGGGAAAGAATCCTAATTAACAAAATCAGAAATGAAAGGGAGATATAACAACAGATACTGAAGAAATCCAAAACACCATCAGATCCTTCTACACAAGGCTATACTCAACAAAACTGGAGAACCTGGATGAAATGGACAGGTTTCTATACAGATAGCAGGTAACAAAGTTAAATCAAGATCAAGTTAATTATCTAAAAAGTCCTATATCCCCTAAAGAAATAGTAGTAGTCTTTAGTAGTCTCCCAACCAAAAAAAAAAAAAAAAACAAAACAAAAAACAAAAAACAAAAAAAAAAAACAAAACAAAAAAACAAACAACAACAACAAAAGGACCAGATGGGTTTAGTGCAGAGTTCTATCAGACCTTCAAAGAAGATATAATTCCAGTTCTTCACAAACTATTCCACAAAATAGAAACAGAAGGTACTCTACCCAACTCATTCTATAAAGTCACAATTACTCTGATACCTAAACCACAAAAAGACCCAACAAAGATAGAAAACTTCAGACCAATTTCCCTTATGAATATTGAGGCAAAAATACTCAATAAAATTCTTGCTAACCGAATCCAAGAACACATTAAAACAATCATCCATCCTGACCAAGTAGGTTTAATCCCAGGGATGCAGGGATGCTTCAATATATGGAAATCCATCAACATAATCCAGTATATAAAAATCTCAAAGACAAAAACCACATGATCATCTCATTAGATGCTGAGAAAGCATTTGACAAAATCCAACACCCGTTCAAGATAAAAGTCTTGGAAAGATCAGGAATTCAAGGCCCATACCTAAACATGATATAAGCAATCTACAGCAAACCAGTAGCCAACATCAAAGTAAATGGTGAGTAGCATGAAGCAATCCCACTAAAATCAGGGACTAGACAAGGCTGCCCACTTTCTCCCTACCTATTCAACATTGTACTTGAAGTCCTAGCCAGAGCAATTCAACAACAAAAGGAGATCAAGGGGATACAAATTGGAAAGGAAGAAGTCAAAATATCACTTTTTCCAGATGATATGATAGAATATATAAGTGCCCCAAAAAATTCCACCAGAGAACTCCTACGCCTCATAAACAGCTTCAATGAAGTAGGTGGATATAAAATTAACTGGAACAAGTCAATGGCCTTCCTGTACACAAAGGACAAACAGGCTGAGGAAGAAATTAGGGAAACAACACCCTTCTCAATAGTCACAAACAATATAAAATACCTTGGCGTGACTCTAAGTAAGGAAGTGAAAGATCTGTATGAAAAAACCTTCAAGTCTTTATAGAAAGAAATTGAAGATCTCAGAAGATGGAAAGATCTCCCATGCTCATGGATTGGCAGGATCAATATATTAAAAATGGCTATCTTGCCAAAAGCAATCTACAGATTCAATGCAATACCCATCAAAATTCCAACTCAATTCTTCAACGAATTAGAAAGGGCAATCTGTAAATTCATCTGAAATAACAAAAAACCTAGGATAGCAAAAACTCTTCTCAAGGATAAAAGAACCTGTGGTGGAATCACCATGCCTGACCTAAAGCTGTACTACAGAGCAATTGTGATAAAAACTGCATGGTACTGGTAAAGGGACAGACAAATGGACCAATGGAATAGAATTGAAGACCCAGAAATGAACCCACACACCTATGGTAACTTGATCTTTGAAAAGGGAGCTAAAACCATCCGGTGGAAAATAGACAGCATCTTCAACAAATGGTGCTGGCACAACTGGTGGTTATCATGTAGAAGAATGCGAATTGATCCATTCCTATCTCCTTGTACTAAGGTCAAATCTAAGTGGATTAAGGAACTTCACATAAAACCAGAGACACTGAAACTTATAGAGGAGAAAGTAGGGGAAAGCCTGGAAGATATGGGTACAGGGGAAAAATTCCTGAATAGAACAGCAATGGCTTGTGCTGTAATATAGAGAATTGACAAATGGAACCTCATAAAATTGCAAAGCTTCTGTAAGGCAAAAGACACTATCAATAAGACAAAAAGGCCACCAACAGATGGGGAAAGCATCTTTACCTATCCTAAATCAGATATAGGACTAATATCCACTATATATAAAGAACTCAAGAAGGTGAACTCCAGAAAAATCAAATAACCCCATTAAAAATGGGGCTCAGAGCTCAACAAAGAATTCTCACCGGAGGAATACCGAATGGCTGAGAAGCACCTGAAAAAATGTTCAACATCCTTAATCATCAGGTAAATGCAAATCAAAACAACCCTCAGATTCCACCTCACACCAGTTAAAATGGCAAAGATCAAAAATTCAGGTGACAACAGACACTGGCGAGGATGTGGAGAAAGGGGAACACTCCTCCATTGTTGGTGGGATTGCGAGCTTGTACAACCACTCTTGAAATCAGTCTGGTGGTTCCTCAGAAAACTGGACATAGTACTACCAGAGGATCCCGCAGTACCTCTCCTGGGCATATATCCACAAGATATTCCAACTGGTAAGAAGGACACATGCTCCACTATGTTCGTAGCATCCTTATTTATAATAGTTAGAAGCTGGAAAGAACCCAGTTGCCCCTCAACAGAGGAATGGATACAGAAAATGTGGTACATTTACAAAATGGAGTACTACTCAGCTATTAAAAAGAATGAATTTATGAAATTCCTAGGCAAATGGATTGACCTGGAGGGCATCATCCTGAGTGAGGTAACCCAATCACAAAAGAACTCGCACAATATGTACTCACTGATAAATGGATATTAGCCCAGAAATTTAGAATACCCAAGATATAAGATACAATTTGCTAAATGCATGAAACTCAAGAAGAACGAAGATCAAAGTGTGGACACTTTGCCCCTTCTTAGAATTGGCAACAAAACACCCATGGAAAGAATTACAGAGACAAAGTTTGGAGCTGAGACGAAAACCTGGACCATCTAGAAACTGCCATATCTGTGGATCCATCCCATAATCAGCTTCCAAACGCTGATACCGTTGCATACTCTAGTAAGATTTTGCTAAAAGTACCCAGATATGGCTGTCTCTTGTGAGACTATGCTGGGGCTTGGCAAACACAGAAGTGAATGCTCACAGTTAGCTATTGGATGGATCACAGGGCCCCCAATGGAGGAGCTAGAGAAAGTACTCATGGAGCTAAAGGGATCTGCAACCCTATAGGTGGAACAACAATATGAACTAAACAATACCCCCTCCCTGGAGCTCGTGTCTCTAGCTGCATATGAATCAGAAGATGGCCTGGTAGGCCATCAGTGGAAAGAGAGGCCCATTGGTCGTGCAAACTTTATATGCCTCAGTACAGGGGAACTCCAGGGCCAAGAAGTAGGATTGGGTGGGTAGGGGAGTGGGTGAGGGAGCATGTGGGGGACTTTTGGGATAGCATTGAAAATGTAATTGAAATAAATACCCAATTTAAAAAAAAAAAAAGAAAAGAAAATTTACTAATTACTGGTACCTAGGGAATAGTGGCAGGATTCCTTTAAATCATCGTATGCAAAAAGAATATCCATGGGAAATGATGCAAAATAGAGTACAAAGACAGTCAAGTTCATATACCCCTTAACTGAAATGAAAGGCAGAGTCATAGGGACAAAGATTCTGAAACACAGTAAATCAATTGAATGATTTTTTAAAAAGGTTTTACCACCTTAACGAATTGGGAACTCAGGCAAAAATTGTAGAAACTTCTGCTATAATTATCAAAGCTATCTATTAAATAGTTACACACAATGACTAATTGCCAATAGAACTATACTATGAATTAAGAATGAGCTATTTACCAAGATCATTGTTTAATGATGCCCTGTTAATACTAACACAGTGAAGGAGAACGATCAATATTGGATGGAGATTCTAATAAGGAGATAACATTCTTTTACATTTACAGAGGCAGAAACAGAGGGATCTATATTATTATATGGACAACATAATGAAAGATTAGAGTGTGATATAATCTGAAATTATATGGTTCTGCAGATTTGTTTGTATCACAGATAATGAGATAGGTAGTGTCTTTTCCCATGCCAAAGTATTTAGTAATATATAAAGAATATTTTATTATTGAGATATCTTGGGCGAGGTAGATGACTCAGTGCAGTTGCTTGACTCAAAGACTGTTGACCTGAGCTTCATTTCAGGAACCCCACTGATGACATGAGAATCAACTACTGCTAGTTGTCCTCTGACCATCATGTATGTTCCATGGCACATTAATTTTAAATATAAAGTAAAAATTTAAATTATGAAAGAAATCTTCTGAAATAAGACCTTAGTGCATATGTGAATATGTTTCTGTGATTGCTAATCTTGGTTGTCAATATGACTATATCTGGAATGAATTAAAGAACAATCTGGGCACACCTGGGAGAATTTTTCTTGGTTGAAATATGTTTATGTGGAAGAATGAACCTAATCTTGATCATCTGAGGTCGAAAGACTTATCTGTAATCTGGAGCATTTCTTCTGGTGGATGCCCACCTAAATAGCCATAAAAGAAGGAAGATTTTACATTTTTCCTGTTTGCACTAACTCTCACTGGAGAGTCCATCTATCTGGTTCCTGTGATATTCCTTCACTATATTGAAGTATACTTCTTTGGGATTCCAACATACCCTGAATACTGGCAGCTGACTAGGAATTCCCTAAAATGCTAGCACTTATGTATTTGCCAGGCACTGGCATAGCCTCATACGAGACAGCTGTAACAGGGTTCCTTCAGCAAAATCTTTCTGAAATTGTGCAATAGTGTCTGGGATTGGTGGCTGATTATGAGATGAATTCCCAAGTGCGGTAGTCTCTGGATAGTCCATCCTTTCGTCTTAGCTCCAAACTTTGTCTCTGTAACTCCTTTCATGGGTATTTTGTTCCCAATCTAAGGAGGAATGAAATATCCACCCATTGATCTTGTAGCACAGGTTCTTATAGTAATGAGGCTAGTAGTCCTGGAGAAAGTTTCCTGGCCACTATCAGACTGATTCTTCCAAGACCTGTGTTTTAAGTGTGTTGCATCTTCAGCAATAAAGTTGAATAAGAGTGGTAACCAAAGGCAAATGGAATAGCTTATTTTATATTGAGTGAGGTAACTCAGACCCAGGAAGAGATAAAATCCATGTTTTCTCTTGTGGATCATAATACCAAATTTTTATATTTGTGTGTATAATCTGAAGTAACGAAAAAAGCCAGGAAAGTAAAGAGAGCATGAGAGGAGGTTGGAAAGACAGTTTAGTCCAGAGAGAAGAGGTGTGTGTGTTAGTAATGAGGGAGGAAATGGCAGAAGGATTTTAACTGGGGAAGAAAGCAAAAGATAGCAACACCAGGTAGGGTGGGGGAAAAATATTCTAAATATGTGTAGTAGTTTGAATAAGAATCATCCGCATAGGATCAAATGTTTATATACTTTGTCCCCAGATGATGGAACCATTTGGGGAAGATGAGAAGGTATGGCCTTATTGGAGGAGTTATGCTACCGGCAGTAGGCTTTTCCATTTCAAAAGTCCATATTATTCCAAGTGTGATCTATCTGCCTTATGTTCTGATGGATCATGATATGAGCTCTCAGCTATTGCTGCTTGTCCATGCCTGTCTATCTGCTGCCATGCTCCCTGATAAAGTCATGGGTACTTTTTTCTGAAACTGTAAGCTCCCAGTAAACTCTTCCTTCTATATGTTGCCTTGGTCATGGTGTCTTGTCACAGAAATTGGAAAGTAACTAAGACAAGTTGCTTGAAAAGCCACAGAGAAAGAGATTATTTTATTACATATAGTGTGGATGGAATTTGTCCATACAGGATGGTAATCCTTTCAGAACAGATATTTAACACTTTAGTTCAGAAAAAAAATCCTCTTACAGAATAAATAGTTTGAATATAAACGAATAGTTTGACTGCAACAATATATCATGACTTAAAATTGTCCATGTATAATTTAATAATTATTAAACAATTGAAAACAATAGCTAATAATTTGGCATTTGCATCAGATATGTACTTTTTAAACTGACTTTATTAAACAGTGTTAGACTTTTTTAAAATTTATTTTCGTTCCCATGTGAGATCTCATTGGAAATTAAAAGAAGTCCACAGAGTGAGTAAGGGTCTAATAAATAAAATAAATTTTGAAATTAGAGTGGTAGTTATTCTATAAAATATTAGTCTGAAAGTTTGAAGTAGTACTCTTTCAGAGAAGCCCATGTCTAATGTATTTTATAATAACACTAGCTAATGGTTTATTCTCTCTTAATTGCAGAGTGAAGGTTTTCAAAAACAACCTGACATGATGGCATAATTGCTTAGTTGACATAGAGAGTTGTGTGGCATGATTTATTCTAACTAATTATGTGTATTTCTGTGTCTCCTATGATATTTTGAAGTACTAGATACATAGTGAGTTAAACAGAGATAAGGGATTTCTGGAAATTAATTCTACTTACTGTCAGAGTTCTTGATGTAATCCTAGTAGCTTCTTTTAATTATAGCTACCATTAAATCTAAAACTCCAATATTGACAAATGTAACTATTTTGATATGCCAGATTTTATTTGTGCCTAAGAAAAAAAACATGAAGGTAAAATTTCCCTGAGTCCCAATAGATTAAATTTTACGATATTTAGAACATCTTATGATTGTAAATTATTTCCTAAATGTGTATTGTACTTACATAATTTCCAGGACACTCTTTCTTCTCCACATAAAACTCATCCAATGAATCCCAAATTCATGTTCTCTTTCTCTCTCTCTGCTTTCTGTATACATATATGAGTGGGTGGGTTGAGGGGAGGAGGGGTCAAGAGTCAGGGGGAGGGTTTAGGGGATTTTCAGAGAGGAAACTAGGAAAGGGGATAATAATTGAAATGTAAATGAAGAAAATATCTAATAAAAAACCATATATGTGCTGTTAAGTTCATTTGATGTTGACCATGTGTATTTGTGCTTAAGGCTGACTATTTGGGTTTGAAAATCTTTACAGTGATTTGTCCAGATAAAATAGTGCCTTTTGATCTCATAGGAGTCATTAATTGACCTTTATTACCAATGTAGGGGCAGGGCTTTGTTATACTTCTTTCATTCCTATCTGCAGGCCTATTTGGATAGCCATTTTACTGAGATTTCTTGGATACAGCTTCTCGTATATTTTGAAGTTTGGACTATTTTCATTAGGTTAAAATATTCAGCATAGTGTCTGCATGTGGGATGGATCCCCAGGTGGGGCAGCCTATAGGGAAGCACCCCCATAGAAGCAGGGTAAGGGGGGGATGGGATAGGGAGATTGCAGAGGGGAAACCGGAAAGGGGTAACATTTGAAATGTAAATAAATAAAGTATCCAATTAAAAAAATAAGAAAAAGTTGTTTAGCATTCTCAAGTATTTTTTACAATTGAAAATGGGTATTTGATAAAAAAAGAGAGTAGACATGTTTCTTTCTCGACATATCTTTTTGTAAGTTGTAATATAGATATTTTAAATAAAAGTTAGATTTTGGAAAGTATAAGCTGGTAGTTTTTTATTTAATGAATTCTCATTAATATATATATTCTTGATAACCAAAAATACATGATATATTTTTATTTATTGCAAAATGTCTTAGATCAAAGTAGCACCATTCAGAAGAAATGTATAATTATGTAGTAATAATTTTCAAAATAATTAGAGATTACTCATGTATATGAAAACCATTTATAGATGCTAGAGATTTTTCTACAATGTAAAATGCAGACAGTTCATTTACATTCTTAACTCCTATCTAACTTGGTCGTAAAATTTTCACAAATTTGTAAAAATTCACAAATTTTTTAAAAGTTATTTAAAATTTATCATTAATAACTTGAGTTTACTTATTATTTAACTGAATGAAAACACTTTGTAACAGACTGAATGCAGAAAAAGGTAAGAATCAAGCAATGCCCTATGATACAAGTCCTTGATATCTATGTATACACACACACACACACACACACACACACACACACATATACATATACATATATATATATATATATGAAAAGCAATTTATTACTCAAAAATTACTTTTTATTCTTTGAAAACATTGTTTTTTAAATTAATTGTAGTATTTGGTTGTTTAATATTAAATAGTAAACTGGTATTTTTAAATATTCTACTTTTAAATTTAAAAGACAAATAGAAAATAACTATAGTGTATAAGAAAGCACATTTGGCGAATTAATGTACTTATGTCTTACTGGTTTAAATGAATATCAACTGAAACATTACAGGTAAAAACAATTAAAAGAATGATAACATTCAAGTATAGGTGTATATACTTGTATGAAGTACCCATGAGTAATACAGATAATTTCTTATATTTAATAGTGTGATGTACTTGCAATTCATCCATGATGGTTATAAAATGATTGTAGATGCAAGCTGGAATAAAAAACATACACACATATGACAGAGTCATTCATTTGTCTTCTGAAACATTCCTAGAGAGTAGAGAAGCATTATTTCGTATTTCACAGTAAATAGATAAATCACTCAGAAATTAGAGTTATATTTTTACTTTTAGGCCAATATAATTTGATATTGCAATTTCATTTATATAGCCTACCTAGACCAAAGAATAAGAGAAAAATAAATGTAATGATTACGTTGTAATTTCCACCATCAACAATCAAAATATTCTTACGTTTTCATCATTGAGTACTATTCTATTTAAATATAACTTTGGATTTATGAGTATGTGTCTCTATATTATATAATGTAGTGATTAAAATGTAGTTTGGCAGCTTGATATAAACAAATTTAGATTTTGAATTATATACATTTATAGAATTATATAACTGTTTAAACAAACAAAATTCTTATAGTATTTTAATTGTATCTTTTAAACACCTGGCAACCCCAAACACAGGTTTACGCCCATTATGAGAGTAGCAGTTGCCAACAAATACAAGTGGTATACCTGTATTTTGTTTGTGTGTATGTGCATGTGTTTGTGTGCTTGGGTGTGCATATGTGCATGTGAAAGAGAGAGATGTAGAGAAACATAGACCTAGAGAGACACAGAGAGAGGAACCTGGAAAAGCTCAAGCAGAAGACTCCAAAGTTAGAGACCAAAATGGACTCCACAGCATCATTGCCTCAAAGTAAAGTCAACCAGCCAAACAGAAAGCCCCAAGAGCACACATCTACAGCTTCATCATCCTCGTACTGTAAATTGCTGTTTGGGTGAAGATAGAACTCAGAAAGTCAAGCGGATTTGAAAGGGAAGCTTTTTGCATATAAGGTCACCAAGCCTTTAGCTGCCTGCCATGTGTTCCAAGGTGCTGAGGTGAGATCAGAGATAGCAAAATGTAGGAAAGTCCTCACGAAATCTATGCACCCATTCCTTTCTGGGATTTCCCCGTTCGTAAGTAATAAAATGGCACCTATGACAAACTGCCACTTATTTAAGCATTCTAAGAACAAACAGAACCTACACTCTCCTATTTCCACACTGACATTTTAAACTGTGTATTGTGAAGTTCTACAATGAGATAATCTCACCAGAAATTGTTACTTAATTATTTTACAAAATAAATTAGTTATGTCAACCTTACTGAATATGCTTTTTTTAGGAGTCACTATTATTCCATTTTGCCATTTAAGACAGAAAATAATTCAGTATCTTCCTCTTATTTTTCTCTGTGTGTCTCTCTTTTTCTTCTCCCCCATGTAGGTATGTGTAGGAACTTTTCTTTTTTTTTATTAGATACTTTCTTTTTTTTTTTTTTTTTGGTTTTTCGAGACAGGGTTTCTCTGTGTAGCCCTGGCTGTCCTGGAACTCACTTTGTAGACCAGGCTGGCCTCGAACTCAGAAATCCGCCTGCCTCTGCCTCCCAAGTGCTGGGATTAAAGGCGTGCGCCACCACACCCGGCTAGATACTTTCTTTATTTATATTTCAAATGTTATTCCCTTTCCTGGTTTTCCCTATGAAAACCCCCTATCCCTCCCCCTTCCCCTGCTCCCCAACCCACCCACTCCCACTTCCTGACACTGGCATTCCTCTACACTTGGGCATAGAACCTTCACAGTACCAAGAGCCTCTCCTCCCATTGATGACCAACTAAGCCATCCTCTGCTATATATGCATCTGGATCTGTGGGTCCCTCTATGTGTACTCTTTGGTTGGTGGTTTAGTCCTTGGGAGCTCTGGGGGAACTGGTTACTTTATATTGTTGTGATTCCTATGGGGCTGCAAACCCCTTCAGCTCCTTGGGTGCTTTCTCTAGGTGTAGGAACTTCTGATGTCTCCACACAGTCAAAATAGTTTAATGAAATCTGTTAGTGTTACTTTATACCATGAAGTACTTTCCAGATAGATAGTGATCAAATATCAGTGAACTTGATGACTATAATGACAAGATTATTATTATTTTTTCTAACCCTAAAGAGTAATACAATTGTAAATGAACAAGTACGGAGCACAGGCTATAGTTACTAAGTCAATTTACGGACTGTTTCCCATTCCCTAAATGGAATTTGCTTCGTAAATACAAGCCCTTCTCTGAAGGGCTTAAAATATAAAGGTTAAAAAAATAATAGTCATGATTTAAAGTCATAAGTAGGAGGCATGCCAGCACCGTTCAAATCCCTCAACTACATTTTAGAACTGTTTATTTCAAATTCATGACAGGCAGGATATTATTAAAAATAACTTCAAAACGTGCCCTACTTTCTGGGACCAACTAGCTTTCAAAAATCAATGCTGGGCCATCTCTTAGGTGGGAAGTATATATAATCTCTTCGTTTTGAATAATGCTCTCTTTTCCTTCCCTTGGGCTTGTAGGAAAACTAGAGTCAGCCTATTGATTCACAGCATTTCTCCCAATAAGCCGGCCATTTTCAGCATTGTTGGTACAAAAACCTCGCTTGATGTTCTGGCTAACACTTGTTCCTGTATTCTGCACAAAGCCCCATTTGTCCACATATTTCACTTGCTAACAGAGCTTAGTACAAATAAGGAAGAAAATCCCCTCTGAACTACATTATATTTTGTGCCTCTGAATGAAACCTTTAAAATAATAGCTGTACCTCCAGATTTCAAAGTACAGTGAGGACTATTTTAGGGCCCAACTCTTTTACTTGCAATAATAAACTCGTGAGCCTCCTAGTCTACAGTATCTCCAGAAAGCTATGTACATTTTATATGTTTACTTATAATTATTCCCAACCACGTTTTATAATTAACAGCCATCATTTAAAATCAGTTTTAATTTGACCTTAAAAGGAAGAAGAAAACAGTCCTGGTCAAACTGTTTTTATTTTTTTAAGTTGTGTTTGCCTCAAATGTAGAATTCCTTCTATTTAAATTTATTACTTTGGGAATTCTTTTATTTATAAATGTTTTTTTTTTTGTTTTTTTGTTTTTTTTTTTTGCTGGGCTATTGCCTGGATATTAACTTCTTGTTAGCCTTCAAGGTTACTTGTTTCCCTGTAACTTGATTACAGCCTTAAAAAGGGAAAACTGATTACCTCAACTAATTAAAAAGGGCAATAACATCTCATTTTGTATTAGTTTAATAACGATCTAAAATATTAGTGGTTCTTGGAAATTGTAGGTGATGCAACATATTTCTGGAAGCATCATGATTAATTTCAGATGTATTCGTGTATCTCTCTAGATAGGTGCCTATGTAGTATACTAACCCTGACAGTTTGTATTACATACCACCTCCAGGAACCAGGCTTAGAGCTGGCAATGAACTGTAGCTTGGTAATTTTTCTTTATTGTTCAACAGTTTCAGTTCTACTTCCTTGATTAAAGACATTCAATTGTTCTTTGGATTCAGATCAATAAAACTCTTTGGGTGGCTTTTTTAAAAAAGTAAAACGGTATGGGGGACTTTTGGGATAGCATTGGAAATGTAATTGAGGAAAATACGTAATAAAAAATATTAAATAAAAAAGCAAATTTCCTTCCCATCTTATTTTGGTAGAACTTGACGTAGTTAAAGAAAAAAACCCTCAAAACTAACAGAACTATAAAGACATTTATATATATATGGCTTACACACACACACACACATATATGTGTGTATATATATATATATGTATATATATATATACATATATATATATATATACACACACACACACATATATATATGTGTGTGTGTGTGTGTGTGTGTGTGTATTACAGGGTCAAATGTCACCTGAAGAGCTCTACATACAGTCAGCCCGTGTAAATGACTCCAAGGCTCCATGTATAAAATGCAACAGTGTCCATTTCTTCAGTCAAGATGTATTATGAATTTGCAAAGAAATTTGATCTTACAATTCATCATATTGACCCGTATATATACATGGCTCAGCTCCTCGGTTCCAAGACAGTGTTCTGAAACTGATGTCTGACATTTACCTAACTGAGGAGAAGCATCAGTTACTGTGAACTCTGATCTTGATCTTTCTGTTCCCTGATTTCATTCAAATCACTTGTTTTCCTTTTCTACAGATTAAAAAAAAAAAAAACAACAACCGTATATGTACCAATTTTAAGTGATTCTTTGAAGAAATCACATATATTTATACCATATATGTCCACTGGCTAAATACTATGGTATTGTCTTTCCAGACCTAAAGATGGTTATAACTAAAGATGAAGAGAATGCATTTAAACTCAGTGACATTCCATCCTTATGAGAGGGCAGTTTAATACGAATGAAATTTGTGAAGCTTGAAGGTTAAATTGACATTTTGCAGCCAGATACAGTCTATGAGAGCTGAACTCAGATGGTAAAGAGATGAGGTAAATGGTGGTTTTAAAAGGGAATGGTCAAGGTCTATGGTTTCTTCCACTATTCTTTAATACCTTCAATAACCTTCTACACTTCCAGTTAGAGAGTCAATAAATATATGGCTGTCACTAATATAATAATTTTGATAGCATAAATCTGTACTGCTACAGTTGAGTCATCTATTTGAAAATGTACCTATCTAATTCCAATTAATTACCTGAGCGTAAGAATTGAGTGAACTTGGAAATCTGGTTTGGACCTACCAAGCCTGCTATCAATATAATTATGTTATTTTTTAATTGAATATTTTATTTACATTTCAAATGTCATCCCCTTTCCTGATTTCCTTCCCAGAAATCCCCTATCCCATCCCCCCCTCCTGCTTCTATGGGGGTGAACCCTCACCCAACCACCCACTCCCACTTCCCCACCCTCATATTCCCCTAATTATGTTCTTTAGATGGTCAGGTTCTGACCATTGTCTTCTTTGAATTGTAAACACTACAACAACTCATGTAATTACATGAGTCGTGGGACAAGAGACAGAGAACTTAAAAATAATTAAGATAAAACATTACAGAGGGGTAATTTTGGAAAGTAGGATGCATTTTTTTTTTAAAAATATTGTTACACCTACTTTTGTCATACTTACTACATATAAATATTTTGTAAATACCTTTGCTCAAAAGAAGGAATTAGTGTTGAGATGAACAGTTATTTAGATTTGTAGTAGACACAGGAAACAAACAGTATTATGTTGCACGTAAGACTAATACAAGGGAGTTAAAATCCAAGCACATGCTGCTTCTATATATATATCTAATATTTTGTTCTTTCTCTCTCTGCTTTTGGTGGTTATTGAGATAAATCCAGGGCTTGTTGAAGTTCGGGCAAGCACTTGGTCATTTTATGACACTCATTGTCTAAATTCAACCTTCTATATATAGTCTTTAGGATAACAGTTACTTTTGGTGACATAACATATTTTTTCAAAGCTTAAATTTCTAATGTATCTCAATCTGGTTGCCTTTTACCATGCCAATATTGAAGTATTTCTAGCACGGATCAGAGCTGAGTCCCTCAGGCTCCTCCTGTTTTTGATGGACATGATTTGAAATTTCTTATAAACTAGTGAAGCCATCCATTTAATGATATACCCTTCCTACTCATTAAATAAAAAATTTTGTGAAAATCATAGTTTTTTTTTTTACCTGATCCTCTTTAAGAAGGAACTTTCCTCAGTCCATCAATCATTTCCTACCCAATTATACTGCTCATAATTCCAAAATTTCTTACTGCCTGGAATTCATATATAATCATAGATTTGACAAACCTTTGTCCGATTTAATCCTTAGGGAGAAAAGATTTTATCATTATTATCGTAATAATGTCTTTTGTATCACAAGTTTCTCGTCACAAATATTGAGTGGGTTACATACTTTGATATTCAGATATGTGTCAAATGCTGTGCATGCTGTTTTGAATGAGACTTATATTGATTTTATTTTTATCCTCTGAAACATGTCCAGTTTGTTGCATAGTTTAATATTATTATTCAAATTTCAAGAGATATGTGGCATAATTAAATTTATTTTGATTGTGAGATTATGTTCTGAAAATAATTACCTAACAATTTTGGAATGCTTCCGGATGTCAGTCCCTTGAGGTATGTTATACTATACATTTTTATATTGCCGTTTCTTAAAACTGATTTTGTATATGAGTTTGAAATTTTCATATATATATATGTATATATATGTGTTTGTAATATTAATGTATTGAATGTATATACATATATATTAATACTGAAAGATATGAGTAAAAATTATAGGTATGTGTACTTTGCTTTTAAATTATATTAGAAGACCTAATTATAATAACTACAAATATGTGTTGCTGCCTATCTTTACCTCTAGTTTAAGGCAAATAAAATAAAAGAAGAAAAGAAAAATTCTATGTACAGGCACAAAGAAAGAAATGTCATAATCTTGGCATCATTACAACTCTGATCTCTCTCTCTCTCTCTCTCTCTCTCTCTCTCTCTCTCTCTCTCTCTCTCTGTCTCTCTGTCACACACACACACACACACACTTTCTGAGCCTCAAACTGGAGTCTCGTGCATTAGAACACGTGCTCCTACATTTTTTAAATGAAAAAGATTATATACCTTTCATTTCCTATAGTTTACATTTACTGTAGGGAGTGGATCAATTTGACAAGGGGTGAGTTGTACTGGCTGGATTTGTGTGTCAAATTTTATACAAGCTGGAGTTATCACAAAGAAAGAACCCTCCCTTGAGGAAAGGCTTCCATGAGATTCAGCTGTAAGGCATTTTCTCAAGGTGGTGGGCAGCCCATTGTGGGTGGTGCCATCCTGGGGCTGGTAGTTTTGGGTTCTAGAAGAAAGCAGTCTGGGCAAGCCATTGGAAACACTCCAGTAAGCAGAACCCCTCCATGGCCCCTGCATGACCCCCTTCATCAGCTCCTGCCTCCAGTTTCCTGCTGTGTGTGAGGTCCTGTCCTGACTTCCTTTGATGAACAGCAATGTGAAAATGTAAGCTGAATAAACCCTATTCTCACCCCTTCTAAAAAAAGAAAAATACATACCTCCCTCTTTTTTCACTGTTTGAAATTAAAATTACTGAAAGATTGACATAGTTTTTCTGATAATCTGAATTTGTTAATAAATTTGTCTTTTTAAAACTGATTTTCTTATAATATGGCTTTTAAATATTTAAAAACATGGCATAATTAGATTATCTTCCACCTCTTTCCTCCATTTGACTCCTCCAGTCGCCAGTTCACCATTATACTCTTTCAAATTCATGGATCCTTTTTCATGTACATATGTGAATATATATGTATGTACACACACACACACACACACACACATATATATGTACATATGAAACATATTTATTTATATATGATAAATATAATTTGTATATATATACACAATTATATATATATATATATATATATAAAAACTAAAAATTATATATTATTACTAGTTTGGGTTTTATTGCTGTGAAGAAAAATCCTGACTAAAGCAACTCTTATAAAAGACAACATAAAATTGGAGCTGGCTTACAGATTCAGAGGTTTAGTCCATTATTATCAAGGGGGGAAGCATGACATTCTCTAGGCAGGCATGGCAATGGAATAACCAAATGTTCTGCTTCTTCATCCAAAAGCAGCAGAAGGAGACTGATCTAGTTCACGCTGGCCAGTCTTAAGAATGTATTTGAAACCTCAAAGTCCTGCCTCCATAGGGACACATTTCCTCTATTGAGGCAATAATTTCTCAAATAAAGCCAAACCTCTTAGTGTTCCACTTCCTATATGTCTAGAATATTCAAACAACCACATTCCAATCACTTGCCCCTTAGGATTGTTCAAACACATGCATCTATATAGCCATACCTAGTCATAGCATAATGCAGAATAAATTTAGTCTAACTTCAAAAGTCCCATAGTCTATAACACCATCCACAATGTTAAAAGTCCATAGTTCAAAGTCTCTTCTGAGATTCATGCAATCTCTTAACTGTAATCCCCTATACAATCAAAATCAAAAAGCAGATCACATACCGCCAACATCACAGGATATACATTACCATTCCAAGACATCATAGTGGGGAAGTGCTGGAGCAAAGCAGTACCAAAAGCTAGATGGAAAAACTCTAAACTCAGCATCTCCATGTCTGGTGTCAAAGCCCTCTTCAGATCTACAACTCCCTTCATCTTTGTTGACTGCCATAACTTCTGTCTTTTGTGCTGGTTCTTTTCCCCTGTTAGCAGCTTTCCTCAGCAAGTATCCCATGGCTCTGGCATCTCTAACATCCTGGCCTCTCCATGGTAATTTGACCTTCACAACTTATTTCAATATCTGAGATCCAGGTGTGATCTCCTGCGCTCCTAAAAAGGGATTCTAGCTCTGCTCTCTGTAGAACTCTAGGTTCTGGTTGACCCCAATCCACTAATTAATGCTGTTCTTGATGTTATCCCATGGTACTGGCATCTCCCTCATTCTGGAGTCTTCTGCTGTAAATAGATTTCACCAATAGCTTCTCATAGGGACCTGTCACAGTTCCAGGAATCAACTTTTTTACAAGACACCCTTAGTCCTGGACTGTCAAGTGCAACTGAGGCTGCACTTTCACCAATGTCCTTCCCTGGCCTCTCTCAGTACCAAGCCTCATCTGCTCTCTAGCACCTGGTTTATACTTACACTTTAAGAATTGCAGGTGCAGCACAAAGTTCAACCTTGCTTATCTCTGGAAAACAGCTTCTTTGTGCTCTCAGAAAAAACTTCCCGGAAGTGATGTTTGTTTCTTCTTGATCACAATTCATTTCTTAGCTCCATCTAAACAGCATCAATTGTCCCAATAACCCGTTTTACTCTTGACTCAAAAGCCACAGCCATATGGCCTGGCAAGTTCTCCTGCTTGCTGGGACTGGAACATGACCCCCTGCTTCTACTGTAGTCTTGTAGGCTTCCTGATTTACTGTGGTTTAATTCAACACCTAACCTTGATGGTCCTGGAACTTGCTCTGTTGACTGACCTTGAACTCAGAGATCTGCTTGCCTTTGTTTACTGAGTCCTGGTATTAAAGTCATATAGCAAGCCTGAACTTAACCTTCTCATGGCCACTATTCCTCACAGGTGTGTCCTCTATTTCTGGACTGAAATACCTTCCAGATTAAAAGTCTAAATAAAAACAATAACCAGGTAAAATTAAAGCCTAACCTGATAGATATGACTAGCCCCCTTTCAACTATAAACACATAAACCTTAGCTGGGTAGGATCTTGTCCCTAAATCACCACTCCCTTAATTACATTTAATATCCTTGAATACAAGATTTAGCTGCATTTCACTTTCTGGTGTCCCTTTATTAACTGAACCATGAATTTTGTATTTTTCTTTTCTAAGCTTGCTATGCTCCATATAAAGGTTCTTCATGGGAGTAAACCAAAGGACAAAGTCTATACTGGGCTTTTCTGAGACTTCCTTTGTTAATACAATTAATTGAATCTCTTTAACTTAGCCTCAGATAGACTCTTCAGACAAGGACAAAAGCAGGCACAATCTTTACCCAAATATCACAAGAACAGTCTCTCAACAATTTACTAAAATACCTTTCCTCTGAAAGTTCTACCGCCACGCTTTCACTTGCCTAATATGATGTTTTTGTTTGATTTTTCTAGGACTCTTGAGGGGAGTATTATCAAATCAAATGGGGACACTTTAATTAAACTCTCTCTCTCTCTCTCTCTCTCTCTCTCTATATATATATATATATATATATGTATATATACACTCAGGCATATTCCTTACATGCTATTTTTGATAGACAGATTATGGTGTCTTATGACATTTTTAGATATCTTGATTTTCTTTTGCCTTCCCCCATTCTATCTGTATGTTTTTCCTCCATAACCCCTAATTAAATGTTACTGCCTTTTCATCCACTACTTAAACTCATGGATACCTGGTTTTTCCCCTCCCTGTTGACCGCACACACAGACCACTTCTATTTTCTTGGTTTCTGCCGTTAGCCCAACTTATATATTCACATCTGAAGAATCAGAGCTAGGAAATGCATGTGAGACAGGAGAGCTGACATTTTACTTTTGTTTTTAGGCGATCTCATTCAATATCATCATTTTACATTCACGTAGCTGACAATTATAGGATTCTCCTTTATTAAACTCTGAAGATTATTCCATAGTGTGCATGCACTATCTTTTATTTATCCCTTTATTGGTTGAGGGGCAGTTCTGTTGTTTCAGTTTCCTGGCTACTGTGAGGAGATGGCCAGTGAACATTCGTGGGCCAGAAACTACATAGCATAACATCAAGTCTATCATTGATCTTCATTTTATCTTGACTTTTGATCTTGTTGTTGTTGTTGTATTTGGTATATAAGGTTCCTCTTTATAACCTTGACTGTTCTGGAATTTGCTCCGTAGACCAGGTTGAAACTCAGATACAGATGTCTGTCTGGACCTTTCTCCTGCATGCTGAGATTAAAGGTTTGTGCTACCACCACATGGTTTCTACTCTTTTTCCATGTTGGCAAATCCATTGATACAATTTAAAATCCTGGACTGTCATCATTATTTCTATCAGATTTTTCTCTGTGTTTTCTTGGGTATCACACTATATTTTACTCTTTCTCAAGTTCATTCTTCTTAATCCCATTGAGTTGTTTCTTTGGAAATTGCTTGAATACTTTGATGCAGTTTAATGTTCTTTTAAAATCTAAGTCCTGGGGTTTGTTTAAGTAATTCTCATAAGGAAAAGTTTCACTAAAACTTGTTGAGTTTAGTAAGGGAGTTACTGCCTTCTTTGATGATAGATTTGGAACTAGGGAAATTCATGTGGAGGGCAAAAAAATCAAAGGTGCTCACCTGGCACAGTATTTTCTGGACATAACAAGTGTAGAGAGGTTGGATGTAACATGGAATGCACCTGTAAATTGGGAGCAGAAAGGAAGTAAAATTCCTGGTGTTATACTAGATATTGCAAGAAATGCAGACAAATTGGGTAGACAAGGAAGAGACAATTGATGTGGAACTAGAGCTATGCTTGGAGGTTTAGAGAGAGTATGTGGAGGTGGTGTGGGGAGACTCAACTCGTTTTTTTTATTGGATATTTTATTTATTTGCACTTCAAATATTATCCTTTTTTCCAGGTTTTCCCTCCAGAAACCCACTATTCCATCCTCCTTCACCATGCTTCTATGAGAGTGCTCCCCCACCCACCCACCCACTCCCCATGCTGGCATTCTCCTACACTGGGACATTGAGCCTTCCCAGGACCAAGGGCCTCTCCTCCCACTGATGTCCTACAAGGGCATCCTCTGCTTCATATGCAGCTGGAGGCATGGGTCCCTCCATGTGTACTCTTTGGTTGGTTGTTTAGTCCCTGGGAGCTCTGGGAGAGGGGTTCTGGTTGTTTGATATTGTTGTTCTTCCTATGGGTTGCAAACGCCTTCAGTTCCTTCAGTCCTTTCTCTAACACTGGACACTAAACTCTTAAATGCTCCTGAAGGATAGGAAGTGTCTGACCTGGCAGACAGGTTGGGTGTGGCATGGAGGGAACTAAGATTGTGGGCAAGCAGGGAGAATCTTGTCAGAATACTCAAAATGTCAAGTTTTTGACTCTTAAGTAGAAACTATTATAACCTGAGGAAGTGAGAAAGACATGTAATAAGGAAAACGCTGCAAGTTATTCATACTTTTAAAAATGCTGTCACAACAGTTTGTTTGCAATATTAATTGTGACTTACTATGGCATTTCCAGAAGTAAGACAGTTATTAAATCATATCATACAAAACAGCTCTATTGTGAAATACTTGAATGGTTTTATAAAATGAAAGACTTCTTTTAAAAATTACAATAATGACCTTTAGGTCTAAAAACAGAAACTCTATTTTAATAATATGTCAAATTGATTTCACACTCACAGAAAGGATTTGAGGGGCTATAACAAGAAACATGATAAATAGAAATACATTATATCTAGTAACTGGTCTTATGGTCTCGCTCAGAGGTCACTCTTTGCCTCCATCCAATTTAACATCCTGTTTAGCATTTTAATTAAGAATTTAGAAGAGCAAGTAAATGGAATATTAAAAAGGTTCTCATATCAGACAAAACAGAGGTGTTACAATCTAGATTTTTTAAAAACACACTGAAATAGTACTTAGGCTGACATTAGTAACTAGTGCTATATAAAACAAAATACAGTGTTTCAAAGGAAATAAGTTCATACTGAGTTTAAAATGCAGATATAGCATTTGTTCCAAATAGTGTTTACATGAGTTCATGTTTACATAAAGTAAGCATGTGGGAAGAATATGTGCATATGTCCTTGGCTATCTTGAAATATACCTGATATCTCGTCATTATCATTTTTACATTAATATATACATATTCAGAAATATGTCTTTACTTGTGCTTACTACTTGCTTGTAGGTATGTTTACAAAGCTGATCATTTGATATCAACTATTTGGTGAGTTATTGTGGGAGGGTAGACTATTTCCCAAGGCACCCTGAAAGCTTGCAAAGGAGGGAGCCAACCATCAGTATTGCCTGTCTATGCTTCTTATGAACCACAATAACTACCACCAAATCCCAAAATCAGTTAAGGAGAAATAGTGGCATTTATACCTTGGCAGTAAAGATAAGCTCTTTAATTGGAAATGTTCTATCTTTTTTCAAAAATTTTAACTACATTTCACTTTGGAATTAAGATCAACATTGATACTGGTAGTTGCCTTTCTCATCAAGTTAGACTGTATCCCTTCAAATACATTTATGAGCCAAAATAAAAAGTTCCTACATTAAATTGCATTGGGCCAGGTTTTTTTTTTTATCTGAAAAACTAAAAAATAGTCAATTTCTTTGGAAACAGAGAGTAGAAATAGAAACATAGGTGTTCCTGATTTATCTAAATAGTATTTTATTGATGTTATAAGGGAGCTCTAGTTACCCAGGGGATGGACCATTCAAGAATAGGATCACAGATCTATCAAGCCTCTGTCTGATTTCATGAGAACTTGTGCACAATAAACTATCTTTCAGACTGGTGGCACATTGAAAACAAGCCAAGTTTAAATCTTAGGTAAGCCTGTCAGTGAGTCACTCTCCTAGAAAGAGATTACTTTTAAGAAAACACAGGGTTCTATTTGGACATCAGTAAATCTTTGAAAGAAAAAAATTAACTCTGGTGAAATACTAAAGCAAACTTGGATGGAGTTTGCCAATAATGGAGATCTAACTGGAACTGTAAATGTCCATACATTTCTCTAGTCACTGTATACAATGGCTTTATTTCATTTTATGTACAGTTGGCTTTTCTAAGATGTCGTTGATCACAGTTGCTGGAAATTTTCAAAAAAGGAAAAGGTGCTATAGAGCAAATGTCAAAACCAACTAATGCTCTTGTTCCAAGGTTAGAATTATTTCTTATCATCTGCATCCTATGCTAAAGAAGAGAAATTATCTCTAAATATTATAGTAATGTTATTGGTTTATATGGTATCAGAGGATGGACTACACCTACTTCTGACTACTCAGTCTTGGTTTCCAAGGAATTACTTAGTTGAATTGTTTCGTTATTTTTTTCAATTAAACATTTGACTGTTAATATATTCCTACTCATCCCCATTATGCAGAAGGAAACTTCTAGGTTACTGTTAATTACCTTTATTGCTAAAATAGATATTTTTTTCTACAGAGCTCTAAATCTAAAGCATCAGTGTACACTTATATCTGATGAACTAACTATTGCGCTTTCTTGTGATAATGACTAAATATACATGATGCTAAAATTATAATAGAATAGGAAACAGAGTTCATCATATGGTCCTTCCTACAGTGTGCAGTTGGACCAAAGCCAAAATGTAAGAGTATTCCCACAATTTTAGAGGAGAATTTTGTTCTTTTAGTGTAACTTCTTCAAGTGCCCATCTATGATCTTTTCCTGGTGATTCTTCTTTTTTTCTTTGCTTTGTGTTACTTCAAAAGCAATCTTAAGACAGAAAATTTTATACCTGAACCTAGTCTTATTTACACAAGTGTAGCAATTTTGTCTGAAGAGGGCTTAGTCTAAAACCATGTTATGGGAGCTCCCAAGTGAGTGGTTCAATAAGTTACAAGTATTTAAACAGTGGTACTATCTAAAGTACAACTCAATAGAAAGAAAAACTGACTCTGGATCATATTGCAATCCCATGGGAAATAATCACTGCTATTTCTTCTTTCTGAAGAATAATTTTCATTGTTTTGACACCAAATGACTTTTCTCATTTACTAAGTGTTGCCTCAGCAACACTGAGTAACAATATTCTCTATACATTCCATACATGGAAACAGAAAACAATGTCCTCCCTGTCTTTCTACTGGAGGTAGACTCTACAAGTTCCCTCTTCCCACAGTCAAAAACTCTGACCCAATATCTTTCCTGTCTGAAAGAACTGCAGGAACAAAAATGGAGAAGAGCCTGAGGAAAAGGAGGTCTGGCAACAGGACCAAAGTTGGGTCCAGCTCAAGGGGAGGCTGCAAGGATTGACAGTGTTATTGATACTAAGATGTGTTTACAAATAGGGGCCTATCAGGACTGCCCTCCGAAAAGCCCAACAAGCAGCTGAAAGAGTCAGATACAAATATTTACTCCCAATTAATGGACAGAAGGTCGGTGACCCCTGTGATTGAATTAGGGAAAAGCTGGAAGAAGCTGAGGATGGCAACCCTGTAGGAGGACCAGCAGTCTCAATTAACCTGGAACCCTGAGATCTCTCAGACACTGGACCACCAACCAAGCAGCATACACCAGCTGATATGAGGCCTCCACCACATATACAGCAGAGGACAGCCAGCATTGTACTCAGTCAGAGAGGATGAACCTAACCCTTGAGAGTCTTGGGGTCCAGGGAGTAAGGAGGTCTCATGGCTGGGGTAGGGATGTGGTGGGGACATCCTCTTGGAGATGGTGAGGGAAGGAAGTGTGGGATGTGTAATAGTCAGAGGGTGGACCTCCAGGGGCACAAAACCTGGACTGTACCAAAAAATGATTAAAGACTTTAAAAAAAAATAGAAAACAAAAAAGTGACATGCACAGATACATAAAAATGAATTTTTTTTCACTTTATTGTTACATTAAAGATGAGTGAATTCCTTAGTGTAAGTTCAAAATAAAATAACCCATTGACACACCCATTTTCTCTAAAGTATGTTTGTAACAAAAGAGCTAGATCCAACTCTGAGGATGCAGTTATTCTCCTTATGGTGTGCTCACTGTTAATGCTCTAGTCCCCTTCATTTTATGTGCCCTGTGCATTCAAAAGTACCTGACAGATACTATTGACATCAAAAGAAACTCCATAAATACCATTCCTTTTCCTAAAATAGAGTTTATTCTCTAGAACTTTCATACATGTATGCAATGTTTTGATTATATATATCTATGACGACTCCAAGCCACATTTTCTATTTTAAAAATTTTAGTTATTTTTAATAATCCCTGAATCCAATCACTGTTCACATACTCTTGTGGGTGTGGGTTATCCAATATCCAATGAGCAACTGTTGCTTCTCCCTACTAAGGCTGTAGTCTAGCATAGCTGCACAGCTTTCCTGAGCTTAGCACAAAATGGAGAGGCTCATAATAATACAACATAACAGCACATAATAATACAACTCTGTAAGCTCTATCTAAAGAAGGAAAGGAAGGAGGCATGGCATCACTTTCTTAAATTCACATTGTCAGAATTTATCCAAAGCATAATGAGAAAGAACAAATCATAATTTCCAAAATCTTAAGTCCAATATTGAGTTAGCATAACAAGCTGGGAGACAATATATATATTACACTAAGGGTGATATTATTCTATGAAATGTAACTATTTCTCCTAGCAATATTTAAGACAGACTTTTTTTTCCTCTAAAAATCAAGGATTCAGAAAACTCTGAGTTGTTCAGGTCTAATATTACTAGTGAAAATATTTATTTACAGTGATGATTACATAGAAATATATGTATAATTTGATCTTTATAGCATAGTTAGATTATCTTGGACAGTAGAGACTAACAGTTAAATGCTATGTTTAGGGACATATATATAGAGAGACACCTACATGTGAAAATAAAATAAAATGAAATGAAATAGAGATTTTTTTCCTTGGGATTTTGTTTGGTTTTCTCTCGAAATAAAGGGAGAAAGTTATATATACTGTAGAAACCCACATGCACTAAGTTTACAATTTTTCCTCAATGAGTAGTGTTGATAATTTATTAATTTGTTGATACTGTTTTTACATGCTGTAACTCTTTTTGTTTTGCTATAAACTAACACTGAAATTACTTTCAGTTTTTTGAGACAGGGTTTCTCTGAATAGCCCTGGCTGTCCTGGAACTCACTCTGTAGACCAGGCCGGCCTCGAACTCAGAAATCCGCCTGTCTCTGACTCCCAAGTGCTGGAATTAAAGGTGTACACCACCACCGCCGGGCAGCAAAATACTTTATGAGTTACTTTAAATTAATTTATTTTTTACACATCATATTCCATTCTCTGTCCCCATCCACCCTCAGACTGCTCCACATCCCACACCCCCTCCCCCGCCTTGTCTCCACGTGGATGTCTCTTACCTCCCCCCCCCCCCCCCACCTGACTTCTAAACTCCCTGGGGCCTGAAGTATCTTGAGGGTGCATCGTTTCTGAATAAACATAAACCCAGAAGTCCTCTTCTGTAGGTGTGTTGCGGGGTTCATATCAGCTAGTGTATGCTGCCTGTTTGTGGGTCCAGTGTTTGAGAGATCTCGGGAGTCCAGTCCTATAGGAGACTACTGGTCTTCCTATAGGATTATCCTACTCCTCAGCTTCTTTCAGCTTTCCCCAATCCAACAACAGGGGTCAGCTGCTTCTGTCCATTGGTTGGGTGAAAATATCTGCATTTGATTCTTTCAGCTGCTTGTTGGGTCTTCCTAGTGCAGTCATGCTTGGTCCCTTTTTGTGAGTGCTGCATAGCTTCACTAATAGTGTCAGGCCTTGGGACCTCCCCTTGTGCTGGATCCCACTTTGGGCCTGTTGCTGGAACTTCTTTTCCTCAGGCTCCTCTCCATTTCCATCCCTGTAATTCTTTCAGAAAGGAAAAATAGTGGGTCAGAGATGGCCTCCCTCTCTCTCATTTGATGTCCTGTTTTCCTGATAGAGGTGGGCTCTATAAGTTCCCTCTCCCTACTGTTGGCCATTCCATCAGTACCTCCCTTTGAGTCCTGAGAGTCTCTTACCTCCCAGGTCTCTGGTGCATTCTGGAGGTTCCCCACAACCTCCAATTTCCTGCGGATTCCTGTTTCCATTCTTTCTGCTGGCCCTCAAGACTCCAGTCCTTTTCTCTCACCCAATACCAGATCAGGTTCCCCTCTTCCCCTCCCCACTTCCTCCACTGTCCACTTTCCCTCCCAGGTTCCTCCTTTCCTCCCCACTTGTGATTGTTTTCTTCTCTCTCCCAAGTGGGACTAAGGCATCCTCCCTTGGGAACTTCATCTTGTTGACTTTTTTGAGTTCTGTGGACTGTATCTTGGGTATTCTGTACTTTTTTCTTGTTCTTTTTAGCTAATATCCCTTTATTAGTGAGTACATACCACCTTGGGTCTGAATTATCACTCACTCAGGATGATATTTTCTAGTTCCATCCACTTCTTGCAAAACTCAGAATGTCCTTGTTCTTAATAGCTGAGTATTATTCCACTGTGTAAATGAACCACATTTTCTGTATCCATTCTTCTTTATGTGGGACATCTATGTTGTTTCCAGC
Source organism: Mus caroli (assembly GCF_978045245.1). Lineage (NCBI taxonomy): Eukaryota > Metazoa > Chordata > Mammalia > Rodentia > Muridae > Mus > Mus caroli. The sequence goes on from NW_028227271.1 coordinate 86,111,123, forward strand.
TTCTGGCTATCACAAATAATGGACATAGTGGACATGTGCCCCTGTGGCATGGTGGGGTAACTTTTGGGTATCTACCCAAGACTGTTATAGCTGGATCTTCAGGTAGATCTATTTACAATTTTCTGAGAAACCTCCAGATTGATTTCCAGAGTGATTGTATCAGTTTGTAATCCCACCAGCAATGGAGGAGTGTTCCTCTTTCTCCATATCCACTCCAACATGTGTTGTCACCTGAGGGTTTGATCTTGGCCATTCTGATTGCTGTAAGGTGAAATCTTAGAGGCCTTTTTATTTGCATTTCTTTGATCACTAAGGAATTTGAACATTTCTTTTGGTTCTTTAGAAGGACATTTCTTCTCAGTCATTTGAGATTCTTCAGTTGTGAATTCTCAGTTTAGTTCTATACCCCATTTCTCATTGGGTTGTTTGGTTTCTTTGAGAATTAAATTCTTGAGTTCTTTATATATTTTGGATAATAGCCCTCTATAGGGTGTGAGGTTAGGGAAGCTATTTTTCCAATCTCTAGGTTGCAGACTTGTATTTTTTACTATGTCCTTTGCCTTACAGAAGCTTTTCAGTTTCAAGAGGTCCCATTTATCCACTCTTGATCTTAGAGCATGAACCATTGGTGTTCTGTTTAGAAAATTTCCCCATGTGCCCATGAGTTCAAGGCTCTTTCCCAATTTATTTTCTATTAGATTAAGTGTATCTGGTTTTATGTTGAGGTCCTTGATCCACTTGGACTTGAGCTTTGTACAAGGTGACAAATATGGATTTATTTTCATTCTTCTACATACAGACAGCTAGTTAGACAAGTACCATTTATTGAAGATGCTTTCTTTTTTCCATTGTATATTTTTTGCAACTTTGTCAAAGATCAAGTGACCTTAAGTGTATAGTATTATTTCTGGATCTTCATTTCTATTCCACTGTGCAACAACTCTGTCTTCGTGTCAATACCATGCAGGTTTTATCATGGTTGCTTTGTAGTAAAGCTTGAGGTCAGGAATGGTGATTCCTCCAGCTGTTCTTTTATTGTTAAGAATTGCTTTTGCTATTTTGTTTTGTTTTGTTTTATTTTGTTTTTTGTCTTCCCAGATGAATTTGAGAATTGCTCTTCCCATGTCTTTGAAGAAGTGTGTTGGGATTTTGGTGGGGATTGCACTGAATCTATAGATTCCCTTTGGTAGGATATCCATTTTTATTATGTTAATTCTCCCAATCCATGAGCATGGGAGAGCTCTCCATTTTTTGAGATCTTTGATTTATTTCTTGAACAACTTGAAGTTATTGTCATACAGGTCTTTCACTTGTTTGGTTAATGTTACCCCAAGATATTTTATTATTAGGGAGTTGTTTCCCTAATTTATTTATCAGTCTGTTTGTCCTTTGTATAATGGAAGGCTTCAGCTCATACTTGTTCCCCCCCCCATCACCTTCTATATATATACCCCAGGGCCTCACTTACCCAACTGCACAGACTTTAAATTCCTTTTATTAAAAAGGAAGACATGAAACACAAAAACACACAAAACACACATAGACAAAAAAAAAAGAAAAGAAAGAAAAGAAACTCAAAATGCATAATCAAAAACCAATAGGTTAAAGAATGCCCAAACAAAGCATAGATATAAAATAAAAAAGCCTACAAAAGTATGGTTATAACTTTCATTGGAAATTGTTGTAAATTACACATAGGTGTTTGGTCACAGTGGATATGTCCATAAAACCCCTCCTACATCTAGGACTCTGCCTGGTTGAAACCATTTTAAAAAGAAAAAATATAAGATGGTGCTTTCAAATGTAAAACCATATTATTACAACAAAATTAAAACACATATTTAAAGTAAGCATGTATATATATATGAACAATGTTCCATTAATCAAACACAAATAATTGATTAGTGACAGTCAATGTAAAACATTACAGAAAATAATATGTTGAACTCCTAAACATGAATGATTAAATTACCAATAAACTTATATTCCAATTTTAATTATCCCAATACTATTTGGTATTTGCTTAATGATTACTTAGGTGTTAAATTTAAATGTAAGTGAATAAGAGACTGAACAAGATAGAAACTAATAAATGCACTTGTATAGTTCATACATGCATATATGAATATATGTATATTTATATATAATATACATACATTATAGATGTGTATGTATCTGTAGATTATACATAGTTGAGTATATATCTGTGTATATGTAATACATATAGATAATACTTTAATAGAACTGTAATGGATGATATATATTATAAGAAGATGTTAGCTAGTATACAGCTAATAGATAAATATTAAAGCATGATATATAAATCATAAATATATGAAGACTATACAGAGACCCCTTGAATTTGCAACACACTTTTCCCCTTTGTTTTGTAAAATAATCTCTTGATATTCATTTTTCAAAAGATAAATTAGAATCTTCAGTTATACAATCTGCTCTTACTTTGAAAGTCTGAAACTGGGGAATGTCAAAGTACAAGAACAAAACTAGGTGAATATTTTTTGCAGGAGGTCAAGGATCCATTCCTTCAACCCTCCTTCCACAGGTTTTGCAAGGTGACTAATTGTCTGTGTGTGTGTGTGTGTGTGTGTGTGTGTGTGTGTGTGTGTGTGTGTGTTCCTTTTCCAGAAGGGCCTTACCAGAATTAATCAAGTCTACATTCTTGGGAGCAGACTTCTCTGTTGAAAAGGATGCATAGATGAAATTCTTGTCTGTTGTGGAAATACTGTCAAACATACAATCAAAAATATTCTTATAATTGTAATGAGAGTATTACTTAATCCTTAATCATTACAAATGATTTTTCTTCAACTGTATGATTAGTCAAGTTTTTATTAGAGGATGAAACATTAGTTTGTATGGCAAAGCATATTTAGCCAACATTAAAATATCAATTAAGGAAGCAATGAATGAAATAATTTCATTACTTATTTTGGTTCTGTTATAATAAAAATAGACTTTGATTTTTCAAATGGATTTTCTGAATTAAAGTTGTAAGTTATTAAAAATAAATAATGCATACTAAAATCAAATTACCTGAAATTACAAATTTATTCATAGTACACATTTCAAAAGAAAATGTGAAATTTGCATATATATGTGTGTATATGTATAGGTGCATGTTGTGGTCCTTGTTTGTGAGAATTTATCTGCAAGGACTTTTACGAAAAATATACACATATATTTACCTGCTTTTTTATTATATTGTGCAACTACTGTCAACACATTGAACAATTTTCAAAAGCTATAAATTAGCTAGAACATGTCCTTGTTTGAATAAAATGATTGGAATGCTTTGGGGATTTAAAACAACTCAAAAGACTTTGCAAAAATATTTATTAAAAACACTATAAAAATATGTTTTTCTTGTTGTAGTTATTGGGACTTACAGGGTTTGTTCCCAGAGTCATGGAACTCAAATTGTATGACTTGGCAACAGAAAAATTTTGCTTATAACTATCTTGTTGACTTCTTCTTGTAGAAGAGAACAGAAGGATTCCATCACCTGAAAAATGAATGGGTTTAAATATCTTTTTATTTAATAGTTTTAATATTGAATTAAATTTTGTTTCATCTGCATAACTGTTTTCTTCTACCCCACTTTTTATTGGATATTTTCTTTATAACATTTCAAATGTTATCCCCTTTGCCAGATTCCCCCACCCCCAAAACTTCCTATTCCATCTCCCCTCCCCTTGCTTCTATGAGGTTGTTCCCCCACCCACCCACCCACTTCTGCCTCCCTCCCCCTGGCATATCCCTACACTAGGGCATTGAGCCTTCACAGGACCAAAGGCCTGTCCTCCCATTGATGCTCAACAAGGCCATCCTCTGCTACATATACAGCTGGAGCCATCAGCCCCTCCATATGTACTCTTTGGTTGGTGGTTTAGTCCCTGGGAGCTCTGGGGTATCTGATTGGTTGGTATTGTTGTTCTTCCTATGGGAGAGCAAACCTCTTCAGCTCTTTCAGTCTTTTCTCTAACTCTTCCATTGGCCCAATGGTTGGCCTCTAGCCCCTGTATCATGATGCTTCTGTACTGTTTTCATTCTGTGATCATGTCTTCTCCATGTGTACCTCTAAGATTTTCATGTTGTCTCAAAGTAAAAGCTTTAAGAAAAAAAATGACTTCTTAAGTCTTCTTCCTTCACATATTTTGTTGTGGGAGTTACTGTTCTTCCATTTGTAATGAAGTGGAGCTGCTAATATAATTGATAATGATGGTATTTGTCTCACAGTAACCAGTATTGTTGCCAAGAATGTGCAAAAGCCTGCTTATATTTGAATTACTGTTGTAAATAGGTTTATACCAGGAAGGTATTTTTTTATTGTTATTCAATTTGATTCTTTGCTTCTGCTAGCTTTTGCCTGAAAAAAAAAAAAAAAAAAAAACGTTAAAGAAAAATGAAAGCTGGGAAGTGGATGAAATCAATGGTCCTTCTGTTCAATTTAACAATAAAATAAAATAGAAAATCTTGCTGGGGAAATATTGGGAATAGATATGAGAATCATAAAGGAAAGTACACAGAGTTATGAAGGACAACTAGGGCTATACAGAATAGGAAACAGATACGTTTTTGTGTGCAACGATTCTCATCTTATAAATCTTTATTTCTCCATATTACTCTAGAAAGGATTCTCCTCTCTGCCCTTGTGTGTCCATTTCCATTCAAGCTCATTTCCCTTAAGGTCACTTCTTTCCCAGATACTCCTCTTGCTATTTCTCTGTGAAAGCAGTATTGATTGAGTGATAAAACAAATCCAGTTACATGGCTGTGGTGATCTCATTTCACAGAAGAGTCTGGAGAAATAAATGTACCTTCAGTGCAAACTTCAGAACACTTAACAGTTTTGAAATCTTGAAATGCCAATGAAAGGAACAGTTTCAGAGGAAACAGATGGGTAAAAGGAACATGGATTATTCAGAACAAAGTTAGAGGTATATACCCTAACTATTCAAGCCATAGAGGGACCTGAGTGAAGATTGATTAATGGTATTCAATGTTCCTTAATTAGCACATGTTAGCAAGTATACATGTGGTGAGATTAAAGATATTTTCAAAGGGATGTCAGGGTGGGGTTTGCTTGTTGTTGTTTTTGCTTGTTTCCTTTGCTTCTTAGATTTTCTCCATCCAAGTCTTTCAGGTGATTTATTTCTAAGGTATTGCCAAAATGGTGTAATGTCTTCATCACATAAATTTTACAGTAGGATATAAGTGATCTGTTTCAGGAAATGCAGGGGTAGAGAAAGGAGACATATTTCCTCATCTGGTCTGACAATGTTCTCCCCAAGATCTAAAGTTCACCTATAAAAGTAACCACCAGGCATGAAAAGTCCACTTTTGATTTGTTTATCAGGGCTGTACCAGAGATTTTCAAGACATACAAGCTCTTGATATAACCTTTGGTTCACCTAAGAGGTGAGAGGTAAATTCCTATTTCTAAGGACACTTCAGAGCTCCCTGAACTCAAGCTGGCCTGAATGTCTCCTCTGAGGAATAGCTTTCATGATTTGAAAAGATGACATCCAAGCTTTGAAAAGAGGGAAGCAACCCGCAATCCTACCCAGCTAAGAGGTTTATCCACCACAAAATCCACTAGCACAGCACAATCATCCTAAGGGTGCCGAAGTGGAATGTATACTGTGTAACCAACAACCTCCTAATTGGACTGAAGGTGTTATGATACAATATTTCAAAAATATTTACAATGTTCAGAGAACATGGAAATTTTAAACTGTTTTTAATGAAACAAAGGGAGAATCAATGTGGCATGCCTTATATTCCCCTAATAATCAACTTTTAAGCCCAAGCTAATGAATAGCTATAATATTAAGCTATATAAGTATAATGTACTAGGCCCAGAAAAAAATGTGTATTCATTATTTGCAAAAAAGCAGCAAATACAGGGGTTGATTGTAATTTTCTAAAATTAATATTCAACATGAACATTGAGCATATTTATGGGTATTGGTTGATAAACACTGATGTTTCTAGTACTGCTTTTTATCTGCTCTTTTGGATCCAGTTACTTGAAACTCCATAAAGAGTTCTGTAAAGTATCCCATTCCTTCCCCATATGATTCAATCTTTGTTGCTATGATGAATAGGAACATGCACAGAGACAGTCACATAATCACACAATAAACACACACAGCCACACACAGAGATAGAGATACAAACACACACAGGCACAGGGATACATTCACAAAACAACCTAAGGAAGACATACACTTTGACTCATTCAAACAAAAGACAGGAGGGAAGGACACAGAAAACATGCAGTAGAGAATCCAAGTGTGATTTAATTCTTCATTAAATGGCTCCAAATGGGAGTGGTTTAATTGTTCTTAATGTGATTGATGTACTATTAGTTACTAATATATTTAATCTACACATTAAGAGAGACTTAACAAAATGGAAATCATATGTGGTACAAGAAACCAAACCAACTACCCAGGGTTTGTGAAGTTATGGATCTTGAGAAGATGCTATAATCACCAGATTACCAATCTTGTATGATCCCTAACTATACTCTTAGTATGTAACAGTATAATCCCTTGTTATGGCCTAATAATGTGTCCTTAGGCCCCATTCACCCCTCTCACCCATTTACCCACTGCCACCTCACCCCACCACCACCACCTCACCATTCCCTGGAACATCAAGTCTCTACAGGATTAGGCACATATCCCACTGAGGACAGTCAAGGCAATACTCTGCTACATATGTGCTGTGCTCCATAGACCAGTCCATATACATTCTTTGGTTGGCGTCTTAGACTCTGGGATCTCCTAGGGGTCCAGGTTAGTTGATACTTTTGGTTCTTTTTATGCTGTTCCCATTCCCTTCAAATCTTCCAATCCTTCCTTTAATTCAACCATAACAGTCTCCCAACCTCAGTGCAATGGTTGGCTGTAAGGGTTCTTGAATGTCTCAGTCAGCTGTTGACAGAGCCTCTCAGAGCACAGCCATGCTAGGCTCCTGTCTTCTGTACCATCATGGTTGGAAAAAACTTAATGAAATGGATAATTTTCTAGACAGATATCACTTACCAAAGTTAAATAAAGATCAAATAAACAATTTAAACAGCCCCATTACTCCTAAAGAAATGAAAGCTATCATTAAAAGTCTCCCAACAATAACAACAAAAAAAGCAACAAGGATTTCATGTAATCTTAACAAGTAGTTATGACTATAGAGTTCTCTCTCTATGTATATAGGTATGCATTTGTGTGCACATGTGTACTAAGTGTTGTCGTTGGTAGTAGGAATGGTAGTAGGGTCAGTGTGTGTGTGTGTGTGTGTGTGTGTGTGTGTGTGTGTACTTGAATTTGGAAACTAGAAGTTGGTGTCTAGTGTCTTATTCCATCGCTCTAATCCTCAGTTTCTTGAAAGAGAACTTTGATGCAATTGGAAACGTATTCAGCTCAAATGGCTGAACAGAACCCCTGAAAGGGGATCCTCCAGTGTCTCTTTCCCATCATTGGGACACGTATTCTGACACACCTGGTTTGGGTTTTTATATGGAGTTTGCTGGGAAAAGTTGTGTATTCCTGATAATGTGGCAAGCACTTTGCCAACAGAGATATCTTCTCATCGATATATTATTAAAACATTCATTCACACACCAAGGGATCTCTTCTAATATAAGCTAAGCAGATAGTATTTTTTTTTTTTTTTGGTTTTGAAATTTTGAAAGACAGAGGTGTCAACAAAATAAAGTTTTGTTCGTATTTTACTAATTATACACATTGCTAGTCTGCACAGTCAGGAGAGCAGAATAAATCTTCATTATGTGAACTTCCAAAAACTGTAATTATATAAATATATATTGTTGTCAGGAAAATGATTGTACAGTTGTAATGATATTAATTATATATGTATTGGCATAAGCAAACAACTTTAATAAGGTTAAAATTCTAGATGAATACATACAAATCAATGTTTTTGTTTCTAATTAGTAAAAATGAAAAAAAAAATCTGTGATTAAATCCAGTAAATGTCATGAAATATCTACCTATTAAAATATTATGACTGAAACCTCAAATGTATACAATTGACTACAATTCCTTAGCAAAGATGATAATATGCTGTAATATGATCAGTACTGTGAGTCAAAAAACCCTAAGTTCCAGAGTTTTGATAATTAATTAATTTCAATTTTATTTTCTGTACTCATCGACTCATTCTTTCAAACTTTCTCAGAGAAATGTGAAAGTATGCAATGGTAACAAAGATGATGAAACATACCAAACTTGGCAGAATTGCTTTCCCAAAAAGAAGATATTCTAAAACTGCTGTACATGGAGCTAGCAAGATTGCTTAGAGGCTAACGACACTTGCTGAAGTGACTCAACCAGCACTCAATTACCAGGATTCATATAGTAGAAGGAGGAAGTCAACTTTTGTAAATTGTCCCCTGATCTCCACACATGTGCCATGGCAGATATAGGTGTGCACATGTGTGTCCTCATGCATACAAATAAATACACATACTAAAATTACTGAAAATGATTGTCATGTTCTGATGTAAGAAGAGTCTCATAGATACAGACAGATGGAATGAGATCAAGTGTCCATATGAAATGGACAAGGAAGAATGAATTAAGAACATTTGGTTCATAACAAATGTGGCATTCCTCCTATCCCAGTCATAACACTGTGCTCAAAATAATGTAAGTCACCACTTTCAAACATTGTATCTTTTATGTCTATATTTTATTTGCTGTAGAGGTAGACTTTTTCTTTCAAAAGTTCTCAGAATAATGCAAAGTGATTCAATGGAAAAAATATACTGAAGCACATCAAAGATACAGTCTTTATTGAAATATTAGAATACAAAAGCTCAAATACTTTGCATTTTAGACCCAAGATTATAAAATATAAAAAGAGTCAAAAATACTAAATCTCAGAATTTTGATAATTAATTAATTCATCATTTTATAGTTCATTGTAAATTTATAATTGATTCTTTAAAATTCTCTCTTCTAAATTGAACATCTATTTCACACTTCCTCATAGCAATAAAAATTTGCTTCTAAGTAAATTATAGATCTAAGTGGAAAATTTAAGTAAAAAGCTTCAAGAATACTAATTCCATACTTTACAGATAAAAGAATAATTTGAGACAAATGAAAACCAACTGAAATGATCAGCTATAAAGAAAGGAATAGTAGCAGTTTTTTTTTTTTAACTTTAGAACTTGCCTCATGAAAAAGTACAACTAAAAAATGAAATTATACATTTCCTTGTACTACTATAGAGGAGAAATATGGTAATCCAGTTATATTAATGAAATCGACAACTATGCATATACAGAATGCCAAAGTACACTGTACACAAACAGAGATTTCAAAAACAGATTAAAACTGCTAAAAAACTTTACAGGATGAATGTAAATGTAAAAGTAATCTGGTTTTTACAAAGAGTCTGAGTTAAAAATAACATCATTACCACCTTAACAAAGATGAATACATATTTATAATAGCTATATTGACTCAATTTCATGAGATGTCCAAATAATAACTTTTAATTTTTGGAAGAAGGGTAAGATTTGATGGCAAAATAGTTTGTTTTAAGAGAGAAAGTAGTCATTACTTTTCTATCATTAATTTGTCTTTTTATCTTATGACTAAAATTTGTTACTAATCAGATTGTCACATAATGATTTCACTGTTAAAAGCTCTTTACCTGTTATTTTTCAGTAAAAATAACTTAATAACATAGCAAAACTATTCCATCATTTACTTAATAAATAAATGAAGTCTAGTCTGTCTATAAAGTTCCAATTAACATGAAATATAAATAGAATATTTTAATAGCAATGAGCAAATTCATCATCTTAGAAGTAAGCTTACATATCTGTCTCTAAACCTGTATTCTTATCTAAAATTCTATTTTATGTTTCAATTCCAACCTTTGTACAGGGAAGAAAGCTTACAAGGAAATTCAACTGTTTTTCATTTCAGTAGTTTTCCATAAGTGACCTTACTCATCATAGCAAAAAAAAAAAAAAAACAAACAAAATTATACAGCAAAATAAATAAACCAGTAACAAAAGACAACTTTCCTACTTTAGAGTATGAACTACCCAAATGTCTCCAAGTCTTCATGTTTACACATATTTACTAAATGCATACATAATGAATTTCCCTGTTTTTAATACAATATCATTACTTTTAATTTTTCAATTTAAAGTAAACACAGTGTGGAGCTGGAAGGAGCACTCAGCAGGGAAGACCATATACCACTATTGCAGAAGGGCACAGTTTGGTTCCCAGCACTAACCTCAAAACCTCCTCTAACCCTAGTTCCAAGGATCTCAACAAACTCCTCTTCTGGACTCAGTGGGAAATATATTCTCATTTGTATCTGTAAACAAGAAGACACAGAAATTTGAACATGCCTCTCAGATGTCTAACTTTCAGAATATAGGGTATGTACTATATGACAAAATTTAGATTAATATGTTTCCCTTAATAACAATTTATTAACAATATAGATAACCAAATTTTGCAATTGAGTTTCAGTGTTATTTGCTGCATTGCTGCACCAAGGAACTTTTGGAATTAATAACACACATTCTACCCATTAGAAAATATAAATATATTCGAGGGTTTACCCTTCTCTGTACCTGTATTCCTGCCAACCTGTGAGACTGCCAGAAGAGACCACTTATGTGGTTTCATGTACAGTTTGAAAAGGCTGGAATAACTCATTGAAAAGATAATTTTAAAGTTAATATTATAATGCCAGGTTACCCAGTGACAAGGTATCATTTAATTTCCCTTTCTGCAAATTGACACTAGATGGAGGTTATATTAAATTAATAAGAGCTGACTTACAGGGCAATGTTTTCAAGTACTTTGATGTTCATGGATTCCCAGGACAACAATTCTCAAACATTTGATCATTTGTAATTACCGAAACTGAATTTAAAAGATCAAAATCAACAATAATTAACACCATTATAATGGACATATTTGAAGCAGGAAAGTAAGAAAAGAATCTTACAAATATGAACTACAGGATTAGTTCATAGCAGAACACAATCTCAATGTTTTAAATTATTTCTGTGATCATGAAAACATACTCTTCGTGTGATTCTTATGGGATAGTATTCTCTGTTTTAAAACATATTTAGTTGAAAAGTTCTTTTGAAGTAGAAGCAGATGGACACACCAGTATTCTTAATGGTTTTGAGCACAGGACCCGTCTGTCCCTCCCTTTGAAGTTATCCCATCTCCTATAATGGACCATAGTCCTCAATGGAAATGAAGTTCCATAGAATGGCCTGAAATCCAGGGACTTTCGTCAATTCCTGAAAGTTCTGCATGAAGTACATATTAAATTTCTTTTTTTAACCTCCACCTAAACTTGAAAACACGGAAACTTTTCACATCACTTGCACTTTTTCTAAAACAAACATAAAACAGGGCCATTCAAAAATCACTAGTCTGTCTCTGACCCACAGAACAGATCATTCTGTATAATGGACATACAATATTCAAATATTCAAATGTATTTTTCCTCTAAGTGTACATATGGGTAAGTGCCTATAACCCTAGTATTCAGCAACCTGATATATAGAATAATTACAAATTTAAGGCCAACAGGTATACAAAGTGAAAACCTATTTTTTTAAATGACAAACAAAGAAGAAAAAAAAATAAAATTCTCATTTGTTTGGATACATATATGTGTGAAAACCACAATGCCTGCACAGTAAATTTTCTTGGTCCTACCACTTTCAGAAACATTGTGAACCTTTCTGAACCACTCTAGTAATGATTAGATTGTCAAATGTATGTGAGAAAGCCAAGACACCATAATGGAATGTCCTAGTAGTTTGCTTCTAATGTTTCATATGTGATGCTGAATGGCTTCCAGAGTGTCAAGTATTTAACACCAAAGAAATGGCTGAAAATCCTTCTTCCTCAAAACAGAGCTGACTGTTGCTCTTTGCAGTCTAACATTATGTGCTGCACTGAACAGCTTGGCTACACCTTCCCATTCCTGTTCTTTCCTAGGGCTATGTTCAATAAACCCACTTAACCACAAGGCTTCCTGCATATTAGATTCTCAGGTAATTATAAAGAAAAATATAACATGTAATCATATTATAAAATATAAATGATTGCCTTTATCACAACGTATTAAGCAATTTCTTTATGTTAGACAAAATTTTACTTGCACTTTTATTTTTCAAGTGAAAATTGCTTTCTCAAAATATATAAAATATCTCCATTTTGAGCTAGTACAAATGTGATAACTGTGACAGATTAATATAAAATGTCAAAACTGTAAGTAATATTACTCATGCTGACACTGAAAAACATGAACAAACTACATTCTTAATAATGATGTTAATATATAAACAGCAAATGCAAAATTGAATTTTTTAACACTGTTGAAAAATTTTAAAATACATACCCAACTCCTGTAAGCTACTATAGGTTATTTTTACCTAATTTGAAAACAGATTATTGTACCGATTTATCAATTCAAATACTCATGAAGTAATCTTAAGCTGGGCAGAATGATTTTGGAATTGACAGACAGTAGAAAGTATAGCATGGTGTTACACATTCACTATAACAAAGGAGTATTGTTTCCATTTGGGGTGATGTTACCACCATCACCAATGTGTTCTGTAAAAAAAAAAAATAAAAATTGAAAAATATAGCCATTCATTCTGTCTTCCCAGAGAGGTTCAAGTGAATGTGTATATCATTTCGAAACAAAGCCAGTCAGTGTGAAGCTATTGGAACATTGAATATATGTAATTTTAAATGAATCAATTTTATAGTCATCTTTTATTTTATACATATTTAAAATTTTCTCTATATTAGAAACCATTTTAAATTTCAAACATAATAAAAATAGAGGTCACATAAAGAGAGCTAGGAGGTGCCTAGGGAAAGGTTAGGGGGAAAGGAAGGGAAGGAGAGAATGAAGTAATACTATTGTTGAGGGTAAGAGGTTCTCAAGTTTACAGATAACAATAGAGAAACCAGACTTATTCAATATGCACTTTCCCCTTTACAGGAAGGAATTTGCTAATGTGATTTCCATCCACAAGGCTGGTTGGAATGTGTCAATAAACTGGTAATCACTGCTATTGTTGCTATTGTGTACAGCCAGCCATCACCCAAATAACACACTCTTATGAAAGCGAACACATGAATTTTGGAAAGGAGTTTGCTATTATTCTTGTTAAGAACTCTTCCTCCATCTTTTCTTATGCAGAGCATTGTGTCTCAGTCAATAGGACCCATTCTCTTTTTTTTCTTCATTTTTTTATTAGATATTTTCTTCATTTACATTTCAAATGCTATCCCGAAAGTCCCCTATACCCTCCTCCCGCCCTGCTCCCCTACCCACCCACTTCCACTTCTTGGCCCTGGCGTTCTGCTGTTCTGGGGCATATAAAGTTTGCAAGACCAAGGGACCTCTCTTCCCATTGATGGCCGACTTGGCCATCTTCTGCTACATATGCAGCTAGAGATACAAGCTCTGGTGGTACTGGTTAGTTCACATTGTTGTTCCTCCTATAGGGTTGCAGAACCCTTTTGCTCCTTGGGTACTTTCTAGCTCCTCCATTGGGGGCCCTGTGTTCCAACCAATAGATGACTATGAGCATCCACTTCTGTATTTACTAGGCACTGGCATAGCTTCACAAGAGAGAGCTATTTCAGGGTCCTGTCAGCAAAGTCTTTCTGGCATATACAATAGTGTCTGGGTTTGGTGGTTATATATGGGATCGATCCCCAGATGGGACAATCTCTGGATGGTCATTCCTTCCATCTTAGCTCCAAACTTTGTCTCTGTAACTCCTTCCATGGGTATTTTGTTCCCCATTCTAAGGAGCAAAGTATTCACACTTTGGTCTTCCTTCTTCTTGAGTTTCATGTGTTTTGCAAATTATATCTTATCTCTTGGATATTCTGTTTCTGGGCGAATAACTGCTTATCAGTGAGTGCATACTATGTGTGTTCTTTTCTGATTGGGTTACCTCACTCAGGATGACATCCTCCAGATGCATCCATTTGCCTAAGAATTTCATGAATTCATTATTTTTAATAGCTGAGTAGTACTCCATTGTGTAAATGCACATTTTCTGTATCCATTCCTCTGTTGAGGGACATCTGGGTTCTTTCCATCTTCCGGCTATTTATTATAAATAAGGCTGCTATGAACATAGTGGAGCATCTGTCCTTATTATAAGTTGGAACATCTTCTGGATATATGCCCAGGAGAAGAATTGCTGGATCTTCCAGTAGTACTATGTCCAATTTTCTGAGGAACCGCCAGACTGATTTCCAGAGTGGTTGTACCAGCTTGCAATCCCACCAACAATGAAGAGGTCACAGGTATTTTTCAAAAGGAATGTACTTTGTAAGAGAGTTTGATGTGGTCATGCGTCAAGCTTGGTTGTGACAATTGTCACAAGACAATTTTCCCCAAAGTTTTACCATGGTTAAATATGAAAATGTAAAAAATAAATAGGCCACTAGGGTCAGACTGTAGAAGTTTGAATCAGCCTGGTTAATTAAGTCCTTATGAAGCAGTTATTCTCTGTTGGCCATAGTGTTTGTAGGGACTCCTACATATTATGATCTCAAGAAAAAGAAAGTATAATATTTAAGTACATGGGTATCTTAAGGTTTCTAACGTGAAGTGACTCCATGACCACAGAAAATCTTATGAAGGAAAATATTTAATTGGTGCTGGTTTACAGGTCAGAGGTTTACAGCATTACCATCGTGATGCATGTGTAGGCATGCATATGGTACTGAAGAATTAGCTGAGAGTTCTACACTCACATCAGTAGCAGTAGGAAGAAAAGTGGCTTGAGCTGCAGGAGCCTCACATCCTGCCCAAGCAGTCAGATACTTTCTCCAGTAAGGCTACACCTACTCCATCAAGGACTGACCTCCTAACAGTGTCACTCCCTGTGGGCCTATGGGAGCCATTCTCTAGCAATTCAACCCAATCTGAGGGAGCATTCCATGTGATTATTATGCTTCTTTCCAATTTCCTTAGTACAGAACTATTTTGTTGTTGTTGTTTTGTTGTTGTTGTTGCTGTTCTGACTCACATGGTTTGGGATGTCTATGATTATCAATTATTGTAGGACATTACTCCTAGGAGGCAAGAACAAATTTGTACCCAGCTCAGATAAGAATGTGCTAAGAAAACACCCATGGAAGGAGTTACACAGACAAAGTTTGGAGCTGTGATGAAAGGATGGACCATCTAGAGACTGCCATATCCAGGGATCCATCCCATAATCAGCTTCTAAACGCTGACACCATTGCATACACTAGCAAGATTTTGCTGAAAGGACCCTGATATAGCTGTTTCTTTTGAGACTATGCCGGGGCCTAGCAAACACAGAAGTGGATGCTCACAGTCAGCTATTGGATGGATCACAGGGCTCCCAATGGAGAAGCTAGAGAAAGTACCCAAGGAGTTAAAGGGATATGGAACCCTATAGGGGGAACAACATGATGAACTAACCAGTACCCCAGAGCTCTTGTCTCTAGCTGCATATGTATCGAAAGATGGCCTAGTCGGCCATCACTGGAAAGAGAGACCCATTGGACTTGCAAACTTTATATGCCCCAATACAGGGGAATGCCAGGGCCAAAAGAATGGGAATGGGTGAGTAGGAAAGTGGGGGGGGGGTATGGGGGACTTTTGGGATAGCATTGGAAATGTAATTGAGGAAAATACGTAATAAAAAATATTAAAAATTAAAAAAAAAAAGAAAAAAAGAAAAAAAAATGTGCTAAGAAACCATAAACACAGACACCACCAATGTTCACTGCTTGATGAAACAATGAACTTTATTGGGGTTGATTATAGGAATATGGACATAGGATTATTTACAGAGGTAAAAAAAATTTGCTTAAAAAGCCCATATAAGCTTGGATGACTGTGCACAAAACGTATGTATCTGTAACACACTGCACAGCCTGCAGTCAAGTCAACAGGTTGGAAAGTGTCTCTGGCAGGAGGCTCACTTGGTTGAGACTCTTCTAGACAGTTTAACTGGGTTCTGTGACTTCTCAGCACCTCAATGGGTTTGTCTGGGCCTTTTCTATGCACCTACCCTCATCTAAGAGTAATTATCTGTAGTCCTCATTGTTTAAATACTCTTGCTGAGAACTGACTCAAGTGAATATTGTTAGTCAACTAACAAATACCCACATTCCAGAACCTGTCCCCAACCAGCCTTCAATGAGTAAGCACCAATGGCCTTTCATCAATAATTGTCAATGTATCACCTTGCTACCCACAATTTCTGTATTTTCACAGTATGCATGCTCCATCCTCCCACCCCCACGAAGAACCTACCATGATATTCTAGTCTGGTGCTATTGGCATCCCCTCTCAAAGGCAGCCATTTTTCAATACCCACCATTCCTCAATAAATCTCTTGTGTGCAGTCTCTTGCATGGTATGATTTTCATGGCATTCTTCGACTGCAATCAACTTTGATATTCTCACACTGAAAAATCCTTTCAAATATGGCAGTTTGGGAGACTTCCAGAAGCAATTTTGAACTTTCAGTTCTCTTGACTATTTTTCAGTAAATGCAGCTTTTTCTTATTCTGACCCTGAAAAGAAATGTCCTTAAATATAAGAACTCAGGTGATTATGAGGGATTCACGGGGATAAAGTCATCACTTCTTAAGTTTCCACATTAATCATATCTTCTACTGTATCTTTTATAATATGAACTAATGCAGTTACAGGCTATAGAGAATAAAAATGTATGTGACCATTTAAGAAACATAAATCGTTGCCTAATATTTAAAGGCTTAGAAGGTACCATGAAAAGTAGATATTAAACACTCTTAAGATATATATATATATATATATATATATATATATATATATATGAAATATTGTTATATTGAAATATAATTTACTTATCATAGAATTATTCCATCTTATGTGAGTAGTCTCTCACATTTGTGAGGATAATCATTCCAAAACCTTATTCCACAATATTTTGTTTATCTTTTAGATGAATTATAATATCATTCCCTACCTCTTTTATTTTTGTCCCAGAGTCTTGCTTCCAACTGTCTAGACATTTACTTACTATTGATATTTTGTACAAATTGGTCATACAGTATGAACTTTTGTGACAGACTTTTTTCCCTTAACATAATACATGAGACAGTTATGCTGAGGATGTAGCAGTAATGGGTTTATTCAAAAATATAAAGCACAACTGTATCAGACATATCAATATAAGGTGCTTTGATGACTCTATTCTCTGAGGAAATTTCAATTAATTTGTTTCCATTTAGTGGTTAGTTTTGACTGTTCTTCTATAAAGAAGATTTGGGTGTGAATGTGTGTGTGTGTATGTATTTCGGCATTTGTTTTTGTTTCCCTTTAGTATACATAAGAGCAATAATACTCAGTACTGTATTAGCTCTATCATATACATTTTGGTCTAAAGCTGAGAAAACTCCCAAGTTTCTCAGTTCTTCTGCTTCTGTTCTTTTGTAATTGTAAGAGCAAAGAAAGAAACTAATACTTTCTTATATATTTAACAACAATATAGTTCATTACTTGACATTTTGATATGTCTTCATGATGAATAGCTACTTTTCATTGCTAACTTTCTGGGTTTGGAATACCTTAGGAGGCAAAGAACTAGTTATATATGTAGGGATGTTTCCATAAAGGTATAAGTGAGGCTAAGTCCCTGTGAATATGGTTGCCAGTTACCCATGGGCTGACGTTCAATCCAAATAAAAAGTTAAAACAAGGAGAAATCAATATGAGCAACAACATTCATCTCTGACTTTACATGAGAACAATTAATAATAAAACACTGTCTCCAGCATGTTGAGTTGTATCCCTTCGAATAGTAAGACAACTGGCTCTCACATTTGAACAGTGGGTGGCATGAAGTACAGCACTAGGCATGGTTTGGGCTAGTCCTCAGGTCACATGATTCAATATAGCTCTAATCTGTCTTTTCTCATTGCTAGCTAGTTCTGTTCTCAATCCAGCTCTCTGCTTCCATGTGAAAAATAGCCATATCCCAGGGCCAGAATGAACGAGAAGGGAGGAAGGGGGACAGGGAGGGGAAAGGAGGAGGAAGAAGAGACTGTGTGATCAACAGGGGTGTTCCTTCAGGCCAATTTGGGCCTGTTACTGGATCTCCTTTTCCTCAGGCTCTTCTCCATTTTTGACCTTGAAGTTGTTTCAGACAGGAACAATTATGGGTCATGCTTTTTACTGCAGGATGGCATCAAGGCATGTACATTTGTTCAACTTTTACTACTTTCAAAATCGTTTAATCTTGATCCACTCCCTTGTCGTGTAAATGTTAGGTCACCATGTCAACTGCTATAAAAATTAGCTAGGGATTTTGGTAGGGGTGATTTATTTTATTTTAGGTCAACTTGACAATTATTATTGTACAATAAAATTCCATTTTCAAAATATTATTGTGGGTTTTTTTATTACATAAATAATATTTCTCAGTAAGTATTTTTACTAAGTAATGATTTTTAAGTTTTGTGTATCTTTTATCTAAAGTAAATACATGTATTTTATTTTTATTTGTATAGTTAAGGGAATTTTTTCTTAATGTTTTCATCATAAGCTTAACTTACTATTCAGGTGCATTCCATAACTAGTTTCTGGGTGTGATGGTTTGTATATTCTTAGACCAGGGAGTGGCACCACTTGGAGGTGTGACCTGGTTGGCGTAGGTGTGTCACTGTGGATGTGAGCTTAACACTCTCACCCTAGTTGCCTGGAAGTCAATCTTCCACTAGCAGCCTTTGGATGAAGACATAGAACTCTTAGCTCTGCCTGTGCCATGCCTGCCTGAATGATGCCATGCTCCCACCTTGATGATAATGGACTGAACCTCTGACCCTATAAGCCAGCCCCAATTAAATGTTGTTTTTTAGAAGACTTGCCTTGGTCATAGTGTCTGTTCACAGCAGTAAAACCCTGACTAAGACACTGGTAATAAAATTAAGTTTTGAATACTGGTTTTATAGGCTACAAACTAGGATCTACAGTTATTCACATATTTTTTAAACGTTTGCTTGTGTTTAGTCTGAAAATCATACCATTTATAACTAGTAAAGGTTTGTTAAATTCATTTTTAAATTTTTCATTGTCTTGACTTCATTCCTAATGCTTAATTGCCCTGGCCAATAATAGTACAATTATGTGCAGAAATGACAAGAGAAATATTTACTTTGTTTTATGTGAGTGAGGTCCTAAATTTTTCAACAACAAATGATGTTAAGTGGACTTTCGTACTATAGCTTGTATTAGATGGCGTAATCTGTCTTCTCTTTCTGCTTTATTTAGCACTATCATCAAAACAAAGCCGATAACATTGGTAATAAACATGAATCTACTTCCTGAAGCAAAAAATAAAATAAAATATTAAAAAAAGTCATGCTATGAAAGAGTAGAACTTCAATCTGTGGGGACAAATTCAACATATCCAGTATAATTAACACAGTTCATCATCTATTATTAATTTTATCTTCCTCGAGGTTATGTACACACTATCCCCAAAACAGAGGAAAATAAAATCATTTCACTTGAACTAAGATTTATACCAACTCATGTGAACTCATTCTGTAACATGACATTCCTGTTTTCCTTTTTTTCATGTTTTTTATTAGATTTTTTAAATTTACATTTCAAATTTTATCCCCTTTCTTAGTTTCCCCTCTGAAAATCCCCTGATATTCTTCATTTTAAATGTATTAGAAATATAGAGATGAGAAGTCATGGGACCAAATGTGCAACCTTCAGTTTCTTGATCTAACCTTTTTAGTAGGTCTAAAATATTATGCTAGATGTCAGTTTTACCATTCTCCATAACCAATCCCATTTCTTCTACATATCAATAGGTAAGATTGATTGGCTCTTTTGCAGAACATACTTTTTTTGTTGAAGATAGGGACGTCTTTCTAAACAGAGAGAAGCACTAAGAGAAACAGAAATGTTAATCATGTAAGAGTGTCTCCTCAATGGAGAAGATAAAAGTCAGATATCTGCATTCTATCTGGAAATCTAAGAGTGGGTTTTGTTAGCAACCTGGTAATCTGTCTGTTATCTGAAGATTCAGACCTCTCTCATCTTTTACTACAGAGGCAGACCTCATCCAAATTCCTCAGAATGATTATCCCAGAGTCTTATTTTACAGCTAATCTCTATTCTGTCCATTAGAGACCACACTAGATTCTAGGCTTTATGTCTATAGAACCCACCATTAAAGTCATATGCACTTTGAAAAGGAGTTTTTATGTTGTCACACCATAAAATGTATCGTGTACCTGGAATTAGACTGATGGAACTGAATATTGCCTGGAAACATGTTTCTCAAGTTCTGTATGTTAAATATGCTGACAATGAGCCATCTGACATTAGACTCCCTGAAGACTGACTCAGGTTGATGAAGTCAATCTGCACTGGGTTTTCCATCTTATCTTATCCATCAATGCCTTGCTTACCTGCCCAGATACCTTCTTAGACCCCCTCACATTTTGATACCTTTATAAATATTTATTGGTTTTTCACCCCTTCATATATATGTGTGTGTCCCATGATTATATGAGAATATGCATTTTACATGTATGTGGGAATACATATGAATACATGTGAATGTATGTGTGTTTATGAACACTCAACATTGACATCAGATGTCTTCCATTATCATTAAATAATGTGCATGTGGAAGCAGAATCTCACTATACTTGAACTTTGTAGTTTTGGAAAGTCTTGTACACTAGCTTGCTTTTGATAAACACTATCTCCATATCCTCTATAGCAAGAGCGAGATTGCCTATGCTCAACATGCACAATCAGTTGATACACGACTGTTCTGTATAACTGGGGTCTAGTCCTCACACTTATGTGGCAAGAGCAAACATTTACTACCTGAAGCATTTCTTCAGCATGTTACCATACTTTTGAAGTCTGCTTTTACAGAGTGGTATTCAGAATATTCCAGAAAATGTTCTTCATGTTTACTTTTGACTGCTATTTTGAGAAATATTGTGGCATAATACAAATATGTTATTATAAATACTGCTGTCTAGTAGGAGAGCCTAAATGAATCTATAAGTTTATCCATTATTACTCTTTGAATACTTAGCCTTTTAAAGATATAATAGCTGTATTGTGATAATTGTAAATTGCCTGTAAGATTCTACACAGTATTTTAACTTTTGCATGTCATGTGCCCATTTGGTTCTTTTTATACCAAAGTTTATGCCTGTTGTCAGTGGTCTCCTCCAGCATAGATCAAAGTAAGAATATGCAATATAGATTCCAAACACTGAGGCAAGATCTAAGGCAGAGAATCAAAGAGGCATTCCCCAGAGGTTTCATTTGCTCATTTCTTCCTACTGTGGTGAGGAACCAAAATGTTAAATTCCAAAGTCTGAGAAAAAGATTAACAGGAAATCACACTGCAATAAATTTGATGTTTAGATTCTGATCTCCCATCACATTTGGGATTCAGTAGTCTCATGAATGCTTAGCATCTAATTACAAACATAGTTTCTCCTTTTATGTTATGTTTCTTTCCAAATAGGATTGTGTGTGTTCAAAGAGCTGCTCAAAACAACACATTACATCATGATAATTCACACTTTTTCAGGTGTTTACTATAAGAGTGACATATACATTTTACCATTGACAAAAGTGTATCATAAATGCCTGTGTCCCTTGATAGCAAATTTCTCCAAAAGGCAGAGAAAATTAAAGTCCACTTTTGTACTTGCAATTATAGTTAATTTGTCAACTGTAAATAACTCTTTAAGAGGAGGTGATTTATATACGCAAATGATAAATGAAATAATTTTATTTCAAAGCATTCTTACCTGCCTATGCTGTATTGTATGAATTTGATTACAGAGTTTGTCAGAGGGAAAACCAATATACCTCACTATATCCAATGGATCTTAACATGATCATTTAAGAAACATGGATGTAAATGAAACTGAAATATTATATTTGTATTTTATACTATCATTCAGTTTTGTCCTTAATATTGTCCTACTACAAGTATTAAATATATAATATTAATTTTCCCTATTACTCTGTGATGAAATGAGAGTGACTGACTTGTACTGTTGTACCTAAAGTTTTGGCATAATCTTGTTTGATCTAAAGCAGCAATGTCTGTTAATACTGTTAATCTAAGTATTGAATAATATTAGCAATTTATTGAATGATCTGTGACTTATACACAGGTAGTCTATTAAAAGGCAAAAAGAGCCCACAGTTTTTTCAATAAATTAACTCTAACAGTTCTATAAAATGTAAATATATATATACATTTTATGTACTTCAATAGGTATTGAATATTCATCCTGCACTCAATCATCATATGGGAAAGCTATAAACTTCCATAACAGTAAACCAAATATGGGTGTCTGTTTCCCTTATTTTATAACTTTGTATAAATCTCATAGTAACATATGACAAGGAAATCATTAATTCACACATATTTGTTGCTATTCCATTTTTACTTCATTTGATAAATAATTATGTATTATTTGAGTATCTCTAACAATATATATCCACATCCCTATCCATCCAAATTTATGTTCTTTATTTCTTTTAAAGATAAAACAAAACATGGAACCTGGTTTGAATTAGCTGACTATGTCTGAGCATTTGGTCTTCCCTAGAGTGTGTTTGACATACTCAGAATCATTTCATTTACTAAACTGATTTTCCTTCCCGTAGTAGGTATCACATTCAAATAGTTTCTTGGCTACAGTTGAGATGTGAATTTCTTTGACTCCTTATTGGAGTTTGGTCTGGCTTGAGCTTTTGCAAGTATTTTAGGTGCTGCCATAGTCTCTGTGGCTTCATTGTCTCACTTCTATGCAATTTCTATAAAACAGTTCTCTTGAAGTCATCCATCACCTCTGGCTCTTACAGTCTTTTCTTCCCTAATTTGCATAGACCCCTGAGTCCTCTGAGGAAGGGATTGTAATAAATATCACACACAGGGCTGAATGTTCAAAAGGTTTTTTGTTTGTTTGTTTGTTTTTTTATATTTTACATGGTAACTAGTTGTGGGTCTCTGTGTTCATTGCCATTTTTTGAGAGAAAAGGTTTCCCTGGTTGTCTTAGTCAGGGTTTGTATTCCTGCACAAATATCATGACCAAGAAGCAGTTGGAGAAGAAATGGTTTATTCAGCTTACACTTCCATGTTGCTGTTCATCACCAAAGGAAGTCAGGACTAGAACTCATACAGGTCAGGAAGCAGGAATTGATACAGAGGCCATGGAGGGATGTTCCTTACTGGCTTGCTCCTGGCATGATCAGAGACACCATTGTTTGTGTATTAGTCAGGGTTCTCTAGAGTCAGAGAACTTATGGATAGTCTCTATGTAGTAAAGGAATTTATTGATGACTTACAGTCTGAAGTTCAACTCCCAATAATGGTCAGTAGCAGCTCTGAATGGAAGTCCAAGGATCTAGCCATTACTCAGTCCCACACAGCAAGCAGGCAGAGGAGAGAAATAGAGCCTTCCTTCTTCCAATATCATTATATAGTCTTAATGCCACCACACTTTTAATGCCCGATGACATTGAACTTGGAGATCTCCCTTTCTTAATCTTCTAAAATCCATAGCCACTGTCCCTTAAGATCCCCAAACCAAGATCCAGGTCAGAAACTTCTATCTCCCAGCCTCCAGATTAGGGTCACTGGTAAGCCTTCCAATTCTGGGTTGTAGTTCATTCCAGATATAGTTAAGATGACAACCAGGAATAGCCACTACACTGGTGAAGGTTAATTGGTATACAGATCTATGTATATAATAATAAATTACTTAGAGTTTGTATTTTTATTTTTATTTATAGTAGGATAATATTAGCAGGGTTTTGCTGAGACCTATGACCTATCTAGTCTCAGGTTCTTAGGAACAAGGACAGTATGAGATATAAGGTTCCAACTTCTGGAGTGGACTTCATATCCAATATTTAATAAAAGAATTTGTGCCACTGTACAATAATGTTTGTGCTTCAGTGGATGGAAGATAAGAGGGCAGGATAGAGGATGGACTATTGGAGAAGTGACTAACACTAAGAACCTGCAGAAAAAGCAACTAACACTAAGAACCTGCAGAAAAAGCAACATGTGAACATGTGTGTGTGTGTGTGTGTGTGTAGTAAGCAGTTATAAAATAGCCTTTTCCAAATACCACACATATGCTACATCATTTAAAGATGTTATTTGATGGAACTTATATTGCTTCTATGACTACAGGTTTCTTCTATTATGCTTTTACTTAGTGGCAGATGTATTTTTGCTTTAATGTATATAATATACTGTTTGTACTGGCTAGTTGTGTGTGTCAACTTGACACAGCTGGAGTTATCACAGAGAAAGGAGCTTCATTTGAGGAAATGCCTCCATGAGATCCAACTGTAAGGCATTTTCTCAATTAGTGATGAAAGGGGGAAAGGCCCCTTGTGGGTGGGACCATCTCTGGGCTGGTAGTCTTGGTTCTATAAGAGAGTAGGCTGAGCAAGCCAGGATAAGCAAGACAGTAAAGAACATCCCTCCAAGCCTTCTGCATCAGCTCCTGCTTTCTGACCTGCTTGAGTTCCAGTCCTGACTTCCTTTGGTGATGAACAGCAGTATGGAAGTGTAAGCCGAATAAACCCTTTCCTCCCCAGCTTGCTTCTTGGTCATGATTGTGCAGGAATAGAAACCCTGACTAAGACACTGTCTATCAACTAAGTGGTTCATTGTTTATTTAAATAGTAGACAGCATGTAATCATATGTTTCAAGTAAGGGCATCTGTGAATGGGTGGGGACTCTCACTCCTGATACTTTTTGTCATATTTTCACAAGTTCCCTAGAGGTGGTGTTTGTTTTTCAGCCTGGCTTGCATGTCAGGAATTAGTTAGGGCTACATAGAATTCTAGATTACCATCTGTCACCCCCCGCCGAGTACAAGTCCAAAAATGGAAGACTTACCTCCACTGTATCCTGCTTTATCAATACAGTTTAACATTAATGTTAAAATGCCTAATAGAAGAGAATATAAGAAAAATTAAATATATAATGTGTATATCTAAAATAACATTTTCACCTATTTGTTAGAGATGTAATAAAGTAGAATAATCTGCATAAAACAAGAGATGTTGACCAAGAAGCCCCCATATACACTCTTAGTAATATGGACTCCTATACAGCTTTTGACTATCCTTTAAAACTTCATGTTAAGCTCGTAGTGTAGAAGATAGTACTTACTGGAATGTGGAGACATCTAGCTGATACTCATGGAAGCTCTACCACCACTGCCTAGTGATCATGATTTTGCAATGCACTATACAGTTTTACTGAGGCAAAAGTAATTACCAGTCTCACCAATCTAGGAAACTAGCAAGTGAAATTAATGTCCTGCCCCCTTATCTATTTCAAAATAAAATTATGGCATCATAATCACTGGCTTGTCACCTTTCTTCTATATGAAAACATGGGATCTTGTTTTAGATAGGATTTATTTATGAAATTTTCTCGATGTTCATATTTCATTTCAGATTTGAATGTTGACACACCCTACCCTCTTGATTCATATGTAGTATTGAACTCAAATTCAATATAAGAAGTTAGCAGTACACATACTAAAATTATGTCTCATTAAGACCAATACAATGTTAGTAGAAATGTAACTATAGGACTGAAAAATCATAAGTTTATAGTTGAATGAGGTGCTTGAAAAAGTTTATCACAAGTCAAACTTTTTAAAAGGATACATAACATAATAGAGAATAAATGAATAACACTGTTTTCATATTTGAATATTATATACCAACATCTCGCTTCTTCACAGTCTCTCTAACTACTAACAGGATGATATCTGTATCTTACAGGAAAAGGTCTGATACAAATGGGCTATTTTAGTTTAAGCGGTCTACAGTTTCTTATTCTTTGCATTTCTGAGTATCTGTATTAATCATAATTTACTTTAGTAAAAAAAAATCTCTAATGAAGTTTGGGAAATCCACTAGTCTATTTGTATGAGTTAAGTATTTAGAATGTAAGGTTGAATCCAAGGTACTTTTAGCAAAATGTTAGTAACTTTTACCAACAACCTATGTACTACCCAATTACAGAGTCGTTCTGTAGTTAACAGTACCTTGCCTGATTTTCTCCTTGTGGAGGAAGTCTTAATATAAACCAGAAAAAAAATTTTTTGATCCTGTAACATTGATGCCATTATTGGCCCGTGGAGATATTTTGCCAGGTTGATCATTATTGTACCTCATAGGATTCACTGTTGGGCAAGAGTGCTGTCTTCCTTAAAACCCCACAACTGATACTGTAATTCTTTGATGACTGGGTATTAAAGAAGATCTTTTTTCAGGCCTGTAGCAGCATGATTTCTCCATGTTCTCCAACCATGTGCAAACATTTAGTAGACTTGAAAACATTAGGTTTCCCTATGGCATCTCTCAAGGTCTTCAGGTTTAGTTATCCTTCCCAGCATGTCTTCTGTACTGTGCTCTCTGAACTCTTTCTCAACTTAAATCTCCCTACCACAGTGTTCTCATTTTTCCTTCATATCTCCTGTGTTCTGTTGCCCCCAAAATGACCTCTTTCTGATTTACTGACTTCTACCTGTGTTCTAATTTCCACACACACATGTAAGACTCAAAGATAGTATCCACATAAGAAAGAAAATTAGAGGTTTGTCTTTCTGCTTCACCTCACTCAAGATGATTAATTCCAGTTCCATGTGTTTACTCGAAAATTGTATACCTTACTTTTAGGGAAGCTGAATATAATCCCAGTGTAAATATACATTTATTTTCAATATCCATTTATCTCTTAATGTATATCCTAGCTATTTCTATTTCCTAAATCTTATGAATAGAGGATCTAGTGTTATTTTTCTTAGCTACTGTATCTATCTTTTTTAAGAAAAATAGGTATGCTTAAGGCCTTCCATATTTAAGAAAAAAAAAGTAAGATCTTTAAAAACAATACATATTGTATCTGGCATCTTGAAAAGCATGCTAAGTTTCAATTTTTATTTCTTTGTTCGTTAAGGACAGTATTTCTCTGTGCAACCCTATCTGTCATTAAATTCACTCTATAAACAGGAAAACCTCACACCCTGCTTGCCTCTGCTTCCAGATTACAGGGATTAAAGTCATGTACTACTAAGCCTAACACTATGCTGAGTTTGAAAATATTATAAGGCACCCTTATGTGCATAATAATTGACAATCTTGATTTAAATGTAAATATAGAAATATCCAAAAAGCTACCAAGATTTAGTTCTAAGAACTCTGAATTTGTAAATGTTGATATGGTTTATTTTTATCTGCTTATCTATATTTATTGATAGATGAAGGTGTAGTTCTGAGAAGGATTGAGAGGGAATCTAGTGAGTTATTTAGGAAAGAAATGAATTTCACAATGATGCAGATAGTCCTCAGAAATGTTTGAGAGCACCATACTGAAAATGAGGACTAAGATGAAGTGCCCTTGTTCTTAGTCACATTTAGTCTTTTTCTCTTTTTTCTTTTTCTTTCTTATTATCCTTTTCTTTTTTTCTTTTATATTGATTTTTCAAGTCAAGGTTTCTTTGGGTAGCCTTGGCTGTCCTAGAACTAGCTCTGTAAATGATGTTGATCAGTACCACATGGCTAAGTCTGTTTTATAGTACTGCACATGGTAATAGATGGTTCTCAGGATAGTTGCAGCGTAACTGTTCTAATCAGTCAACTATGATTACAACATAATAAATAGAAGATGGTTAGATCACTAGAGAATTAAATTATAAAGTTTAACAATTTTAAATTATATTAAAAATAATGTTTGATACATTTTATCCATGATCCAGGTCATTATTGCTATTTAGAGTTTTATTCAGTTTACTTATTTATGGTCTTTGTAAGTGTAGCTTTGCATATTCTTTTATAATCTTATCCTTTTGGTTGGCATTAAGGAAATGATAAAAAGTTTTGAGCCCTTAAATACTATGTTTTAAAAATCAAGCTTGAGTTGATACATTGAAAGTATCCACAGATTGTTTTGAAACTTCACATTTCAAAATTCATGCTGTTTAATTACTGAGTCTGTATATATTTGTTGAGATGGATCCAGGAAGAACGCAGTGTTATGGAAGAGAGATAGTTTTCTGAGTTCAACCTAGTTGCAGGTGCTGCTGTGTGAAAATCAAATATGAACTAAATGGATAATAGCCACAGCATTTCTTCTGATGATGGATACTAGGAAAATTAAGTCAAGTATTTCATCCTCTGGAAACCAGAAATAAAATCTGATTAAATGAAAGAGAGGCAATAAAATAAAAATAAAATAAATAAAATAAAATAAAATAAAATAAAATAAAAAGTCAGGGTTCACTAGATGAATAGGACTGATACACACACACACACACACACACACACACACACATATATATATATATATATATATATATATATATTCCATGTATGTATGAAATACATACATGGAATGTACTAGAGTATCTTATATAGACTGTGATTCAGGTAGTCCAACAATGGCTGTCTACAGACTGAAAGTGCAAGGACCAAGTATTTGTTGAGCCCATGGGGTTAGCTGTTTCACCTGATATTCAGTACACGTTAAAATTAATAAGGGTTCAAAGAATTAGGTTTCAATACCAGTAAAGGAATAAATGTGCCCAAATGGTTGAAGATCACCTGACAAAGACCAAGAGCTTCCTTTTGCAATATCCTTTCTATGGACTCCCACAGTAAGGTGTGGCCTAGATTTAAGGTGTATCTTCCCACTCAAAGGATCCAGATTAAAGTCAAACGATTTAATTAAGAACATCCCCAAGAAGTGTAATTAATTCTAAATGTGGTCAAGTTGGCAACCAAAAATAGTCATCACAGGTACAGAAACAAAGGACTTTGCTGTATGTAGGCTAGCTGATTTGATGCAGGAAAGATACTCTGGCAAAGCCTAATACATGAACTAACACACAGAATTGTAGGTTAGCTCCCAAACAGGAAAAAAGTAATGGATGACAACTTACAAGGACAATAATATTAAATGTCTCTTGTTCTGAAGTTAGTGAACTAGCCAGTTAGTAGCCCAGGAGAATGTCTCTGTGGTTTATACTGATGCAGTGGAGTGATCATCATATTATCCCCTTTTTATGGAAAAAAATCCAGCAGGTACTCTACAAACTGATCTAGCCAGTTGTGTAAAATGAGTATTTATAATTTTGTGAAACAATTTGATTATATATATATTTTTATAGAAGTCATGGAAACAGCACAAGTTTAAAAACTGACCTGGTTTTCAATCTTTAATTACTGAAGGTTGTATTTAATAAAATGATTTGTTTTTTTTACATTTATTATAGTATATGATCTGATAATATACATTTGGGGCCTGTATTCTGACACGGTGGAGGAAGGTGCTAAAGTTTTGACTTGAACAGGTCCTTCAGAGCTCACTTAGACGGGATGCTACAAGTCCTTCGATGCACTTCACCAAGCTAATGGATTATATTTCAGCAGACATCCTTCTGTAAACGGAGATGTTCCAATTGAGTTACGTAAAGTCTTTTCAACTGTAATCACCCATGAGTTACTGAAAATTGAATGAAATTTCCTCTTCCATGTCAAGATCCTCAGCATGAACACAGAATTGAAATCTCTTCATTTGCAAGGGTAACAGTGAGCTGATACTGCAGAAGTGGTGGTGTTTTCACTGTGAGATGAATGATTCAAAACGCTGATTTCTGATTCAGTATAATTTCAGTTGCTAATTTGGTCAGAACTGCCTCATGTTTTTCCCCCCTTTAAGAACTCATCCAGCATTTCCTTGTGCTACAAAGTCTGGGAAGATGGGAGAAAGTAGTTGCTATCACTTTCTCAATGCAAAATGTACAGAAATATAATGTGTGAACAATGACATAGCAAAGTATTGTAATGCTCATCTAGATAGAGGCTATTTCTTTAAAAGCAGAGTAAATTTACAAAAGTATGTTTATCAAGAGGGATGTATAGGAAGCCTTGGGACACAGTACCCACCCTAATGTTGCTAAGGTTGGCAGGAGTATTGTGAAATTGATTTTCCCAACTAGAACTATGAATGGCAACTTGTTCCTGTCTGATCCAAACAATTGCACAACTCATAACTTTTGACAAATTCTTGTGTGATTAAGATGGCCATTGTATATTACATCCCTGAAAGAGAAGTTTGTGATAGAAAATAATAACTCAGGAATCAAAGCAAATTATTGGCACAAAATGTAAAACTGAGATTGGATTCTTTTAAAATAAATGCCTGGAACCAATTGGTTCAATTGATATCTGTTTTTTCTCTTCTCTTTTTGAGGCGTTGTTGTTTTCTTAGACCTTACTTAATATTGCAATACAGTCGGTAGACCTAAAATCACAAGACACCAAAAGAGAAATACCTTTATTGAAATTCTCTAAAATGCTTTGAAGACGATTCTCTCTGATATGCTATTGTCTTATACACATCCTCAACTAACCATGCATCCATGGCTATTATGTAAACAATACTAATTTACTCATAATTAGAAGACTGTAAGCTTATTTCTTTACCAAGTTGAAGGTGGAGCCACCATCGCAGGGTCACAGCATGAGATCAGACAATTTCCATCAAACTTCATATGAGGAAGATCCATAAAACAAACAAATAAACACAAACATATCTTTTGATAGTAACCATTTGCATATGCAAATGGTGTGAATATGACAATTATCTGATGCTCCAAATAAATTTAAGTTTACACATATGTATGCTCACAAAGGGATAATGCATTTTTATTTGTATTTATGTTCTTCAGCATTATTTTGTTAATTATTTGAGATTTCAAAAATATAGTATAAACATAATTATCTTTATAATCCCCACATCCCTAACATCTCCTTAACCCTTGCATTATCTGAAAAGTTGACTGTGTAATTCTTGGCATTTTGTAATTAATTGGAAGAACGAATGGAGAAGAGTTCAAAGTGTTGTGTTACAAATACCTCAGAATGCTGTATATGGAGCTTAATGGAACAGTCTTGTGGGAGTTTGGAAATCCACAATTCTGGAGAAAACATGGAGAATAGGGGCCTGGACCAGATTTCAGAAAAAAAAAAAAAAAAAAACAAAAAAACGCAGGTTATTTCAGGAAATAATCAAGAGGCAAACCACTTCAAAATATAGAAAAATCATAATTCTGCTCATACCATGAAAACCTGAAAATGGTTGAATTAAACTGTAAGTCTAATTTTTTTTGGTGTAGAAATTAAAGGAAAGTTAGGAATCTAAGTAATCGTATGGTAACTAATCGTAGTACTCTCATCAGATCTAAAATGACAGAGGATAAAATATGGAGCATAAACTGAATATATATATATATATATATATATATATATATATATATATATATATATATATATTGCATGAAAGACATAACATTGAATGTAAAATGGTAAAGTAAAAATTGTAAAATGAAAGAAGAAAAATGTTTGCAGTTTTGAGGTTACAGATAAAACACACACCAAAGCAACTCTAATTTTTAAAGATATTGGTGTCATTAAAAATACAGAAAATGTGGTACATTTAAACAATGGTGTACTACTCAGCTATTAAAAACAATGAATTTATGAAATTCTTGGGCAAATGGATGTATCTGGAGGATATCATCCTGAGTGAGGTAACCCAATCACAAAAGAATTCACTTGATATGTACTCACTGATAAGTGGATATTAGCCCAGAAACCTAGAACACCCAAAATACAATCCAGAGACTGCCTCACTCAGGGGTCCATCCAATAATCAGCCACCAAACGCAGACACTATTGCATATGCCAGCAAAATTTTGCTGAAAGGACACTGATATAGCTGTCTCTTGTGAGGCTATGCCCGGGCCTAGCAAACACAGAAGTGGATGCTCACAGTCAGCTATTGGATGGAACACAGTGCCCCCAATGGAGGAGCTAGAGAAAGTACCCAAGGAGTTGAAGCGGTCTCCAGCCCTATTGGTGGAACACAGTATGAACTAACCAGTACCCCCACAGCTCGTGTCTCTAGCTACATATGTATCAGAATTCGGCCTAGTCGGCTATCTTTGGGAAGAGAGGCCCCATGGTCTAGCAAACTTTATATGCCACATCACAGGGGAACGCCAGGGCCAAGAATTGGGAGTGAGTGGGTAGGGGAGCAGGGCGGGGGAGGGTATAGGGGACTTTGGGATGGCATTTGAAATGTAAATGAAGAAAATATCTAGTAAAAATCAATGTGGGGGAAAATAAAAATAAACTTAGTGTTGTGAACTGATAAAATAGAAAAGGTGGCCTGAGAGCAAGTCCTCATCCATCAAAAGTTCTGTTTCATGAAAATTTGAAAGAAACAATCCTAATCTCAAAATGCCACCAACATGGTCTTCTATTTAAATACAGCCACCTGGGGAAATGTTTCTCAAGGGTCTGAACAAAAAGAGACCTTGCATTTTATTTCAAGGATGTAGCAGGAACTTTTCCTTAGAAAGAATGAATGAATGATCCCTGTATCATACAAAGAAGCACTGGGTGAGAATGGCTCTGAAAGACAATTTTGTTTGTGAGATAGAAGTACCAGAACCCAAGCCAGTTTTGAAGCATACCTGTACAGAAAGGTCACTTAGTTTTGAATCTACAACGGGTGCTAATGTTGTCTTTCTCCATCAGCTGAGGTTAATTTCACAATCTTTTATGATTGACTACTTATAAATAATAGGTTCACAATACATGAAAGCAAAAAGGAGTCTCTGGGCATATTTGTTACTTAAGTTCTCATAACACTGGGATTCTGTAGAGAGAAAAGTTTACTGAGGGGGGAATAAAATATTGTATAATGACTTTATAAGAGGGAATAGATAAAAATATTTGCATTCATTTACTGTGAGCAAATTTTACCATGTTCAACACAAAAGACTAATAATGGATCTTAACAAAATTGTCTATGTAATAAAGTTTTTAGACATAAAAACACAAGTTCAAAAAGGTCCTGGAGACTTGGGTTAGGTTTCAAGAAGTTACTGATGTCAGACACTCTATGATAATGTATGAGTCGCTGTAAGGATATTTAGAAAAGCCACCACAATAAGGAAAGAAATTAAGGATTAACTGAAAAACCAACCCCAGCATGATTTAGGACATTCACTGAAGAAAGATATGTTCTGTCCAAAGAAAAGTTATTTATGCTACAGGGGGAATAGCTGGAGAGTCAGGGCCATTGGAACATAGATGATTCGAACAAGAGTGGGCTCTGTGTGATGAAACATGAAGCTTTGAGATTAGGAGTTTCCTTCACTTGTTTCCCTTTTGCTGGGATGTGATTTCTTTCTTCTCTAGTCTTCCATTTTGGAGTAGGAGTCCGTTTTGACATGAAGCTTTGGTCACAAGGTTTTTATAAATTGTTCAGACTGTTAAATATTTTTTAAAATTTCTGTAGTTCAAATGTTTTGTCATGAGATGTCTATGAGTGTATGAAGCAAAAAGGATATATAGCTATAAAAAGACAGTGGTATGCTTGCCTATCAAGGTGACAATGACTAGAGTTGTGCTGGCTCATCTAATTCATTTGCTTGACACAATCTGTAATAACATAGAAAGCAAATATTTGTGCATTCTCCCATGTTTTTTCTAGATAAAGTTAACTGACATGGAAAGTTCCACACTATTATTGTTACAATTCCTTTGACTGGTGACCTTGACAGAACAAAAGAAGAAACCAAGTTGATTACCAATGTCTGTCTTTCTCCGATTCATCACTACTGATGAAATGTAGTCAGTTGCCTCAATCTCCTGCTGCCATGTCTTCATTTCAATAATGGACAGGACCGACCTTTCCTTCTTCAAGTTTCATTTATCTGGTATTTTATTATATCAGTGAGAAATATAATTAATAAAAACACCAATAATTTTTCCATAGAGAATTATAAAATTTTTATAATAATGTATGAAATTTCTTTATTAATCATTACAGAAATACAATTCGATATTTACCTTGCTTCTATTATAAAAAAAAACAGAAGACACCAGCTGCCAATTCAAACACAGATCAAACAAAACCATTCAGTCTATTTTCAGAAATAAAAGATACCACAACCATTATGGGAAACAAAATGGAGCTCTATAAAATGATCAAAACTAGATCTACTATATCGCTCTGTAGTCAGAATTTTCTGTATGCCGCTGAATGAAATGATGTATGTATGTTAAGAAGATATTTAAACTATCATGGTTATTGAAACTATCATGGAAATTAAACTATCATGGTTATTGAAACATGATAAAATAAAGTTCAGTTTAACAATTATCATTTAGTCTTTTTAAAAAGAAGAGAATGATTTCCTTGACACAAAATAAATAAGGCTGTTAAGCCAAGAAAGTATTTACATGAGACATTTTGTGATTTTGCTTGTATGTATAAACTTAAGTCCATGGGACAGAAGAAGCCAGGGTTATCATATACTAAAAATCATGCTCTCATTGGTTTATTGTCTTCAATTAGTCTCCAAATCCCAATAATCTAATCAGAATATAATCTGATCAATTGGCAGTACTAACATTTTGCTTTGATTCCCTCTCATTAGTAGAAATTATTCAATACATAAGCCCCTTAGATGACATGTCTGAATAAGTCATGAAACTAGATGAAAGTTACCATCTCATCATACAAATATCTATTAAGATATTATAGAGTTTCATTGATTATACTGGACAACAAAGCCTGTCAAGTATAAATATGGTTTCAAATATATATTTTGACATCATAAAGGTATCTATCCATTTCTATTTTCATAATAATAATTTCCTGGGAACTAAAAATAGAAAATAAAATATTGTTACTTACATAGGTCTTACTTGGTGATATTCTTATAGATATAATTAGGTTGTAAAACTAATTAATTCCAGAATATTAAAAGTAGGAATGGTTTCATAAAAAAATGAAAATCTCATGAATTTTAGAACATAAGGACTTCTCTCCTTTTGGTATTCAATTATATAATATCATTTATTTATTAAAGAAAATTTCTTATCATAGTGCCTAGTGGCAGTTCTACTATCTTGATTGTGATTTGTTCTGATTATATGACAAGAAACATAATTGGCTATTCATCTGTCCCACTCCAAGGAGGAGCATAATTGACTCTATATCATAAAATATCTTCATATGACAGGTCAACTGATTTCATTCTGTTCAACAAAATTGAAAAAATCAACTTATTATTTTTTGATAAATATTAACAACAAGCCTGAGATATTTGAAAACCTTGTGGTTTAACTGTTACATAAATAGTTTTTCCCACAATACTTACAACTGTGAACTCAGATTTCTCTTTTGATGTGATGATAAAACTACACATTTTAAAATAATAAATGTATGTATTTCAGTTTTATATTGAAGAAGTCCAGTGAACACTTGCCTATAACCCATCTTTTTGGACCAGTATTTGTTTCCTATTAATTGACAGATATATTAGATTTATTTGGGGATTTTTTGTGACATTTCTACTGTTAGTGAAGGTTTCCTATAAAATGACAAAGCTATATGTAAATTATCCTTAATAAATTAATATAATGACAACTTTATGTTGTTGAGATTTTTAACTATCATATTTCTTTATATAATTTTATATATTAACACCCATCTCTGGTTTTATTCCATTTTGTTTGCTATAAAGTAAGAAGCATGTACACTTTTCTGAGTTTTCTTTTTTATTTGTATCATCATTTCCCACTGTGTTTGTTATAAATATTTTTATTCTTTATTATTTGGTGTGATAACATTCATAACCAGTATACAGTGATGTTTATCACATCTTTCTTCATTTTTCTGATACAAGCTATAGGATGTGTTTTGACACCAATTCTACTCTGATTTTTAGAACTTTCATTGGTTCCTTCTATGCTGACTTTATGCAGACCTTTGCCCATCTTGTCCTGTTTAAACTTGCTAGGTTATATTGTTTCTACTATATGCAAGGTTTCAGCATTTTATAATAAGATTAAAAATTAATTTTATGAACATTCACAATTCTTTGAGTAACACTTTTGAAATACTATGTATAAGTATATATTAATTTTATGTTATCACATTAATAGTTTAATTACTATATGTCATGTTTTTATCTTGTATTTTCTTCTTTATGTGATGAACATAAAACTTCAGCTTATATTTTATGTCTAAGATATTCACTAATGATTTTCATGTCATTCTCCACAGCAGTTTACTTTGCTCTTCATACCATTTATATTAATATATTCAGATTATTGTGATAAGATAGTGTTATTTTCACATGTAAGTTTTATGTTTTATTCCCTAATGATATTAGTATTTTATAGACATTTTTGAGTTATCAAATTCTTTTAATTTTTTGGACAGATAAATTTTTTTTTAAGATTTTTAAATTTATTTTTATTATATGTAAGTACACTGTAGCTGTCTTCAGACACCCCAGAAGAGGGAGTCAGATCTCATTACAGATGGTTGTGAGCCACCATGTGGTTGCTGGGATTTGAACTTCAGACCTTCGGAAGAGCAGTCGGGTGCTCTTACCCACTGATCCACCTCACCAGCCCAGACAGATAAATTTTTTATGATCTAGACCTGTGCCTACCATCTAAAATCCTTTAGGTGTAATTGCTTTTATCTGCCTTTTGAAAAACACATATTTAATTCTTATTCTACTTTATTGTTTGTGCATTGATATCATGCTGCTGTTTCTGGCTTCTTATGAATATGAATGTGAATGAGGAAGACTATTCAGCACTCATTGCTTAACAATATAGAGATTTATATTCAGTGTCTAATTATTTGTTTCATGCACATACTCCATGAATAGATTCCACTTAAATATTTGTGCAAATAGTGTATATTATCAAATGTTTGGTCAATCATTGAAATGAAAATTGTAGAATACAAGAAATGAGGCACTTAAATACCTTCATTCATTTATTTCTTGCTACCTGGAATTTGATAAATGATATCCACAGATAGATATTTTACATCTTACCTTATACATAGCCTTTCATGGGCTCAGTGGGAGAAATTTTATCTAGCATTTTGAGGCCCTGTGTTCAAACTACAGTTGCCAATAAACTTCTTATTTTATTACTCATAGTATAAAATGCTTAATATACAAGATGTAAATGTCCAAAGAAAATTTTATTACATAACTTGGGTTTAATATTATTACTTTTTATTTTATGGGGCATATATAATATTTTTTGGAAAGTAAACAGTTTGGGGGAGTAAGAAAGAAGAAGGGGGAATAAAAGAGGAAACACAGAGAATAATAGCTAAAAGTAAGGATCATTTGAGGGGTCTTATGACAGCCAAATTGACCATGTACCAAGCCACCAACCAAAGAGCATATGTGGGCTGATCCATGTCCCCAGCATCTAGGTAGCAGAGGACTGCCTTGCCTGGCCTCAGTGGAGGAGAATATGCATAATCTTTGATGTTGCAGGAAAGGGGGTTGCTGGGAGAGTGAGGTAGGTGTAGAGCATGGTTATGTGGGTGGGGAGCACCCTCTTAGAGACAAAGGGATGGAGATGAGGTGAAGAACTCTGGGAGGAAGGATTGGGAATGGGATAACATTTGGAATATAAATAAAGAAAATAGTTTAAATAAATAAATAAATAGAAAGCCATATTGAAATCACCAAATAGCAAAGGTGACTAAGCCCCATCACTGTCCATAAGGAAACAACCTGTTCTGAAATGAATTAAATCTAATGGAGCTGTTGGCCAAAGGGTCCCCTTGGGAACCCTTAAAAACAACCAGAATATTGGCAAATTGCAGTCTAAAAATTGCTAGTAAGACTCTATTGCTGAAGATAACACCTCAATGAACACTTCTAAGTCTAGCTCATGGCGACCTGGAGCTTCTTTTACCTACTGACTAGTGTTTAGGATTCAAGGTACACAAAGCCTGTGATATAAGAAATGAACTTTCTACAAGATAGATACTGTAATAGAGGCACAAATGCTCTTTCCAATGAAGTCTCACTGGATTTTATACAAACCATACTAAAGGGAAGGTCCTATATCTACCACTAGATAGTCAATGCAAAACTAACTCAATGATATTTGTAGAGGATTTTTCTTTCCCTTTTTCTTTTTCTTTTTCTATTTATGTTTCTCTTTCTTTCTTTCTAAGACAATGTTTTGTCTGGGCATTCTTTTTTTAAACTTACATATCATTTGCTTATATATTATGGTTTCCAGGTTTGTTTACCTGGGTATTCTCTGTGCATCAAAACATGGCTCAATCTAAATATATTTCTTCTGCTTTTTCATTAGCTTTCTTTTCTTTTCTTTTCTCTGTTTTTCTTTTCTTTTCTATCCTTCTTCTTCTTCTTTTTTTTTTTAGGTCTGTTTGCTTTTTTTTTTTTCTATTCTGGATTCTTTCTTTTCATTTTATTTTTTTTTTTTAGATGCATGTTTGATTTTAATGAAAGGGAGAAAGAAAGGTTGTGGATTTGAGTGTGTGAAGTGATGAAGCATATGAGAAAATTGGGGTAGCGAAAACTACAATCAAAATATTTTATGAAAATATCTATGCTCAATTAAAATGTCATTTGAATGTAATCAGACTTTACAAATATTAAGAACAACTATAGAATATTGAGTGCTCAATTCTCAGATGCATTAAAGGAAACTCAATGTTAATAGAAATTGAAAAGTTAGAATTTTGTCTTTACACAATATTGAATGCTAATGCTTTATCATATATTTTGTTGAAAATTTATATTCTCTTCTCATTTAGGAATTCTTTAAATCCTATAACATAAACTTTGAAATATTTTATTTATTAACAACAGGGAATGAACATTAAGTAGATAAATTGGTGGGGATTTAGTATGGGGAATAAAAAACATTTCTGTCCTAGAAGAATTGTCCTGAATTCAAATCTCCCAAGTGGTAGGATTTAATAACTCTTTACTCTGAAAATACTCTATTGTTGTAACCAATTCGTTAAGACTCTTTAATACATTAGGGGAAATGGAAGAATGAAGGAAAAGAATAAATCAGGTATTCTGATAACCAATTGGGAAAAAGAAATAGCTTATTAAATTAATATGTTAACAGTGTATAATTCCATTTGTTTCAG
This sequence comes from Mus caroli, assembly GCF_978045245.1. Taxonomy (NCBI): domain Eukaryota; kingdom Metazoa; phylum Chordata; class Mammalia; order Rodentia; family Muridae; genus Mus; species Mus caroli. The sequence goes on from NW_028227271.1 coordinate 86,150,324, forward strand.
CTATAAAAGATCATTAAACTACATAAATATTTTATAATTATAAGACACATATGAGGGATCAGAGAAAATTAATTAGAGATGAGAATGTGTAGAACTTTGGATATTTTGTTTTACAATCATGCTACCTGTGGATTTTATCTATAGTTTTTTCCAAACAAAGTTAAAATGACCTACTTTCAGTAATTATTTTGTATATAACTTTTAATCCCTAGAAAATAAAATGAAAAACTCATGCACACAAATACATATGGGGTAGTTATTGGGATATTTTCTCTAATGAGTAATTTACTCCCTACTGAAAATGATATCCCGCTCATTCCAGTAACTTTATTTTTTTATATTTCAACTTAACTGTTGTAACTGAGACTAATTAAAATGGTGAAGTAAAAATAAGTGATTTGACATAGTGAAATGTGAGGGTAAAGTTAGGAAGTGAATAGCTTACATATGCTCTTCTTAGACCAGGAGAGAATCATTGTCATTAAAGATCATTTACCTAAGAAATTTAGTTTGGAATAGTGAGAGATAGATAACGTGAGTACAGTTTGTCAAGATCAGAATGAAAATTACATAGCCAAAATTTAAGCTAAGGTTTTATTTCTCTAATTATGAAATATGCTACATATTTATTAACCAATAATCTCCCTGGAGCTGTGTGTAAGTCACCTGGAAATGCGGCAGAAATAAAATCTGATGTTCTCAGACACTAAATAGTATAAACTTAAGTTTAGTTTATTGAGATTTACATATTTGTGTGTGTGTGTGTGTGTGTGTGAGTCTTTATGAGTGTGTGTATTAGGTAATCATGAATGCTCAAATTGTTTTAAAGGGAGCTTAAAGAGAAATGCACACGGTTTCGGTACTTGTCTTTTAACATATTAAGAACAATGTGTTATATTAAAACTTAAAATTACCCGAGACCATGCAGACTGCCTTGTTTCTTATACTAAAATTTCTCTAATATTGATAATTTCATTTTATTGAGCTTGTATTTGACCCTCCCCCAAGTTCTCCAATCTCCTTGTAAGTATGAGAAAATTCAATGGTAATGTGATTGCTTTTTTCTGGTAGTTGACAATAAGTCAATATCAACAAATATTCTTATGATACACGTTTTAGGTAAAACATCAACAAAATAGTATTCTGCCATGAACCACTACAGGTTTGTAAACATAAAATATATCATGGAGATTTCCAAATAACTATCTTTTTTTTACACAAAAATCTTTCTTAGAAATAAGCATGCCAATGCAAGTGGGGCAAGCAGCCCACTGTTAGGCAGGCAAAGTGAAACTCAGAAGTCCATTGTCTTGGTCCTATTTCTTATAGGATCCCAAATGAGGTTACTACTGTGCTTTCCTCCAGGCTTTATACAAAACCTTGAAACATTAAGCTAGCTTTCTCAGGTCTGTTGGAAGCTTCAGAAGGACTCACTGAATGTTTTAGAACATCATTCTTCAACACATATTATTTCTAGACACTCACTTTTAGACTCTTCTTTATTGTTTGGATAATTTTAAATTTATCATATTGTTTTACAAATGCTCATTATAACTGGAACCAATTTATTCTTAGAGCACCACATTGTACTTCTAGATAGATTCAGCTGCCAACAGTAGCATATTAAGATGTTCTTTATATGTGGTCTTGTATATTTTGGGAAGGTGGTTTGTATCTCACCACTAGCTATCAACGCTGTGACACTTTCACAGCACCACTGAAACTTCAGGTGTGGAATATCTCACCCACTCACTCCCTGAAAATCAAGTTCACAAGAATCAGCCTACATCAATCATTTTAGTTCTTGTTCTTAATATAAGTTGTGTTGCATAAAATACATTTGAACAAATTATTGCAATGTGTTTGCAAATTAACATCTTCCTTTTACTATGGATATTTCTGAAAGATGATCAAAGTTTGGAACTGGGACAAAGAGACATACTAAATTATTTCTGTGATCAGTTTTTGAGTCTGGATTATGGTCTGCTCTATTTCATTAATAGCATCTTTAATCTGTATAAGGGATTATACATTTCTTGCTATTATTGTGCTTCATATGAGATGCTTCAAATAGAGCTTACATTTTAAAATTAGTTTTCCTTATTTGTATCTGAACTCCGGCTTCTTTCAATTTCTGATTCCCTACTTATGTACATTTTAATAAAAATTGAGACTAAACTATTCTGAGCAGATAAATTATAAAATACATGGAAAGGGAAAACACTGTTGGAGGGACATTTTATGTTCAATTTTTGTACTATATTTTCATTAATATTTGTAACCGTTTCCCCCTTAACAATAGCTTTTTATATGGTCACGCCCATTAGCATTCTTTCATCAAGATTCTCATACTATCCATAGTGAAGTTTTGTTTCCTATTCATTAATTTAAGTAAATTCTATTGACTTTTACACTATAAAGCACATTGGAAAAACATGTCCCCTACAGAACAAATACAAAACGTAGATTCCTGCAGTTTCTACACAATCTGATCAGCAGAGCGTTTAGTGGATTACCAAGAGCAAGCAGGTGTGCTCAATACTTTGTATTACTTTATATCAGTATTTTCTTGCATAGCACATTAAGTGTTGGTTTCACTGCAAGCAACAGCATTGGTTGGATATATTTTGTTTGAAATATTCTAAATTCTCAAGATGATAATGTCCCCATGTGCTAAACAATATCATAATGTGCATTCTTTTAATCTGAGTTCTAAAACAGTTGCTGTGGCTTCAGCAATGCTATAATGTATAATTGCTGAACTTTATTATAATATAGGATTTGTTTCAGTTTAGAGCTACAAATAAATATCATACAGAGCAACTATTAATAATCATTTTTAAAAATTAAGAATGCATAAAACAAACATGGGAGGTACCAGAGATAGCTTGTAATGACAATGAATTTCAATTTTGCTATCTTGTTTTTCAAGTTATGTTGTAATCTTCTTCAATCTCATAAAAGCACCAATAAAGTTACATTATATTTCAAGCAGTTAATTTCTACATTGCTTACCTTACTTGTTTTTTATACTAGTTTGAAATGAGTACTGTTATTTAGTTAACTTTTGAATCTAGAGAAACACAATTTTAATGTGTCAGACTATTGTAGGAATACCTAAGCAGGTGTTGCGTTAAAGAATAGTCACTAGGACTATGATACTCTACTTAGTTACAATCAGAAAACAACATTTCACATATGATGACTATCCTAGAATTGATACATTAAAAATTAATACCTCTCCTGGGCATATATCCTGAAGATGTTCCAACCGGTAAGAAGGACACATGCTCCACTATGTTCATAGCAGCCTTATTTATAATAGCCAGAAGCTGGAAAGAACCCAGATACCCCTCAACAGAGGAATGGATACAGAAAATGTGGTACATTTACACAATGGAGTACTACTCAGCTATTAAAAGGAATGAATTTATGAAATTCCTAGGCAAATGGATGGATCTGGAGGGCATCATTCTGAGTGAGGTAACATATTCACAAAGGAACTCACACAATATGTACTCACTGATAAGTGGATATTAGCCCAAAAACTTAGGATACCCAAGATATAAGATACAATTTGTTAAACGCATGAAACTCAAGAAGAACGAAGACCAAAGTGTGGACACTGTGCCCCTTCTTGGAATTGGGAACAAAACACCCATGGAAAGAGTTACAGAGATAAAGTTTGGAGCTGTGAAGAAAGGATGGACCATCTAAAGACTGCCATATCCAGGGATCCATCCCATAATCAGCTTCCAAACGCTGACACCATTGCATTCACTAGCAAGATTTTGCTGAAAGGACCCAGATATAGCTGTCTCTTGTGAGACAATGCCGGGGCCTAGCAAACACAGAAGTGGATACTCACAGTCAGCTATTGGATGGATCACAGGGCCCCCAATGGAGGAGCTAGAGAAAGTACCCAAGGAGCTAAAGGGAACTGCAACCCCATAGGTGGATCATTATTATGAACTAACCAGTACCCCAGAGCTCTTGTCTCTAGCTGCATTTGTATCAAAAGATGGCCTAGTAGGCCATCACTGGAAAGAGAGGCCCATTGGACTTGCCAACTTTATATGCCCCAGTACAGGGGAATGCCAGGGCCAAGGGGTGGGGGTGGGTGGGTGGGGGACTGGGGGGGGGAGTGTATTGGGGACTTTTTGGATAGCATTAGAAATGTAATTGAGGAAATTACCTAATTAAAAAAAATTATTCTTCTATTTATTCACCTAACATCATTTATCACTTCTTGATAATTTTATTTTAATTTATTCTTTTGTAATTTCATTCATATATATATATATATATATATATATATAATTTCACTTTGCATACTGGCTACTTCAACACCTAACTCCCTAATTCCTTGTCCTCTTTACCAGTTCCATAAATTGGTCCCTGACCCTGTCTGCATGTCAGTCAACAGTGCAAGGGGAGAGTGGGGATAGAGGGACAAGAGAGGAGAAGAATAGAGACAAGACAGTCTGTCTGATTAAGTTTCCTCTATTGAAAGGCAACTATGGCTATATATAAGCACAAGCTGGGAAGTACAGCTGGAGACACTTAACTGCAAATCTAGGATGTGTAGATGTTAGAGTGTGTTCAGCTCTGGTGGGCTTCTCACAAAAACTTCATGCTAGGTAAACAAGTCTCTCATCAGGGTGAAAAAGTACCAACCTGTAATTAAATAGCCCAAGATGGCTGCAGAGATAATAGCTGCTTTCTGCTAGGAGTCAGCTCCCAACATTTTCCTTTGTTAATTTTACTTGTTTTTGAGTGTCTCTGTGACATCCTATAACCATGTTTTGTAGCCATCTATAAGAAATATCAACTGATTGAGCCAACATAGCTCAGGATCAAACAAAAGAGAATTGTTTCCTCCCTATCAGTCGACAGCATCTCACAGGTAAATGATAAGTTTCTATAAACTCCTCCAATTTTTGTTCAATGATTCATGATAGGGTCAGTGTTATGTGGGTCCAGTTCAGGTGTCTGCAGTTGTCATAAGTTAATATCTACTTTAATTGGAAGGAACTATAGAATGGGATCTTATAGCCCTTCATTCTATCTCTGGCCTTACTTCCTGAATCCTATTCAAAAATGTCTCCTGTGACTTTGAAGATATGGTATGAGGGACTTGTTTAAGGTTGAGCCTACAGCTGTGGCTTGTTCTCTGCATCTTAAGTAGAGTTGGGATTCTGCATTCACTAATCTTCACTATAAGGAGAATTATCTCTCATTAAGGCTGGAGGATGCATTTGCCAGTGGGTATTGCATTTGTCTGTGGGTACCAACACAGATACTTCAGAGGAAGTTTACCACTACTTAAATTTAGCAACCATCATATGTATAATATTTGCATGTCTTACTATGTCTCCATGCCAAACAGAGAGACATTGGTCCACACAACCTCCATGAAATTGGTCTTGAGTTCATTCAATACTTTTTTAAATTGACATTTTAATGTTTCAATTAAATAATAACTGACATTTGACTTGTTGAAATTAATCAACAATCCTTACTATATCATATATATTCATGCACATCAAAGAGAATTAGGAGACAAAAGTTTCTGATTTCTTATTAAACATCCTCAATTTTCCTTTTGCTATGATTTTTTTTTCTTGAAGACAATGCACCAGTTACCTCCAAATCTTATAAACTAGCTTCTGAAGAGGACATTTCCCTCAGGGGATTGGACAGAAGGTTCTGGTGGCTTGTGGTATGATAGATTTTGGGTTGGGAGGACACAGATAGTTGGTTTCATGTGTCCCATGAACTCTAGTCATTATGGTTATAAACTACAGATGCCTCAGTTGTTCAGGCTGTAAGAGTTTGTAATGACCATGTGCCTTTTTAATTATTATTCGCAAGTTGTTTTAATATTTATTATTTTGCTCCAGGGCTGAGTCCTCTTTTAAGTACTGTTTGTTGTTGTGATTGCTGTAGTTGTTGTTATTCAAACTATCTTTTTATAATGAGTCCTGGATTCTGAAGCTCTTGAAACTACTGTAGGTTCTGAGACCTAAATTTTTATTTATTGAAAAAAAATATAATCTGAACAAAAGTTGGGACTAGGACATGGGGATGTATCCAATTATCTTATTCAAAGGCAACTATTGTTATTAAGACTCAGAACGTCTGTAGCTAGGTGGATCATGAGAATAGTTGTGAGAGAAAAGGATCCTGGATTGATGGTATAGGTTCTATTACTGGAATATTATACATATCTATTTATCCAGGATGTTTGAAATTCCTCAACATTCCCATTTTCAAATCTGGATGGAGCACCAACAAGGACTCACGACTAGGGACCATGGATATGACTCAGGCTCTTGTGAACTGGGTGATCAAATATATGGTCAAAGACTAATCCTGGGAAGGTAAGGTGCTGTAATTGTTCCTTGAGATATGATTAGATACCCCACACATGGTTCCTTTTTGAGGAGGTAAGGAATCATGTCAGCTTCACCCCAGAAGACATTCTTACATGCAGTAGCAAGAGCTTTCCTCCAAGGAGATGGTAACAACAGACCTGGGAAAAGACTGTGAGAAAATAATACTTTAGATTTGGTTCCCAGAATGTGGATTTTCATGTCATCTTGGCCCCATCTTTCATACCTATGAAGTGCAGCTACTATCATTGTTCTTAAGGAGACAAGTTATAGAGTGAACTTTAATACTGCTTTTGAAGATTCTAGAACATATGGAATGTGGTGTCACAAAAGTTGCTCAGAATGAAATAGCTGATATCTAGTCATTCCTGGATCAAAAGAACATATGGCTGTGACTAAAATTTCAAATGATAGAGGTCATAGTAGCTTAGGCTATGAGAGCATGGAAGATCTGGAAAATATGGGTACATGAACAAAGGACAGCTTGTGTCAGGGCCTGTTATTTCTAATACTGTAGATAGTGGAAAAGGCCACATGTGCCTGTGACTGTGATTGAAGCTGAAGAAATGCTTCTCTTCCCCACTTTTTCCCCCATCCCTCCAAATGCAAATTGGATATAAATAATTGAGCAGCAGAAAAGAATATTCTTTTCCTTTCTCTTCACCATTTTTATCTCTATGTTTAACAGCATATATAATATTTTGTGCCTTGTACTTTGGTAGTCTCTGTGAGTTTAACTGATGAATAGTTGTTACTAAAAATTTTTTTTTTCAGAGTATCTGAGATTTAGAACTATTAGGCGGTCTTATTGCTTATGCTATTATTTTATTGGCTAGTTCATACAAGTGATTGTTTCATGGATATTCTATTGTTTCATGACTTTTATAAATTACAAATACATTTTTGAATGTTTTTGCATTTTTCTATGTTGATGCACAAAAGGAAGAGGGGTGTATGATCTTTATCCAAGTCATATTCTTTATTTCACATTGCTTTTTAGAGTTAACTACTTAGAAAATTGTAGTATTTATTCAGTGTTCCAGGAATATAGACATATCCAGATGTTTTTTCATAATTTGCACATTCACTTAAGAAAGGTAATTTATCCAATAGTCATTTAAATAGCATATCCGTTGTTTTAGGTGATTTGCTATCTTAAATAATACTATCGTGAATGATCATGTTTGTAACTCATTTCAAATTCTTCACAAAGTAGCTTTGGTATTTCAAAGGAAAATGAATTTGAACTTTTGATAAGCACTACTGCATATTTTGCAGAGCAGGATGAGGTTGAACAGTGTATTCATATATTTGACAAGAGCACAAGATAAAAATTCTAGAATTCTTTTTTTCATAACTTTTCATATAATGGATATTATTTCTATAAAGTTTAATGTTCCCTTCATTACAGATACTAAAATCATATATATGTATATATATATGAATGTTTTATATTTCTATTTTGATATGTTATATTCATATCATTTGTCCACCTGTTTTTGCATTATTTTCCAGACCAGATTTAGAAGATATTTATAAATTTGAGACTTTCGTTCAAATAATGTTAAATTTTTCTCCAGTGTTTCATCTACATTTGTTATTACCATATGGTCTGTTTGAGATACAGTGCTTAACATAATCAACTTCATCTTCATTAGTATTACTGGCTGTTGAATATTTATTATATATATTTCTTTGCATGTATATTATTAATAATTCACTTACCACTTACACTTGATTTGATTTCCATGCATATGTATATTTAATCTACTTACAGACCTGCAACATATGTTGATGTAGAGTTAATTAATTGATTGGTGTTTTACATTTCTTTCCATATATTTGGTCAGCTCAATTCCAATCATTTTCCTATGGTATATTTTTTTTCACTGATTTGAGATATTTCTTTACTGCATACTAATTTTTTCTACATATATGACTAAACAGGTTTTACAATTGTATTTAACAGTTTGTTAGAGTGAGCTCTTTTTTTATTTTTTAGATATTTTCTTTATGTACATTTCAAATGTTATCCCCTTTCCTGCTTTCCCTTCTGTAAACCTCCATCTCATCCCTCCCCCTGCTCACTAACCCACTCACTTACACATCCCTGTCCTGGCATTCCCCTACACTGGAGCATCGAGCCTTCTCAGGACCAAGGGTCTCTCCTCCCATTGATGTCCAACAAGGCCATCATCTGCTACATATGCAGCTGGAGCCATGGCTACCTCTATGTGTACTCTTTGGTTGGTGGTTTAGTCCCTGGGAGCTCTGGGAGGGTACTGGTTGGTTCATATTTGTTATTCCTCCTATGGGGCTGTAAGCTCCTTCAGCTCCTTCGGTCCTTTCTCTAGCTCCTCAAGTGTAGACTTTGTGCTCAGTCCAATGGCTGTCTGCAAGAATGCACGTCTGTATTTGTCAGACACTGACAGAGCCTCTCAAGAGACAGCTATAACAGGCTCCTGTCAGTAAGCACTTCTTGGCATCCACAATAGTATCTGGATCTGGTGACTGTATTTAAGACTGATCCCCAGGTGGAGCAGTATCTGGATGGTTTTTCCTTCAGTCTCTGCTCCACCCTTTGTTTCAGAAGACCCAAGATACAATTCACAGACCAAATGAAGCTCAAGGAAAAGGAAGTCCCATGGGACTAGAGTAGACTATTAAACATCATATTTTTGGACTTTCTCACTACTATGGTGAATAGTTCTTTGACATACAACTAATAATGAGTTTCTTTGGTCTGAAACATTATACTGGCACATGAAAACAAGTTAGATTTAATTTAACTTAGAGGAAAAGTATATAAATTTTTGCATTGAGATTTCCTGTTTAAAAACATGGAATGTCACTCAATCATTTATCTATTTGAAAAATTAAGTAATACCTACTAATACATTGAATAAAGTATAAAAATATCAATAGATATTTTAAATAAAATATGGAAAATAATTGTAAGATAAATTGGAGCCAATGTTTTAAAGAAGAACAAAATTTTAGTAAGTATAGAACACTGAAAAATTGATAAAATGCAGATTCATAAAATAAGACTGTAGATGTTCCAAGAAAAAATAAGCAAGACAGAATATTTGGTAGCTTATAGGGATAAGTATTCAAAGAATCATATATGTGTCAGTTAGGATTTCTACTACTGTGAATAAACACTATGACCACAATAACTCTTAGAAAGAAAAAAAAATGGGCTGGTTTACAGCTCCCGAGATTTAGTCCAATATCAACATGGCAGTAATCATGGTAGTATTCCAGCAGACATGGTGCTGAAAAGGTAGCTGAGTGTTGTATATCTTGGCCCCAAGACAGCAGAAATTAGTGTCACACAAGGCCTAGCTTGAGCATCTGAGACCTGAAAGCCCCAACAGTGACATAAATTTCTCCAAGAAAGCAGCACCTACTACGACAAGGCCACAGTTCCTAATAATGCCGCTCCCTATGGGCAAGTTTTCAAATACATCAGTCTATTGGGACCATTATTCTTTAAACCACTGCAATCCACTCCCTGGACACCATAATGCTTATCATAATGTAAAACTGCATCCCCCCCAATTTCAAAAATCTCCATAGGCCATACCAGTCTCACCACTGTTTAAAAGTTAAAGAGCAAAGTGTCTTCTGAGACTCAAAGCAATCTCTTAACTGTAATACCTAGTAAAATAAACTGAAAAAACAGAACACATACTTCCATCATAAAATAGAACAAGATATATATTACCATTCCAAATGCAGGAAAGGGAGCATAGAAAATACCTATTGTCTAAGCAAACTCAAAACTCTGCATCTCTTTCTCTAACATCAAAACATTCTTCTTATCTCTAAGTCCTTTTCGCTTTGCGGACTACAACACACTCCTTTCTCTTGGGCCATTTCCACTTCCTGTTAGGAGCTTCGTTTGTCAGGTATCCTATGGTTCTGGCATCTCCAACATTTCTGTGACTCCAAGGCAATCCAGGAACACCTGCATAGCTTCACTTTTCTAGACCTCCATGAAGGGTTACCTCTGCATAGCTTTTGGTTTCAGCTGTTGTTCTTAGTTTCCTGGGGAGATTCTATCACCTTTTTCTTCTACCCATGACTTTAAAGCCAGACCCACGGGGCCAGAGAGGCCACGTTCTGTTGTTCGATTGCTGGGGTTGGAACATGGCCCCTTCCTAGAGTCAGATCTTTACAAGCTTTCTGGTTTTGTTTTTGTTTTGTTTTGTTTTGTTTTTGTTTTGTTTTGTTTTTTATTGTATATTTTATTTATTTACATTTGAAATGTTATCCCCTTTCCAGATTTCCACTTTAGAACTCCCCTATCCCATTCCCATTCCCCTGTTTCTATGAGGGTGCTCCCCCTCCCACCCACCCACTCCCACCTCAACCTTCTGGCATTCTCCTATAAGGGGAATAAAGCCTTCACAGGAACAAGGGCCTTTCCTCCTATTAATGCCAGACAATGTCATCCTCTGCTGCATATACAGCTGGAGCCATGGATCCATCCATGTTTATTCTTTGGTTGGTGGTTTAGTCCCTGCAAGCTCTGAGGGTGGTAGTGGTGGTGGGTTGATATTGTTCTTCCTATGGAGTTGCAATCTCCTTCAGCTCCTTCAGTCCTTTCTCTAACTCCTCCATAGGGATCCCTTTGCTCAGTCCAATGAGCTGTTTTTAATTATTTCCTTCACTGTCTAATCTTAGCTGTCTGGGAATGTGTTCTCCAGACCAGGATGGATTTGGACTCTGATGTCTGCCTTCCTTTGCCCTTGAACATAGGACTTAACTCCAATTTCACCTCCTCATGGCCCTTGTCTCCTCAAATTGTACATTTTTGTATTTTTTCTTGTTCAACTTGTTCATTTACATTATAAATCTACATGAAAGTGAACACTAATAACCACAAGACAGAGTCAATATTAGGCTGTTTGGAGATTCCCTCAGCAAAAGCAATTACTCCAAAACGTTTTGGTTTAGACCCAGGCAGATTTTTCAGACAATGGCCAAAACAGTCACATTCTCAATTAAAATTTCACAGGAACAGTCTCTTAATCCATTTTGAAGAGAGGCTTGTATAAGTTGTAATAGTGCCACTCTTAATAAGTCAATAATTCAAACACATGGGTCTATGAGGCTCACTCCTTTTCAAACTACCACAATATGAATAAAGTAATGTATCAGCTAAGACTGTTGAAATACACAACTCCTTTCAGCTTTGCTGATTGAAACACAATAGCTCTCCACAAAAGGTAGTTTACAGTTCTAGCATCTCCAATATGTTGTTGTCTCCAATCGAATTCATGCTTCACAGTCACAGGACCATCAGTGTGTGTGTGTGTGTGTGTGTGTGTGCGTGCACGTGAATCTCTGAAACCATTCCCTCCTGCTTTTTAAACGAATTTCGTCAAGTACAATGAGAGTTCATGACAATAATTTCCTGTCCTGTTAACTCAGTTACCTCTGTCCAGACAGTGTTTGCAAAAGTGACCATATTTTCATGTATTGATTTAAGACTGTGACACAACTTTTATGGAAGTATATGTATCAGTCTATGACACAAAAATCATGATGCAAAATTGATTCATTTATTTACTTTCAGTGGTTAAAGCAGAGATTAGTTTGCAAGACTTACATGAACATGTCATATACTTGCAGATTAAATTTTATTTTTGGCATTCACAATAGTGTTTGGGTTTGGTGACTATATATCGGATGGATCCCCAAGTGGGGCACTCTCTGGAGAGCCTTTCCTTCAGTCTCTGTTCAACACTTTGTTCCCAAAATTGCTCCTGTGAGTATTTTGTTCTCCTTTCTAAAAAGGACTGAAGCATGCACACTTTGGTCTTCCTTCTCTTGAGCTGCATGTGGTCTGTGTATTTTATCTAGGGTGTTCTGACCTTTTGGGCTAATATCCACTTATCAGTGAGTGCATTCCATGTGTTTTTTTTTGTTGTTGTTGTTTTTTTTTTTGTTTTGTTTTTTTTTTTTGTGTGTGTGTGTGTGTGTGTGTGTGTGTGTGTGTGTGTGTGTGTGAGATTGGGTTACCTCACTCAGGATGATATTTTCTAGTTCCATCCATTTGCCTAAGAATTTCATGAATTCATTGTTTTTAATAGCTGAGTAGCACTCCATTGTATAAATGTACCCTATTTTCTGTATATATTCCTCTGTTGAAGGACATCTGGGTTCCTTCCAGCTTCTGGCCATTATAAATAAGGCTGCTAAGAATATAGTGGAGCATGTGTCTTTGTTATATGTTGGACAATCTTTTGGATATATAACCAAGAGTGGTATAGCTGTGTCCGCAGGTAATAATATGTCCAGTTTTCTGAGGAATCACCAAACTGATTTCCAGAGTGGTTGTACCAGCTTGCAATCCCACCAGCAATAGAGGAGTATTCCTCTTTCTCCACATCCTCATGAGCATCTGCTGTCACCTGAGTTCTCAATTTTAGCCATTCTGACTGGACTGAGGTGGAATCTCAGGATTGTTTGGATTTTCATTTCCCTGATGACTAAGAATGCTGAACACTTCTTTAGGTGCTTCCTGGCCATTGGATATTCCTCACTTGAAAATTCTCCCTCTTGCTCTCTATCCCACCTTTAGTAGGTGTACTGGCTAGTTTTGTGTCAACATGACACAGTTGGAGTTATCACAGAGAAAGGAGCTTCAGTTGAGGAAATGCCTCCATGAGATCCAACTGTATGGCATTTTCTCAATTATTAATTAAGGGGGAAAGGCCCCTTGTGGGTGGGACCATCTCTGGTCTGGTAGTCTTGGGTTCCAAAAGAGGGCAAGCTGAATAAGCCAGGGGAAGCAAACCTGTAAAGAACATCCCTCCATAGCTTCTGAATCAGCTCCTGCTTTCTGACCTGCTTGAGTTCCAGTCCTGACTTCCTTGGTGATGAACAACAGTATTGAAATGTTAGCCGAATAAACCATTTCCTCCCCAACTTGCTTCTTGGTCATGATGTTTGTGCAGGAATAGAAACCCTGACTAAGACAGTAGGGCTCTTTGATTCTCTGGATTCTAACTTCTTGTGTTCTTTGTATATATTAGATGCATGGATGGTTAAATATACAGAAATCTGTCAATATAATCCACTACATAAACAAACTCAAAGGGAAAAAGACATGATCATTTCATTAGATGCTGAAAAAGCATTTGACAAAATTCAAAATCCCTTCATTGTTATAAGTATTGGAAAGATCAGGAATTCAAGACCCATACCTAAACATAGTAAAATCAACATAGCAAACCAGTTGCCAAAGTAAATGGAGAGACACTTGAAGCAATTCCACTAAAATCAGGGCTGCCCACTTTCTCCCTATGTAATCCATATAGTACTTGAAATTGTAGCCAGAGCAATTAGAAAACAAAAGGAGGGATACAAATTGGAAAGGAAGAACTCAACTATCACTACTTGCAGATGACATATAGTATATATAAGTGATACTAAAATTATATATATTATATATAAGTGATCCTAAAAAATACTAAATGATATATAGTATATATAAATGATCCTAAAAATTCTACCAAAGAATTCCTAAACCTGATAAACAACTTCAACAAAGTAGCTGTATAAAAAATTAACTCAAACACATTAGTTGCCTTCCTATACTCAAAGGATAAACAGGCTGAGAGAGAAATTAGGGAAATGATACCCTTCACAATAGTTACAAATAATATAAAACACTTTGGTGTGACTCTAACTAATCAAGAAAGATCTGGATGACAAGAACTTCACGTCTTTGAAGAAAGAAAACAAAGATCTCTGAAGGTGGATTTGCAAGATTAATATAGTAAAACTGGCCATCTTGCTGAAAGAAATCTGCAGATTCAATGCAAACCCCATCAAAATTCCAACTCGATTCTTCATAGAGTTAGAAAGAGCAATTTGCAAGTTCATTTGGAAAAACAAAAAACTCAGGATAGCAAAAAGTATTGGCAACAATAAAAGAACTTCTGGGGAAATCACCATCCCTGTCCTCAAGGTACAGAGCAACAGTAATAAAAAATAAAACAACACAAAACAAAACAAAAACAAAAAACAGCAACAACAACAAAAACTTTATGGTATTGGTACAGAGACAGACAGGTAGATCAATGGGATAGAACTGAAGACCCAGAAATGAACCCACACACCTATGTTCACTTGATCTTGATCAAAGGAACTAAAACCATCCAGTGAAAAAAAGACAGCCTTTTCTACAAATGATGCTGGTTCAATTTGAGGTCAGCATGTAAAAGAATGTAAATTGATCCATTCTTATCTCCTTGTCCAAAGCTCATGTCCAAGTGGATCAAGGATCTACACATAAAACCAGAGACACTGAAACTTATAAAGGGGTAAGTGGTGAAGAGCCTCAAACACATGGACACAGTGGAAAAGTTCTTGAACAGAACACTAATGGTTTATGGTCTAAGATGGACAAATGGGACCTCATAAAACTGCAGAGCTTCTGTAAGGCAAATGGCATGTCAATAGGACAAAATGTCACCTAACAGATTGGGAAAAGATCTTTACCAACCCTAAAACTGATATAGGGTTAATATCCAATATATACAAAGAACTCAAGAAGTTAGACTCCAGAGAACCAAATAATCCTATTAAAAATGGGGTACAAAGTTAAACAAAAAAATTCTCAAATGAGGAAAATAGAATGGCTGAAAAGCACCTAAAAAAAAATGTTCAACATCCTTAATCATGAGGGAAATGCAAATCAAAACAACCCTGAGATTCTACCTCACACCAGTCAGAATGGCTAAGATCAAAAACTCAGGTGACATCAGATGCTGGCAAGGATGTGGAGAAAGAGGAACACTCCTCCATTGCTGGTGGGATTGCAAGCTGGTAGATTTGTTTTATCATTAAACTTATGTGTCTTTTTGAGTACGTGCTTGTGATTTCCTAATGAGTGTTCTGGGAACAAAATTATGATCCTATGAAAGAGCAGAAAGTGCTCTTAACTATTGAGATATTACAACTAGGACTTTTATCTTTACTTGTACTATCAAATTTCATGAATATATGTATAATTAATTCTAGATTACTTTGGTTTTGTCCATATAATATCATGTCATAAGCATGCCACAATTTAACATCTTCTATTCTGATTTCTAATTTATCTTTTACTTATTGTGTTGCAGCTTTTGTAGTTTGACATTCCAGTAGAATGGTGAAAGATGATGATAGAGGGTATCTTTTCTTTTCTTATATGAGTAGAATTATTTTTATTATTACTGGTGAATATGATAGCTTTTGTTTGTAGTCAATTGTTGCTTTAATTGTATTGATGTACATAATTTCTCTAGCAAACATTGAAGGTCTTTTTCCTGAACGGAAGTTTAGATTCTCATGCAGTTTTTCCAGATAGAATACATTACATTGGCAGATTTGGACAAATTTAAATATCCTTACATCTCAGAGATCAATTTCACTTGATTAAGGTGTACTAATCTTTTGTGCAAATATGAGTTAGTTTTCCTGGTTTGTTGCTACAGAGTTTTACATCAAAGTTCATCAGAAATAATGATGTACAAATATATTATCTCAACTGAATGTTGCCAGGCTTTGCATCAGGAAAATCACAGCTCTAGTTCAGCTTTGGAAGTGCTTACTTTCATTTAAATCTTTGGAGTATTTGAGCAGGGATTTACATGAGCATTCATTTAAACTTTCAGGAGAATTCAGTGCACCAGATATCAGATCTTCGGTTTGCTTTAACAGGAGATTATTTTAAATCACTTGTAAATTTTTTATTCTAAATATCAATCTCTTCATATTCTCTCCTTTTGCTTATGTTTAATTTAAGTGATATGGTTCAATGTTAAGTTTCCCCAATAGGCTAACATAGTTTTATAATGGCCCTAGCTCCTACTGCTGTTTTGGGGGTTACATACATTGTAGGTTGTGAGGCTTAATAGAAGATGTATTAGTCAGGATTCTCTAGAGTCACAGAACTTAGGGAATGCCTCTCTACATTGAGAAGATTTATTGTGATGACTTAACAGTCTGTAGTCTCACTAATCTAACAATGGTCAGCTGTGAATGAAAAGTCTGAGATTCTATAAGTTTCTCAGTCCTGAGAGGCTAGTTGTTTCAATTGGTCTTCTGTAGAAGTAGATTCCAACAGATGTACTGGCTACTAAGTGCAAGCAGGCAAAAAGTCAATCTTCCTTCTCCAATGTCTTTATGTAGACCTCCAGCAGAAGGTGTAGCCCAGATTGTACCACAACTCCTGGATCTGGGACTTGCTTTGTCCCAGGATGATCTTGAACTCATAGATCTACTTAACTCTGTCTCCTGGAATTAAAAGCATGTACTACCTTGCCTGGGTCTAAATTTAGCTGGAAAGAATCTTGCCCCAAGGATATTAAATTGAATATTAATTAATATTAATTCAATTTAATATCCTTGTAGACAGGATTCAGCTCCATTTCACTTCCTGGTGCCCTTCTAATATTCTAACTATATATTTTACATTTTTCCTTTTTAAGCTTGCTATATTTATGCAAAATGCTCTTGATGAGACTTAATCAGAGAACAAAGTCTTAGATAGGTGTTTCTGATACTTCCTTTGTCAATGCCATTAACCTGAGTCTGTTCACCTTAGCCTCAGGGAGACTCTTCAGACAAGGGCTAAAAGCAGCCCTGTTCTTTACCAAAATACTACAAAAACAGCCTCTAGTCCACACACTGAAACTTTTCTCCATGGAAACGTCTTGGGCCAGGTCTGCACATTTCAAATAGATCACAGCAAGAAAGTCTCACATATTCCCTTTAGTTTGGCTTATTAAGCCCTACTTAAAACATTCTATGGCTTTCCAAATGCACATTCTTCCAAACAAAAACATGGTCAGGACTATCACAGCAATACTCTGATACCAACTTCTGTCTTAATTAGGGCTTTACTGCTGTGAGAAGATACCATGACTAAGGCAATTCTCATAAGGACAACATTTAATTGGGCCTAGTTTAGACATCCAGAAGTTCAGACCATTATCAAGGCAGGAACATGGCAGCCTCCAAGTGTAGGAGGAGCTGAGAGCTTTACATCTTCATCTGAAGGCTGCTAGAAGAATAATCTCTTCCAGGTAGCTAGGACTAGGATATTAAAGCCCACACCCACAGGGCCACACCTCAACAAGGCCATACCTCCTAATAGTGCCACTCCCTGGACCAAGCATATGGTCCATCACATATGAAAGTGGCATTTGAAGGGGAGACCTTAAGTGTTGTAGCCCAGGCTAGATTTCTGTTTCGTAATGTTACCAAGGAAACCAGAATCTCATGGTTTTGCTGGCTCAGATGGGGCTGCTTGCTTCATACCTTTGTTGTGAGCCAACTCCAAATGTATGCACTTCTTGGTATTGTATCATTTGGGAACACAACTAATAATTATATTAAGTTTTAAACATCTTTGAAGGTTATCCATTTTGTAGAGATTATCTGGTTAAAGTGATGTTTAAGAAAGTATTTGAGCATTTTGATCATTTATTCTTAGTTGTAGCACTTCCATTCATTGCTTACTTTATTGGAGTCTTCTCCTTTCCTGGATATTTTATGTAAAGATTTGTCAGTGTTTGTTTTTCTAAAGCAATTTCTCATTCAGTATTCTCTTCTGTTTTTCCATGTTCAATTATTTAGAGTTTCTTTTTTTTCTCCTCTTTTCTAGTCTGTATGTCTTTGTTTCTTCTAAAAGCCATTCTGGGTGTTAACATTTGTTCTCCAACATAAGTTTTGTGAGGGAGAGTTTCAGCAAAATCTGGAAATTCCGTTGGCATACATTGGCTACCTACAAAGACTCAATGATTTTCCTGGTTCGGAGTTCTGAGCACTGAGATGATAGGCAAAGATGACACTTGACTCGATTGGTTTGGGAGGACCTAACTCAGGACTTCATACTTACACGGTAATCTCTTACCAACTGAATCGTCTTCCCAGCAGATTTCTTCCCTTCTACTAAAAAATTTAAGCATTTTGAGTATTTCTTTCTCATTGTTGGTGTTTTAATGTAGACAGTTTGCAATTGTTCTTTTTATACCATTTAACCTTCATCCTAATGAAACAGAAGAGATTTCAGAACTTTATACTGTCAATTTACATCACTCTGTCTGTCTCTCCTCTATCATCTATCTGTTGTTTGTCTTTCTGTTATATATTAACTATGTTTTTCTCTCTATATATATATAGTTTCATATTCTTCTTATTTGCAAAGTCTCACAAAAATCACATAAAATAAAAGTTGTAGCATTCTATGATAACTTACACAAGAATCAATTCAAAAGGGATTAAGGGATTAAATATTGAGGTTCAAACTACATATCCTAAAGGAAAATAGAAAATTTCTATTCAACATTTATCTCAAAAGCAATATTAGGGTTTGACTTCAAAAGCACAGACAACAAAGCAAAATTTGATTAAATAGACAGCAGGGAACTAGAAAAAGTGTCTTTAGAACAAAAAAGGTTGACAAAATTAAAAGGCAACCTATATAATAGATAAAATGTATAATGTATAAAATGTAAAATGTATAATGTATAAAATGTAAAATGTATAAAATGTCCTTCTATAATAGATAAAATGTAGCACAGGTATCTCACATTCAGTTAATACTCACAATATTTAAATACTTTTAGGAATTTAATGGCAAAAATATTAGTAGCTCAGTTAATCAATGCACCTCAGATCTGAGGATCTGAACACACACACAACACACACACACATTTTTTTAAATGAAATATATAGAAAGTATAGCAAATGTAAGAAATATTGAGCTTCACTTGTCATTAGGAAAACAACAAATCACAGCAAAATCTCACCTCCCGATATTGACTATGGTTCTTGGCAGAAAGTGGGATAAAGGTGTTGCTATCTATGTGAAGAAAACTGTCAGTTTGAACTAACAGAGCTTACTTCACATGGATCATAATGTAGTTGTTCCTCAGGACATAAAAGTAACTCTAAAAATCTTCTAGAAAACTGACTTCCATTCCCACCAGAAGTAAGTTAACCTTCTATGTTGTCCAGCTACTTGCCCTTCATGCTCAGAGAATCTTATTACGAATATCCAAACAATGTAGAACACACATTGTCCATAGTGTATTTCCTAACTGTTATGTGTTTGCAAGTTTGAGGTACTTGAGTCATAATGAAAGAGAACATTTCCATTTGCAACACCAATGGACATGGAGGACAATGCTCTCCAGGAAGTAAAATAGCCAGAAATAGGCTAACACTGCAAGATCTCACATGGCTTAAAAATAGAGTATGTAACCTAGAAAGGTGTGAATGAAATAGTGGAGAATATTGGACATAGTACTACCGGAAGATCCAGCAATACCTCTTCTGGTCCTATACGCAGAAGATGTCCCAACTGGCAATAAGGACACATGCTCCACTATGTTCATAGCAGCCTTATTTATAATATTCAGAAGCTGGAAAGAACCCAGATGTCCCTCAACAGAGGAATGGATATAGAAAATGTGGTATATTTACACAATGGAGTACAATTCAGCTATTAAAAACAATCAATTAAAAAAATTCTTGGCCAAATGGATGTATCTGGAGGATATCATCCTGAATGAGATAACCCAATCACAAAAGAAGTCACTTGATATGCACACACTGATAAGTGGATATTAACCCAGAAACTTAGAGTACCCAAGATACAATTTGAAAAACACAAGAAAATCAAGAAGAAGGAAGATCAATGTGTGGATTCTTCATTTCTCCTTAGAATAGGGAACAGAATACCCATGGAAGGAGTTACAGAGACAAAGTTTGGAGCTAAGATGAAAGGATGGACCATCCAGAGACTACCCTACCTGAGGATCCATCCCATAATCAGCCACCAAACACAGACACTATTGCACATGCCAGCAAGATTTTGCTGAAAGAACCCTGATATAGCTGTCTAGTGTGAGGCTATGCCAGTGCCTGGCAAATAGTGAAGTGGATGCTCACAGTCATCTATTGGATGGAAGACAGGGCTCCCAATGGAGGAGCTAGAGAAAGTACCCAAGGAGCTGAAAGGGTCTGCAACCCTATAGGTCGAACAACAATATGAACTAACCAGTACCCCCAGAGTTCGTGTCTCTACCTGCATATGTAGCAGAAGATGACCTAGTCGGCCATCATTGGGAAAAGAGGCCCCTAGGTCTTGCCAATTTTATATGCCCCTGTACAGGGGAACGCCAGGGCCAAGAAGTGGGAGTAGGTGGGTAGGGCAGCAGGGTGGGGGGAGAGTATAGGGGACTTTCGGGATAGCATTTGAAATGTAAATGAAGAAAATATCTAATAAAAAATTGAAAAAACAAACAAAATATAAATAAAATAAAATGTTGGTGA
The DNA here is from genome assembly GCF_978045245.1 of Mus caroli. Classification (NCBI taxonomy): domain Eukaryota; kingdom Metazoa; phylum Chordata; class Mammalia; order Rodentia; family Muridae; genus Mus; species Mus caroli. Next base: position 86,171,065 of record NW_028227271.1, read on the forward strand.
AGACATGCAAATTTTGATCACAAATGTATAATATTTGTGATATATCACAGGTATGTTTGGTGCATAGATAGATTAAAAAATTGTAATACTAAGAAGTGAATCTACGATGTTAGATTATGGTTGTCACTTTACAATGTAAACATAAAACGGACATGACATGTAACTTAAATATAAACAAATGCCATATTATTTTTAAACATTAGAATTGTATGAAATATTTTGGTGCAAGCACAAGCTACTATGTTTATCTATTGAATGTCTAATATCTATTTTTTGAAATATTGTTTTCTTTATAATTTATTATTGAGAACACTAGACATTAACATTACAAGATAATGATATGTAAAGCAATGTATTAATAAATAAGAGTTCTATGTTTCAATATTTAATTTGTAAACAAACATTTGGGACATGCTGTTATTTATAAAATTACTAGTTTTGGATATCTGTAAAGACTATAAAATAGTTCTGATTGTATTTTATGCATGTATGTTAATAGTGCAAAGTGGGAAGAATACAGAGTTTCAGATATGTGGAGAACATGAAACAAACAAATTAACTGAAATATTCAGAACTCTTAGCAGTGTTCATTCACCTGAATAGTGAATACACTTAATATACAACAACGAAGCAGGTGAATCTCTACAAAGAGCCATAATCTTTAGTCAAAATATATCAAAGCATGAAGCTCTCTCTTCAAGGAAGTGATTAATAAATTCAATGCATTAATATTGTCAAATAGGATATATGAATAAAAGGATAATTTTGGAAATGGCTATCATTACCCTTGAGGTAAAATAGTATTTCTATATTTATTTGACAATTAAATAAAAATAATTTAAATAATAATATCAACTAATGAGACACACACACCCCCAGAGCTCACAGAGACTAAACCACCAACCAAGGAGTACACATAGAGGTACCCATGGCTCCAGCTCTATATGTAGAAGAGAAAGGCCTTGTCAGACATCAATGGGAGGGGAGACCCTTGGTCCTTTGAAGGCTCTATGTCCCAGTGTAGGGGAATGCCAGGCAGGGAGGGAGGAAACACCCTCTTAGAAGCAGGGAGGGGGGATGGGAAAGGGGCTTTGGGGGTAATCAGGAAAGGGTATAGTATTTGAAATGTAAATAAGAAAATGTCCAATATAAATTTTAAAAAATGAAGAACTAAAAAATATTAATAATACTTTTTAAAGCTATCATCCCCAAACTGTCCCTTTTAGATGACATAGCAACCAAACTACTGTAACAATTGTTCTCATGTCTTTCATTTTTAATACTAAACTTAGGACATATTATTATAATCTTTCAACTAATGGGGATTGAAACACTTTAACTTATGTTTATAAGCTATGTACTTGGGAAGGTTTATGCTGTCTGAATAAATATTAACTGTGTGTATATTGTAGTTTCTTGTAGGAAAATATTTCTATTTCCTTAATGAAACTAACGTTTAGTTTGAAATTTTACTTTGCTACATAAAGAATATGGCAAATATAACACCAATAGACAAGCTAACCTTGAAGGAAAATCTCCCAAAGCCCCAATACTAGGGGCTTAATACTGTTGACAACTAATAATTCTTGAGAGCAGGAGATTTATTCTTTTGGAGGCGGTGAGTCCCTAATTGGTTATCCAAATCCAAGCTGTCTTTCCTTAAAGGATACATACACAAACAATACTAAAAAGATAAAGGTTGTTTTTATATATTTATGTAAATATGTCACAATAAAATTCAAATGTAAAAAGGCAATTAACCTGAGAGGAAGGGAGTGGGAGAAGGGGAAAGTTCAGTGGGAGGGCACGTGGGAGGGCCAGAGAGAGAAAGCAGGAGGAAAAGTTGCAGTTAATTTTTATTAAAATTCTAAAATATTTAAATAAATAGAATAAAGAACTGGAAAAAATAAGTTTATTATGATGGCATCTAAACAACAAGACAGCCTTAGCATGAGCTAAACAAGAAGGAACAAATAAGACATGCCAAAGTTGAAGCAGAAAAATCTAATGAGGCTTCCATCCTGTAGAGAGAATTACATGAATCTAAGGTATGCTGAGAGCAGGAGAAACAGTCGTTCTAGGAAAGAAAACACTTATTGTGTATACAAGAACACAGCCCTGATAGCATAAATACAAGTGACATAGCCTTGACAAGTAATATATATATATATATATATATATATATATATATATATATATATATATATATATATATATAGTATTGTTATATTAACAACATACATTCTTAATATATATTGTATATATTGTAAATTTTCTTAAATAATATATCTAATTATAATATTAATATTATAATATAATGTAAATACAATATAATGTTACTATATTATAATATAATGTTACTATTATGTATATATCAATAATTATTGAAAGGGGGTATGCATTTGAAAGAGTACAAGAATTGCTATATGGCAAGGTGTGAAGTGGTGAAAGGACAGAAAGAAATTTAATTATATTGTAATCTCAAAACTAAAATGTCTATGTATCATACTGATAAACTAGGATTTACATAATATAGAGTGCTTGGAAACCTTTATAATTTTAAATATTTGTTTTTAAAATGATGTTTATGTGTGGGGGTCTCTGTGTACATATTCACATATGTGCCCTAGAGGCACAATGGGTTGGGCAGCTTATGGAGATGAACATACAGGCAGTCGTGAATAGCTTACATGGATGTCAGGATCTAAACTTCAGTCATCTACAGTGCAACATAAGCACTTAACTGCTGAGTTACCTCTATAGGCCATGTAAAATAATATTTTAAGGCTGGCTTTACATGACCAAATTCTTAAAGAAGTAGCCTAGAGAAATGAAATAGGATGCATTGTGGTACTACTCATTTGATTTCTTTTTATTTCAACATTTAAAGCAGAAAACATTTTAAATTGTTATGAAAACTATGCTGTCAATGTCATCAAACCAAACAACTAATAAGACTAGAGCTCATAAAAGCAGATATTAATTCTAACTTCTTAAATAACATACACTATTATTATCTTCACACATGTCTAGTTTTTTGGAGTTTTTTTATAGGAAACAATATTAGACTTACTTCATATAATTTGTTATTTTTGTTAATTAATGAAAAATCTTAAATGTTCTATATATAATTTCACTTGTCGCTTATTAATAATATTATACTTACATACGTGATGATTTCATACAATGTATTTTCATCAAACTCACCTTCCTTCCCCAACATCTCCCTGATTCATTCCTATTTCATTACTCATCTAGTTTTGTATTCCTTTTTTTTTTTTTTTTTATTTTAGTACCTCGGGTCCAATTTCTGCTGCGCATATAGTTTTGAAGTGGGCCCTTCATCTGAAACTTGGGTGACTGGATTTAACAACTCCTAATAGGTTTGTGGTCTCTGATACAGGGAAAGCCTCAGCCTCTCCCTCCTCTGCGCAATCTGCAGCTAAAGTAAGTAAAGCAGAGGGCAGGGGCCTTCTTTGGACTCTGCGTTGAGGAACTCGCAGACAGGGGGTGGTGGATTTTCTAGCGTGACTTTGCCATCCTGAGACATCCTCCTCGTCTTTCTGCGAATTTATCCTGCAATTCTTTTCTAGGGTCCCTGAAAGAAAGCCATCCCCAGGACACCATCAGGTGGACCAGGGGACACAGATGGAGGAGGTCTCTAAAAGGGAACCATTCAGGATCGTGATATTTGGCTGCCTCTTCCTCCAGGTCCTCCTGGTCTGACTCAGACAAATCATCACCATCCTCTAGCTGTATTTTGGATCTCAATTTAAGATATAAGCATTTAATCATTTTCTTTTGAACAGTTGAGTCATTTCTCTCTTTGGGCTGAGTGTTAATGTTCGTGTTTCCTCCCTTCTTGGATTTTTTTGTCTCTAAAGTATGCTCTGAATTTGGGGACTTATTGAGTGACCTTTGAGAGGTTGCTATTTTATCATCATCACTATCTACAGAAATTAAATCTATTTCCTCCTTAGAGGAATCAACCTTATCTTTTGTCTTTTCCTTTTCTTTTCCTCTCCTTTTTCTGTCTTTTAAATTTTTCTTACCCTCCTCAATGACCACCACTATGGACGGATACTTTGTTGAAATCATTGCCTTTATCAAGTTCCAATATTAAAAGGAGTGACTGGGACCATTTCAGGCCCAAAAACTCTATAAAAATCTTTAAGTGCATCTCCAACTCTATGTGGTCTTTTTTCAAGTGTTCCTTCTTGAGGAAACCAGGGACATAACTCTTTAATAAAATAAAAAAAAAAAAAAAAAAAAAAAAAAACGACAACAAATGCTGAATGTTTACCTCTACTCCTCGAGTCTTTAAAGCCTTTCTCCTTTGTTCCACATATAGTTCATGCTAACTTATTTCTTGCCCCATTTTCATTACTATGATTCACCTGTCTCGACATAGCAGGTGCCTGCTGCGATCACCTTTGTTTCACTTTTGAATTTTCTGTTGACCCTTCTTTCAGTAATGTCCCTCACAGGGTCTCTCTTTCTCAAGGCCCCACATTGGGTGCCAGGTGACCCGGCCAGCAGGTCAGTCAATGGGATCTGCAAGGGAGAGAGTTGGGATGGAGGGACAAGAAACTTGAAGTGTAAGACCCCCGAAGCTGGGCCTCCACTCAAGTCCCGGTCTGAGCTGGCCAGCACCCCAGTGACCCGAGAGAAAACCACACCTGATGCAAACTGCAAGAGGTTTTATTATCAGCTAGCTGAGGACCAAGTCCCTCTGCCATGCAGGACAGGGGAGTTTGACCCCGAGCGGTGACAGTAGGGGGCTTTTAACAGCTAGCTGAGGAATTGGGAGGAGTTGGGAGGAGAGTTGGGAGGAGTTGGGAAGAGTTAGGAGGAGTTGGGAAGAGTTGGGAGGAGAGTTCTTCTCTTCCGGGTGTCCTTGGTGAATTTTACAGGGCAGGCGTGGGTAGTGAGTTCTTTCTGAATTTTTATCTCCGGATACTCTGCATAGGAAGGCAGGCATCTCTGGCTGTAAAGTATAGAAACAAAAAGGCTTTTTTCTGGCTATAGAGAACAAAGAGCTTCTTTCTGGCTGTATTTTTAGAGATCAGGGAAAACAAGCTTGGGGAAAGTCCAGGGGCTTTACCTTCCAGGGAGAAATGCTCTAAGTCCGGGTCCCACAGAAGAATGGAGCAAGACAGTCTGTCTGATATAAAGTCTCATTTATTGAAAGGCAACTATGGGTATATAAGTACAAGCTGGGGAGTACAGCTGAAGACACTTAATCACAAGTCCAGGATGTGTCTGAGAGAAACAGGATGTTATCAGAGTGTGTTTGGCTGTGGTGGGCTGCTTGTAAAAACATAATGTTAGGAAAACAAGTCTCTAGTCAGGGTAGAAAAGTACTAACCTGTAAGTAAATAGGCTGAGATGGCTGCAGAGATGATAGCCACTTTCTGTTAAGAGTTGGCTCTCAATAATCCATCACTCCACATGTCAAGAACCATTGTGAGAATTCTGCCAGTTTCTAAGTCTATCTATCCCAATTATACATTAAGGAAAGAATGAGTTTGGGGACTCACTGAACCTACATTAAGTCAAACTTCAGTCAAAACTCTATTAATCACCTGACTTCTATATGTCCCTACTTTAACTGGAGGGTCACAGTGTTTTTGGAATCTACTAGAATCAACACCAATTCAGAACCAGTATCAAATAGACCCTAGAAATTCTGATTAGTTCCTTTCTCCTAGTGTAGTATTATCCTTATAAAAGGCCCAAGTCCTTCTGGGGGAGGACCAAGAAATGTTAACAGTAAGACTCTTACATATTTTATCAAGTTCCTTCCCCAAGAGAACCTGGTCATCTGGTTCAAGGTCTGCAAACTTGCTCAAGTCTGGAAATTGCTTCAAGAGTCATGATTTCCATTTGGTAGGATCCAGTGGAACCTTTCTTCAATTTGTTTGAGATTGTTTTCATTTATACAGATGGAAGTGCAATAGCATTCTGTTCTGTGTCTTACCTGCAAGCATGATTAATTAGCATGTAATAAAGTTTGCTATGAGTCATAACACCAAGAAGTTCACTTTTCATGTACTTATGAGTCAGGTCATTTTTGACAGTGGTTCATCTATGTTTCCCAATCACTTGTGTGTGTGCGTGTGTGTGTGTGTGTGTGTGTGTGTGTGTGTGTGTGTGTGTGTGAGTGTGTGTGATTCATTCAATGCTGCTCTCTGGCCCCTGGTACTTCAAGTTCCAATTAAATCAATTTCATTTAATCCATCCAACAGAACAGCAAAATCTCCAATCCTGAGGTCTGGCACAAGAGATAGGCCCATGGCATGAATCTGTGTCTTATAGGATAATGAAAATCATATCTTCATATCATATCATCCCCATGTGAAAGATTAGGCTACGCGCCCCATACCCATTTTGCAATTATTCTAATCTTTAAAGACCCTTCATCAGGAGTAACACAATTGATATTATGAGTGTGCAATTCCTTTTCTTTTTTATTGGATATTTTCTTCATTTACATTTCAAATGCTATCCCAAAGTACCCTATATCCTCACCCCTATACCCTGTTCCCCTTCCTTCTTCTTGATTTTCTAGTGTTTTGGAACTTGTATCTTGGGTATTCTAGGTTTCTGGGCTAATATCCACTTATCAGTGAGTGCATATCAAGTGACTTCTTTTGTGATTGGGTTACTTCACTCAGGAAAATATCCTCCAGATACATCCACTTGCCCATGAATTTCATAAATTAATTGTTTTCAATAGCTGAGTAGTACTGCATTGTGTAAATGTACCACATTTTCTGTATCCATTCCTCTGTTGAGGGACATCTGGGTTCTTTCCAGCTTCTGGATATTATAAATAAGGCTGCTATGGACATAGTGGAGCATGTGTCCTTTTTACCAGTTGAAACATCTTCTAGGTATATGCCCAGGAGAGGTATTGCTGGATCCTCTGGTAGTACTATTTGCAGTTTTCTGAGGAACTGCCAGACTGATTTCCAGAGTGGTTGTACAAGTTGCAATCCCACAGGCAATGGAGGAGTGTTCCTCTTTCTCCACATCCTCACCAGCATCTGCTGTTGCCTGAATTTTTGATCCTAGCCATTCTGACTGGTGTGAGGTGGTATCCCAGGATTGTTTTGATTTGCATTTCCCTTATGATTAAGGATGCTGAACATATTTTAAAGTGTGTCTCAGCCCTTCAGTATTCCTAGGTTGAGAATTCTTTGTTTAGATCTGTACCCCAATTTAAATGGGGTTATTGGAATTTCTGGATTTCAGCTTCTTGAGCTCTTTGTATATATTAGATATTAGTCCCCTATCACATTTAGGATTGGTAAAAATTCTTTCCCAATCTGTTGGTGGCCTTTTTATCTTTTTGACAAAATTTGCAATTTTATGTGGTCCATTTGTTGATTCCTGATCTTACAGTACAGGGTATTGCTGTTCTGTTTAGGAATTTTTTTTCCCCATGCCCATATCTTTGAGGGTTTTTCCCATTTTCTCCTCTATAAATTTCAGTGTCTCTGGTTTTATGTGGGGGTCTTTGATCCACTTAGACATGAGCTTTGTACAATGAGATAAGAATGGATCAATTCGAATTCTGCTACATGATAACCACCAGTTGTGCCAGAACAATTTGTTGAAAATGCTGTCCTTTTTCCACTGGATGGTTTTAGCTCCCTTGTGAAAGACCATAGGTGTGTGGGTTCACTTCTGGGTCTTCAATTCTATTCCATTGATCTACCTGTCTGTCGCTGCACCAGTACCATGCAGTTTTTTATTGCAATTGCTCTGTAGTACAGCTTGAGGTCAGGCATGGTGATTCCCCCAGAGGTTCTTTTATTGTTGAGAATAGTTTTTGCTATCCTAGATTTTTTTGTTATTCCAGATGAATTTGCAAATTGCTCTTTCTAACTCAGTGAAGAATTGAGTTGAAATTTTGATGGGGATAGCATTGAATCTGTATATTGTTTTTGGCAGGATAGCCATTTTTACTATATTAATCCTGCCTATCCATTATCATAGCAGATTTTTCCATCTTCTGAGATCTTCTTCAATTTCTTTCTTCAGAGACTTGAAGTTCTTGTTATACAGACCTTTCATTTCTTTAGTTAGAGTCACGTCCAGGTAGTTTATATTATTTGTGACTATTGTGAAGGGTGGTTTTCCCCTAATTTCTTTCTCATCCTGTTTATCCTTTGTGAAGAGAAAGGCCACTGACTTGTTTGAGTTAATTTTATATCCAGCTACTGCACTGATGCTGTTTATCAGGTTTAGGAGTTCTCTGGTGGAATTTTTAGGGTCACTTATATATACTATATTATTATCTGCAAATAGTGATATTTTGACTTCTTCCTTTACAATTTGTATCACCATGATCTCCTTTTGTTGTCGAATTGCTCTGGCTAGGACTTCAAATACTACATTGATTAGGTAGGGAGACAGTGGGCAGCCTTGTCTAGTCCCTGTTTTTAGTGGGATTGCTTCCAGCCTCTCTCCATTTACTTTGAGGTTGGCTACTGGTTTGCTGTTTATTGCTTTTATTATGTTTAGGTATGGGCCTTGAATTTCTGATCTTTCCATGACTTTTATCATGAAAAGGTGTTGGATTTTGTCAAATGATTTCTAAGCATCTAACAAGATGATCATGTGATTTTTGTCTTTGAGTTTGTTTATATAATGGATTACTTTGATGGATTTCCATATATTAAACCATCCCTGCATCCCTGGAATGAAACCTACTTGTTCAGGACGAATGATCTTGTTTGATATGTACTTGGATTTGGTTAGGGAGAATTTTATTGAATATTTTGCATCAATATTCATAAGGGAAATTGTTATGAATTTCTCTTTCTTTGTTGGATCTTTGTGTGGTGTAGGTATCAGAGTAATTGTGGCTTCATAAGATGAATTGGGTAGAGTACCTTCTGTTTTTATTTTGTGGAATCTTTTGAGGAGAGTTGGAATTATGTATTCTTTGAAGGTCTAATAGAACTCTGCACTAAACCCCTCTGTGTCCCAAGCTATTGTTCTCTCCAGCAAGAATACACTCGGAAAACCGGATTCTTCTGCAGCAAACGCTTTATTGCTTCTTCAGGAGGGAAGACCCAGACCCCGGAAAATGGCATTGCTTAAATAGCCCTCAGCCATGGCGTTTCATCACCTGATGTGGCGTGTCAGCTCCTGATTTGTTGCTCGCCCATCACCCCATTACTACGCCCGGAGATGGGCAGTGACTAGGCGTGAGTTCACTCTCGCACCTGCCTACAAGGCTTGTTTACTAGTTAGGCACAGCAGAGGCCAGCGCCATCTTATAATGGCGATTGCTCATGGCACGGCTCTCCATATTTTCCCTTTTTATTTTATTAAAATGAGGCTGGACTAGGTCTGTGTAATTATGCCCATCTGCTGTGGCTCCTGTCTTAGGTTGTTCCTCTAATGTCACAGCCTTTCTGGTCATAGGGTAACCCTATCGCCACCGTGCCCCGTGCCTTATAGGTTGATCTGTACATGAGGAAAGTTGCCCATCCCTGGATACCGCAGTGCTATGTGACAGTAACTACTAAATGACCTAGGGAAAACTCTACAAAAGAGGCCAGCCACCAATGTCAACTAATTCTTGAGCATAGATAGCCAGACTTCGGGGGAGGCCCCTTACTCAATGGCAGCAAGTGCTTGAGCTGTCACAACCTTGTCATTTGTTTGTTGGGTTCTGAGCTTGCAAACCAACCAGAGCCTGGACACAAGTCCACAGCAGGTGGCAACACCAAATAAACCTACCCCCACCCATTCCTTAAAATAAGAAAATGCAAATGAAATCCAGGAGGAGAGGCCCTCTGTCAATGACAGGTCCACTCGCGTTGAGTTGATCTTTAAAACTGCCACCCTCAGGGCCTCAAGAGTCTCATCGAATCCCTCCGACCAATTTCCTGCAATATACAAGGAAAGCTGTCTAGACAGATTAGCTGCATGAGTAAAATTTTCATATTGTACACTGGTAATACACAGAGCGCCCAACTTTCTTTTACAACCCAACTGGGCCATCTGGTATAGGACGCCTATCTGTTCCTCCATCAGGTCAAGGAGCTGATTCAAAATCATCAGCTCTCCCTTTAACTTGGTACTAGAAGAAGTTTGGACAGTGATGGCATCAGTCAGATCTGCTGAAAGCCGATTTAATTTTGTTCCTGATTGAACCATGCTAGCCATAGCTTACCCTGCATCTGTAGCAGCAGCTGCACTGGCTGAAATTGCTATGATTATGGCAGCAGTAATGCCAAAATCTCTTTTTTGTCGAAACAGGGATAAGGTGGAGGGTGTTTCCACCAGAACAGGGATCCAACGTGGGATCCATGCCACCATGGCACGGGTGTCCTTTGTTACATCCTAACATTGAGAAATCCAACAAGAATCATTGGAACAGACTTCAAATGAATCATTTGAAAGAATAAACAAGAAAGGGGGTAAACACAGACTGGGGTAGGTGGATAATTAATCTGGTTTACCAAAGTTTAATTGAACCCAGTGATCTCTACACTGGTATTAGTATATCCATAAGAGTCCAGGAAGGCAGCATGTATTCCCCAATACTGAGCAAATCTTGAGGTGCCAGTAAAAGAAGCCTTTCCAACTGCTCCTCCCTGGATAAAGATCAAAGGATTGAGTTCTGTACAACTGCCATTGACTCAACAAAGCACCCACTTGTGAAAGGGATGCATTCTAAAGTCCTGTATGAAAAGTCCCTTTTTCATAACAAATTCCTTCTCTGGGTCAGCCATTATGGTGGTAGAAAAGGAAAAGGTTTTGCTCTGATCTGCCCAACGAGTGATAGAGGATTGACAATCAGACCAAGGCAGGATCAGCCCTTCATCTTCCAATCTACAATGAGGGGCTATTTTTGGTTGGGGGGGGGACATTCTTTGTCTGAAAAGTTAGGTGGTAGAAATGTACCATTAACCCAAATTGCCTCCTGCCAGAAGGTCCGATTTGTAAAGCTTATATCTGCATTGGAAGTATCTTGGGTTGTGCTCACCCAACCTCCTCGGTGCTCATTAAACATCCCCAAAGCTCAGGCTGTGAGGTTAATACATTTTCCTGGTCCATTAATTTGAAAACATAAAGAACCCTGTTCTAATAAAGGGCGATTTTCTCCTAATGGTTCTCGGGTGGGATCATAGGGTAGATATGGTAAATCTAATGTTTTATTAGTAGTAAAGAATTTTGGAAAAACTATAGCATCATGGTGAACTGGCATTGGTTTAGGGAAAATTGAGAGAATGACCCATCTCTGTTCGCCCATCATACTAGGAACCTGAGACAAGTTCAGCATTGTCAGGATCAGGAGCAGTCCTCGGGAGGTCAGCATCTTCCACACCATCCTTGATTACTATCTTGCGGGTGCGTCGTTGAGGCAGCCAAAATGGGTTGTCTTCACTATGTGGAAAAACACAGTTTCCCTGTATCTTATCAAAATAGGATCCGGGCCTTTCCACAGACAAGATAAGACATCCTTCCACTTCACCATTTCTTTTGGTCTATCAGGGTCTGAGCTATGTCGATCAGCTGCAGAGCGACCTTGCTCGGTGAGATTCAAAAAATTAAGTGCAAAGAGTGCCATAGATACAGCTACTCTTGGCACTGAGGGCAGAGTGTCATCAACTACCCCCTTTTGTTTTATAAAATAAGACTTGAGTGTACCGTGGGCACGTTCCACAATGCCTTGTCCTTGAGGATTATAAGGAAGGCCAGTCAGGTGAGTAACATCCATTTGATGACAAAATTGCTGAAATTTAGTAGAGGTATATGCGGGCCCATTATCAGTTTTAAGGATTGTGGGCTTGCCCCAAGCACTCCAAGCTTCTAAACAGTGCTGTATAACATGAGAGGCTTTCTCACCTGTTAAAGGTGTAGCAAATATAACACCAGAGCAGGTGTCAATGGAAACATGTAAATATTGATTTCTTCCAAAGGAGGAAATATGAGTGACATCCATTTGCCAGAACTGTAATGGCCTGATGCCTCGGGGGTTCACCCCTACATAAGGAGTAGGCAGAAATTGACAACAGTTTTGACATTGGGTGACAATGTCATGAGCTTCCTTCCTGAGTAAAGTGAAATGGCAGCGTAATATTTCAGCTGTCACGTGGAAGCATTTATGAAACTCCCTTGCAGCCTCTGCCTGCGAGGACAGAGCAGCAGCCACGATTCTAGTGGCTTTGTCTGCCAAGTCATTTCCATGAGACATGGGGCCAGGAAGGTCTGAATGAGACCTAACATGAGTAATATACACAAGATGTCTTCTCTGTAACAGGGCAGACTGAATTTGCTGAAAAATGTGAGCAAGCTTGGTAGAGGGTCTAATTAAGCCAGCAACTTCAAGCGTATTAACTGCATTAACCACATATAAGGAATCAGATACAATATTGAGCAGTCCCGGAAAAGTTTCAAGGACCTCTAGAACTACCAAACACTCTACAACCTGGGGTGATGTCTCATTATATTGTTTAGATATTACTTGGCAATTTACTACATATGCACCTATACCAGATTTGGATCCATCTGTATACACTACTACCCCATCTCCCAGCATTTTTTGGAAATCATTCAAGGTATGTAGTTGATCTTTGCAAATCTCTAATTTTTGAGGAACAATTTTGTCAGGATAAATGAGTGACCCTAGAAAGGCTCCCATTTGAGCAATTTGCACCTTTTCGGTGGCCACCTGCAATCCCCATTGTCCTAATGTTTTTATTAATATAGGGTATGCATTTTGCAATAACTGAATTTTTATGGCAAATCAAAATGTCATCCATATAAATTATCAAAAGTAATGATGGAAAATGCTCTCTAACTGACTTAAGTGCCAATTGTACTTGTGCTATAGTAAAATTGGCGTTTACTCCATAGTTATGGACTGACTCCGCAAGTTCTTTAATCTGTATATACTCCACTGGGGTGTGAACAAGTCCGCCATCGGCGTCTTCAAAGACTGGGAATGCTTGCTGCACTTTTCTCTATTCCTCTTTTGAAATGAATGAGTCTGAATGATACTTCTGCATATAGGGCGGAGGTGCACTAGGACCCTGAGGTCGAGGGCCCGGAGACTGCACAGCGAACTGACAGTTGTCTCTAGCTGCTTTCATGTTATTCTGTAACTGATTAACTTGTCTTTCATCTGGCTGGTATATTTCTCCCTCATAGCCTGCCACTTCTTCCTCTAAGTCTGTTTTCTCAGAGGAGCAAGTTCCTTAAATGATTCCGAGCTTCTCACAGCTAGTGCCTTGAACTCATCTAATGGCCTTTCCTTATGTGCCTCCCCAGCTTGATCTCTCTTCTTTTCCCCCTTTCCATCCCTTTTTCTAAGCTCTCCCAGGGCATTTTTTCCCTTATATTTCATTTCCTCGGGCTCAAGGCCCGTGGAAAGTTTCTCCCAAGAGGCGACAGTTAATGACCCTGAGCAAGCATACCATGGTGCCACATGGTCTATCTCCCTGACAAATCCCTCTATAGTCTTAGTGGTGATTTTCAGGCCACACTGCTTCAAGACCGACCGTAAGGCCATTACTACAGAGTGGAGATTCCCATACTGGTCGCTGTCCAGGCCTGACCACAACTGAGAACCAGTCAGCAGTTCCTGTGGTGGAAGCAAAACGAAACTGAAAGGGAAGGAATAATCGCCTTGAAAACAATCAAAAGGGCATTTAACTCTGGAGAAATTTCAAGACTGTACATACCTTACAGAGCCTTAATGCCCTGCAGTTCTGATTCCGCCCAGCGAACAGGGGATCTCCCTTGCGCTGGTGTGATGGTATAAAGTTCCCGGGTTCCTCAGCACCACTTGTCCCGAGCTATCGTTCTCTCCAGCAAGAACACACTAGGACAACCAGATACTTCTGCAGCAAAAGCTATATTGCTTCTTCAGGAGGGAAGACCCAGACCCCGGAAAATGGCGTTGCTTATATAGCCCTCAGCCATGGCGTTTTAGCACCTGATGTGGTGTGTCAGCTCCTGATTTGTTGCTCGCCCATCACCCCATTACTTCGCCCCAAGATAGGCAGTGACTAGGCATGAGTTCACTCTTGCACCTGCGAACAAGGCTTGTTTACTAGTTAGGCACAGTGGAGGCCAGTGCCATCTTATAATGGCAATTGCTCGCAGCAAGGCGCTCAACACCTCTGGTCCTGGGCTTTCTTTGGTTGGGAGACTATTGATGAGTGCTTCTATTTCTTGAGGGGAAATGGGACTGTTTAGATCATTAATCTGATCCTGATTTAACTTTGGTAACTGGTATCTGTCTAGGAAGGTCTCCATTTCATCCAGGTTTTCCAGTTTTGTTGAGTATAGCCTTTTATGGTAGGATCTGATGAAGTTTTGGATTTCCTCAGGATCTATGTCTCCTTGTTATGTCTCCTTTTTCATTTCTGATTTTGTTAATTAGGATATTGTCCCTGTGCCCTCTAGTCAGTCTAGCTAAGGGTTTATCTATCTTGTTGATTTTCTCAAAGAACCAGCTCCTGGTTTGGTTGATTCTTTGTATAGTTCTTTTTGTTTCCACTTAGTTGATTTCTACCCTAAGTTTGATTATTTTCTGCCTTCTATGCCTCTTGGATGAATTTGCTTCCTTCTAGGTGTGCTGTCAGACTGTTAGTGTATGCTCTCTCGAGTTTCTTTTTAGAGGCATTCAGAGTTATGAGTTTTCCTCTTAGGAGTGCCTTCATTGTGTCCCATAACTTTGGGTATGCTGTGGCTTCATTTTCATTAAACTCTAAAAAGTCTTTAATTTCTTTCTATATTTCTTCCTTGACCAATATATATTTAAGGAGAGTGTTGTTGAATGTCCAATTGAATGTTGGATTTCTATTATTTATGTTGTCATTGAAGATCAGTCTTAGTCCGTGGTGATCTGATAGGATGCATGGGATAATTTCAACATATTTGTATCTGTTGAGGCCTGTTTTGTGATCAATTATATGGTCAATTTTGAAGGAGAATCCATGAGGTCCTGAGAAAAAGGTATATCCTTTTCTTTTTGGATAAAATGTTCTGTAGATATCTGTTAAATCGATTTGTATCATAACTTCTGTTAGTGTCCATGTGTCTCTGTTTAGTTTCTGTTTCCAGGATCTGTCCATTGTTGAGAGTGGGGTGTTGAATTCTACCACTATTATTGTGTGAGGTGCAATGTGTGCTTTGAACTTACTAAAGTTTCTTTAATGAATGTGGCTGCTCTTGCATTTGAAGCATAGATATTTAGAATTGAGAGATCATCTTGGTAGATTTTACCTTTGATGAGTATGAAGCGCCCCTCTTTGCCTTTTTGATAACTTTGGATTGGAAGTTGATTTTATTCGATATTAGAATGGCTATTTCAGCTTGTTTCTTCAGACCATTTGCTTGGAAAATTGTTTTCCAGCATTTTACTCTGAGGTAGTGTCTCTCTTTATCCCTGAGGTGGGTTTCCTGTAGGCAGCAAAATGTTGGGTCTTGTTTGTGTAGCCAGTCTATTAGTCTATGTTTTTTTATTGGGGAATAGAGTCCATTGATATTAGGAGAAATCAAAGAAATGCTTCCTTTCATTTTTGTTGTTAAAGTTGTGAATCTGTTCTTGTGGTTGTCTTATTTTTGTTAAAGGTTTACTTTATTGCTTTTTCTAGGGCATAGTTTCCATCTTTTTGTTGGTGTTTTCCCTTTATTATCCTTTAGAGAACTGGATTCATGGAAAGATATTGTGTGATTTTGGTTTTGTCATGGAATTCTTTGGTTTCTTCATCTATGGTAATTGAGAGTTTTTCTGCTTATAGTAGCCTGAGCTGGCATTTTTGTTCTCTTAGTGTCTGTATAACATCTGTCCAGGATCTTCTGGCTTTCATAGTCTTTGGTGAGAAGTCTGGAGTAACTCTTATAGGCCTGCCTATGTTACTTGACCTTTTCCCTTTACTGTTTTTAATATTATGTCTTTATTTAGTGCATTTGTTGTTCTGATTATTATGTGTTGTGAGGAATTTCTTTTCTGGTCCAGTCTATTTGGATGTTCATGGGCATCTCTTCTTTAGGTACGGGAAGCTTTCTTCTATATCTTTGTTGAAGATATTTGCTAGCCCTTTAAGTTGAAAATCTTCATTCTCATCTACTCCTATTATCCGTAGGTTTGATCTTCTCATTGTGTCCTGGATTTCCTGGATGTTTTGAGTTTGGATCTTTTTGCATTTTCCATTTTCTTTGATAGTTGTGTCCATGTTCCCTATGGAATCTTCTGCACCTGAGATTGTCTCTTCTATCCCTTGAATTCTGTTGCTGATGCTCACATCTATGGTTCCTGATTTCTTTCCTAGGGTTTCAACCCTATGAAAACCCTTTGGGTTTTCTTCATTGTTTCTACTTCCCTTTTTAGATCTTAGGTGGTTTTGTTCAATGCCATAGCTTGTTTAGTTGTGTTTTCCTGTAATTCTTTAAGGGATTTTTTTTTTTTGTTTCTTCTACCTGTTTAGCAGTGTTTGCCTATAGTTCTTTAAGGACCTCTACCTGTTTAGCAGTGTTCTCCTGTAATTCTTTGAGAGATTTTTGTGTTTCCTCTTTAAGGGCTTCTACTTGTTTAGAAGTATTCTCCTGTAATTTCTTGAGGGATTTTTGTGCTTCCTCTTTAAGGGCTTCTACCTCTTTAGCACTGTTCTCCTGTGTTTTTTTTAAGTAATTTATTAATGCTCTTCTTTAAATCTTCTGCCACCATCATGAGATATTATTTTAAATCCGCATCTTGCTTTTCAGGTGTGCTGTGGTATCCAGGACTCATTGTGGTGGGTGTACTGGGTTCTGATGATGCCCAGTGTTCTTGGTTTCTGTTAGTAAGATTCTTACTTTTGCCTTTCACCAGCTGGAAATCTCTGGTGTTAGATGTTATAGCTGTCTCTGGCTTGAGCTTGTTCCTCCTGTGATTCTGTTAGCCTCTGTCAGCACTCCTGGGAGTCCAACTCTCACCTGAGTCCCAGTGGTCAGAACACTCTCTGCAGCCAAGCTCTCTTCTTTCAGGACAAGTGTCCAGCAGTCTGGAGCTCTGATCCACCTTCTGAGTTCTGGGGTCAGAACCCTCCCTGTAGGCAGACTCTCCTCTGGCAAGGAATGTGTCCAGGGGTCTGGGTCTCAGCTGTGCCTCCTGGCTGAGGATGAAGGCCTGAGGGGACCTTGACCAAGAAGCTCTGTTGCTTCTATCACCCAAGTGCTTTCAGGTGATCAGGAGGTCCTGGGTGTGCTAGGGGTCCTGGGCGTGGAGAGTCCTCTGGTGCCTTAGATACCCTTGGCCAGGTACACACAGAAGATGGCTGTCTGGCCCTTATCTGAATGGATCCCAGCCTCTGGTCGGGTGGGGTTACTCAGTCCCTGTTCCTGCCTGCACAAGACCCTCATTGATTCTTTGGAGCTGATGTTGCGTTCCACTCACCCGTTGTTCCTGAGGTTCTGAAGTGTGGAAAGCATTCTGGAGCCCTTAGGGGCCTCCGCTGGGCTCAGAAGGAAGATGTCGGGGGCTGCAATTATTTTTCAATAGGTTATCTTTAGACAAATATTTCAGCAAACCATTCAAATAAATTTTTGACATTTTTAAAAATCTATGTAAACTTCCATATTAAAGTGAGAATCTCCTTTTAGTAGGCCCATATCAAGACACTCAGATTGATTATTATGACACTTCCACCTGTAGAGAACCTTGAAGTCAACTCAACGCACGTAAACACAACAAGTTCATAGAGATTTTATTGCTCCAGAGGTTCAGAAGCAGTGATACTCGGAAAAAAAAAAAAAACAAAAAAAAACAGGAGATAGAAGAAGAGAGAAAAGGAAAAGAGAACAAAGAAAAGGTGAGAAAATGGACAAGGGCGAAGGGTAAGGGATATTTGTCCCAGGAGATAGAGGCAGGACTGTATCTAGATTAAGAGGAAACAGATGTAGCACCTAGGAAAACGGCAACTTATACTGGTAATATAAGAACTCAATGGTAGTAGGTATTTATTTTAATTGAGTTGATTGGGCATGTTAATTAGATTAGCTGAAGAGGACTTTTGATTGCTAGACTTCCAGACTTTGATTACTGAACCTTGGTAGTCCAACTCAGGAGGAGGAATTGCTCAAATAAGGGAATAGACCTTGTGGGCTTGCTTTAGAAATATAATCTAGGGTAGAGGTAAGGATACTTCTGCTGATGAAGGGAAAAAACTATTTCCTCTGGTGACATAAACCCTTGAAAATCTAAGGATTCCATGTTCTAAGCCTTCGTAAGGCCTTTCCAAATATTTCCTATTCTTTAATGGGCTTCTTTTAATAGCCAACACTCCAAGTCTGTGCCCTGAATTTTTGCAGTAGTTGACCCAAGTTGAATAAAGTCGTTGGTTAGTCTTCTCACAACTTGAGACCAAGGCAGTTGGAAAGGAAATTGTCTTCCAAGGCACATTTTAGACTCTTTGACTGTTTTTGCACATTTTCCAATTTTCTCTCTGAGTAGTTTGTTGCCTATACCATGTTTTGGGATGCTAGAAATTGGTTATTTCCTGGAGTTCCTTCTTTTCCTTTGTCGATTTATTGAGAAATGTTAGTAGCAATTGACAATTATCATAATTTTCCTTGTTTTTTTCATGAATTGACAAACATTTTATATAGAGAATCATCAAATCTGTTGTTGCTCAGAACTTGGTGAATCAGGATAATCAAGTACATTTGTTTCCCTAGGTTTGTAAACAATTCACACAAGACCTTTTGATATCATCTTAGCTTCCCTGAGAGTCTTCAGTTAATATATGTGTGGAAAAATTGTGAAGCCTAATCCAGCAATTTGAATTTTAGTTAATTTCAGATGTAGTCATGTTGACAACCAGGAAACATCATCACCGACTACATATGAAGAAAAGTGATTTTTCCTCCTCCTCCTCCTCCATCAGTTGCCAATAGCAACTCAGTCAAGACTTGATACCTTGATACTTATGAACACTAGGAATTGGTTGATCCCATGCAGCTCCTCTGTATATAGTCACAAGTTATGACTACAAGTTCATACGGGCAATTTGTCGGTCATGTACAGGAAATATTGTTTCTCTGAAGAATTGTCTCTTACAATCTTTCCACTCCTTCTTCTGTAATGAACCTGGAACCTTTGATAGCATTGTGTTATTGCTATCCCATTTAGGTATATGTAGTGTATAATCCCTTATTTTCTGAACTTCACCTCTCTTCTGCCAAAAGAAAACCTCTCTGTGTAGTGTTCTGGGCTCCTGAGATTTTTCCACTTGGGCATGTCCACTGGTGTCCGCCTTGTTGTAGTTTTCACTTTTAAACTTTACATACTCATGGTAAATAATTGTCCCAATTCTAAATAACCTGTGCATAGTGGAAAGACTCTGTTCAAGACTCTGGCACTGACCATCTGACTTTTTTACATTATCTGAATAACCATAGAACTGTTTTATTATCTTGACCAATATACACTTACATACAGACTCTGCACATGCAATTTGTAAATTGATTTTTCTTTCTTTTATTAATGTACCTTTTATTATTTTCCCCACCATAAGGATAACTATTTATGCAGTTTTGTTATATTTCCAAAATTGTGCATCTCACCCTATTTTAATGCATATTTTTTAACACATTCTGGCTTGAAAATGAATTGCATTTTTTCTATCTCTCCTACTATCAGATACCTTAAAAGGCTTTTTCTTAGAGTACAAACCCTTTGTGTTTAGTCCTAAAATGTTCCTATTTTCTTGCCCACGTTTTTTTCCCATTATTCTTTTTCATTCACCTATGACCATTAAATATATCGTCCAAAATCATCAATATGTCATGCTCAGCTTTGGTATGACCTTGTATTTTTCTTTTAAACATACATAGCTTTTGGTGCAATAGATAGGACAGGATATTGTGCCACATACAGTTCCTTCTGTTTCTTTCTTAACTTACTGGTTTACTTAAGTTAGATAATGTGTGTATGTATGTATGTATGTATGTATGTATGTATGTATGTATGTATGTATATTTGGTTAAAAATTAAACAGATAATGTATTGTATTCATGAAAATCACTGACAAAATACATATTAGTGTCATTGCAGAAATATATAACATAAAATTTACTTTATTCATCCTTACTAAAATATACAAATATCAGCATGTCATACTGTCAGTGGCAAATGTATGCATTTTGCTAATTAAAAATTTCTATTGGAGTAGAGAGATGGCTCAGAAGTTGAAAGCACTGACTGCTCTCCCAGAGTTACTGAGCTCAATTCCCAGCAACTACATGGTAGACCACAACCATCTTTAGTGGGATTCAATGCAGTTTTCTCATGTGTCTGAAGATAGCTATGTGTACTCACATACACAAAATAAATAAATAATTCTATTAAAATTATCACTATGTACCAAAAATTACCTTAAGCATTTCATTTATACCATTCATAATCATCTATGGTCCTTTTACAGTCAAGGCTCTCACCTTCAACAACTGCATATATATGTACATCATTTTTTATTTGTTCTATCTAGGGTCTCTTGACATTCCTATTATTTAAGCAAAGCCAAAGATTAAGAATCCATACCTGTCTATGGTATTCTTCATAAAAATCTATACCTTTAAATTACATATAAGATGCATGAAACTATTCTCTCCTGTTTCTTAGTTAAGATATTTCTTTTATCATCTGGACAGTATTTTTTTTTAATTTTTAAAATTAATTTATTATTTACTTTTATGCATTGTAGATATCTAAAAGGGCATGGTGTAATAATCTAAGACCACTTCTGATACACAGTTTTTTGTTTGTTAGTTTGATTAATAAATCGTTGGATACTTTTAATTTCTGAACAGCTAAAAGACTATTATTAAAAGCAAAAAAGCTGATGAACACTTACAGGCCATTTTTTCTTAGATCTCTCATACCAATAATTACTAATTTGTTTATGAACTACTGCATTGAACTAGAGATGTCATCATGAATGGAAAGAGAGAAAACTATACATCAAAATGAAAATGTAGGTTCTAGAATTTTACATGATCTCTAGAGTTGGTTTATCTAATTCAACTGAATCCCGTTTCATTTAAGCAATATTTCCTTGCTTGCTTTTCCCTTACTTTTCTGCACTTGGTATCTGTTATTCTATTCTGTTAATTTGAAAACTTGGTACTATTTATTTCGTTTATTAGGCCTTCTTGAACTCGAATCTAGCTCTTTGGGCATACACTGAAGATTAAGTGACTTACCCTGAAGGAGACAGCAGGCAACACAGATGTACTTCATTAACAAACAATGGTTGCCTCTTTTTCTATAACAAGACTTAAGGCTCAATACCCCTCTGACATTTTATAAATTGTGTAGTCTATGTGTTAAAATGTTTTACCACTTAAATGCTTACTTATTTTTAAGTCTTTGATAATAATTGAAAGAAAATAAAACTGGATCAAGCTGAGTTTATTAATATTTGTCCTCTGATAGAGATTCTCAGTTTAATATGAAACTATAAGAGTAAAAAATAATATAAAGGCTCAATCCAGTTTCTCGTCTACACAACTTACAAATGCTATTGAAATGATAGTTTGTCAAGTTGAGGAAGAAAGAATTTTGATGGCTAAATCTGGCAATCAATTAAATCTCAAGCAGTGATCAAACCCTTAAGAGACATCATTGATTACATGATCTAAGATAGGAGGATACATTTTAAATCTTGGACATTACTTCTGATAGCAGCCCATATAAAATGTCATTGAAAGCAGGTTTTGTTTCTTCCTGCTTAACTTCAATCTAGCTGTCAAGGTCAACTATTCTGTTTTTGAAGATTTTTTTTTCAGCTGTTATTACAAACTATTTCTTTGGAATTCCCATGGAGGAAGAGAACCAGAAGCTTTCTAAGTATTTCCAGGGCCTCCAGTATTTGGTAAGGACTGTTAAGTCATCCACTTTCCTGGAATGAGCATATTTGATTTTTTTCCCTTTTATTTAAGTGAAAGCCATTGTTGGATTACATGACACACTGCTAGCTAGCCTTTCAACCACACTAACAAATTTCATATATCTAAGAATATATATGAGATCTGTATATATATATATATATATATATATTTATATATATATATATATATATATATATAATATATATATATTATTAGCTTCTTTTCCTTTAGAAACCTATAACACATAAATGCATATGCTTATATGCATCAAGCACATAAAATGACTCCATCAAAGCAACATATAATTACATATAATCATTTTTCTTTCATTCCAGAAATAGCACATAGCTTTTATCATCTGCTCTAAACACCAATGCAACAAATATCTTGCAACCTAAGTCTAAAAGATGTATTTATACTTTTAAGATATGGAATACTCCAGGTGACTTTACTTAAGTGCTTATTACTCACTAGATAGAGTATCTTTACTATTTAACCAGCTGATATTACATCATTAGAGGCATGTCTGCAGGCTGCCTAGGTTGCTGAAGACCACACAAGCATGGCTTTATATTGTTGTCAGCACTTCAGTCTCAACCAGGATTATTCAGTTCAATCTCATTGTTAACTGTAAGCTTTCAGGTTATCTTAATCCAAAATGCTCTGCAGACACTTTGAAACAACACATCATTTACATATCTTTGCCCCAGTATAATTTAAAACCATAACTATCAGAGCTTAGCAGAAGCCCAATGATTCCTTTCCTGACTTGAGGTCATGCTCCTTCTGAGCAAGTTAGAAGACCTGTAAAGTGGACCAAAGGAAATAATATTCAAGAACAAACAAAATAGCAACTTTAACTAATAAGATGCTATGATTGCCAAACTGAGTTTTAAAAAATATGAATATGTAAAAATAAGGTACTTGTATATGTATATATTCTCTGTGAGTTTACACACATCTAGAGCACATACCTGGAAGGACATAGAAAAGAACGATTAAATCAGCCAACTTCAGGTATATGTGCCTGTGAATGAGTTTTAAAGCCTAGAGCTTTGGACATGTTTTCATATATTCTTTTTAGTTTTTAGGATTTATGTACACTCATATGTATGAGGTATTTAAATATAATTTTGCATCTTTGTAGAATTTAATAAGAAAATAGACAATGAGAATATTGAATTGGAATATCTTAATGGTCACCATTATTGCATTGTATGAAACATAAAAATGAAGACTTAAATTTAATGAAAGCCAAACTGTATATGCTCTCTTTATATATTAATATTCTTTTCAAGGTTGAATGTCTTGGGTATTCACCACAGAAGATATTTTCATTGATAATGGATAATGAAATTATTTATTAAATTATACATATTGCTAAATGTCCAATGACTATAATAATGACTATATGACATGAAAATACCTTTTGACTGTTTGTTACTAATGGGATCATTTTAAGGTTACAGTGTTAGTTTATTGCACATTATGCTGTGCACTAGAGATGTCTAACTTGAATGATCTCAAATATTATTATGCTGGTTGTAATGAATTTCTTAATCCAAAATAACAAAATATTATGTTATTTCATTGTGCAAAGTGTAAAATGATTCTATTGTCATTTCTCCCACTGTATGCTCAAAATGTGCATCCTTTCCCAAAAGAAAAAAAATATACTCAAATTTTAATAGTATTTTGTATGGAAATTTGTCACCCTGGATTTCAGCTAAGTATGGATGTAAAATGCCAGGGGTGATAGAAATCCATTAACTCATCTGTAGATTTGTTTCAGGCAACACTTAAGGAACATTAGCTCATTCTTAACTGGAAGACTGAATGCAAATCTGTCAGAAAAAAAAATGTAACTTTCAACTATAATAATGATAGAGAAATGAATTTATGATGTCTTGGCAGGATGGCTTAGCTGAATATGGTACTTGTTTCCAAGAAAATGATCAAATTAAAATTCTTGCTGCTCTTTTAGAAGACCTGAGTTTAGTTCCCTGATCCCATACTAGGCATGTCTATCATAATCACCTGCAATTAAGCTTGAGGTCATAAAAAACTCTTGTTCTAGCGTCCACAAACACACATTTGTTTTGTAGATGCACACACACACACACACACACACACACACACACACACACACACATTAATATAAATAAATCCTGGGACTAGTGAGATGGGTCACTTGAGATTATAGAAGATTCAGGTTCAGTTGATAGCCTTCACTAGATTACTTACAGTCGTATGCTATCCAGTTCCAGGGTATCTGATATCTTCTTTTGAATTCTGTAACGGGCACTCACATGGTGCACATAAATGTATGCATGTCAAATAGTCAATCAAAAAAATAAAATAAGTCTAAAAATAAAAAATTATGAAAATGGATTATGTTAATTCAAGAAGGCTCAGTAGGTTAAAATACCAGCTGCCAAGTCTGATGATCTGAAATAGATTCCTGAACCTACATGGTTAATAAAGAATTCTGAAATTCTTCTCTGCCAAGAATTCCAGTGTATATGTGTCACACATACATACTCACACATGCACAAACACGAAACAAACAAACAAACAAATAAGTACATGTGATAAAATTAATTTATGACAAGGTATGATTCAAACTATATTTGTTTAAAATTTTTTCATTTGAATTATATGCATAATATACTCATCATGCTCACACAGAAATCTAATCGCATATTCTCTTAAAATAAACATGTAATGTTATAGTATTTTAAGGAATGTACATTTGGAGACATGTTTGTAATATTATTTGTTTCATAATAGCATTATTTTATTGTAATTATTTTGAAATAGTTGCATGCATTTCTAATATATTCATATTCTTTGTTATAATTATCTTAAATTGATATGCTAAATTTATCATGAATTTCATGCTACTTTGTGTTTAGTTTTGGGAAAAGGTTCTTCTCCTCTTTCAGGATCTCACCCAGTACATGCATGTATTTAATTTTCATGAATTCTTAGGTGTCTATAGCAAGTACTTATCAGATTATTTTGTCTTACTGACTTTGATAAGTTTAAGAATTATTGACCACATATTTCTAGACCCTCTAATCGGAACTTATTGCCACTGGCTAAGATTGTGAACACTGAAGAAGGACACAGCAAAGGTAAAAGAAGTTTTCTCACATCACAGTGTTAGCCTGCCCTTTCTCTGTGTGCAAAGGCTGTGTAAGCTGTTCTTTCTACATTCTTTGGAAGAGCCTCCATATTAAGCAAACTTGTTCTTCCTGTCTAAAATTATGAACAAGTAAACTTTAAGGGAGAAGAATCTTCTGGTGCTCACAGTTTCACAGGTTTTATCTCATCAGGGTGGAAATACTTGACATAATAATGCTCTTGATTGACCCATGGGAGTCATTGCAAAAAGTTGAAGTACTCTATTCATGGCTTTCTCTTTTCTGCTCTTATTTTCCACTAGAGGTGCTAGTCATAAAACAGTGCTCGCTATGAGGGCAGGTAAACCACACACTCACTCCAAGTTGAAAACCCTCAAAAATGTTCAGCAGTGCTTCACTAATCCCCCAGACATTTCCCAGTGCAGTCAAGGAATGACCACAAAGCCATGTCTATTCAACACCTAATGATTGAGAAGTTACACCGTATGTCTGATATAGCTACATAAATTCATTGAGTCATTTTCTGAGATTATTCATTTATACACACCCACTTTTTTTAATGAGAATAGCTTGGTATTTTTATACTTTTGATTGTAAACAAGTATTCTATCTTTCTTTCCTTAAGCTGGTCAAGTTTCTCTCTTGACCAACTATTGACATTCTTGATTTTCTAACTTGTCGGTTGGCTGCCCAGTACTGTCTTGCTCTCTCACACAGCCCAAGGCTCTGGAATCAATTTTTTATGTTTTCTGCTCCAGCTCTCGAGTCAGCTCCTTCTGTAAGAGCCCTAGTCTTCATTTCCATTCTAGTAGAGGTCTATGTAAAATAATGCTCTGCAAAAGTGCATCCATAACATAGGATCCTCTGAGGATGATATTATGACTAATGTATTATAATGGTTTGGAGATCAATTAGAGGGTTATTAGTTATTTTTAAATGCATGTTCCTTTGAAAAGCAGAAATATTAATGTGAGTTACTTTAACGTTTGTTCTGTAGATGTGAACCATATATTCACCGTAGATAGACAGGAAAACAAGAGAATTAAAGATTTGATCTGTTTTAGTCATGGTATCCACTGGGAAAAAACTACTTAGAATAAAGTCATGTTGCAAATGGAGTTTATAATATTGGCACATAAAGTGTAGTCCAGTAATGGTTATTTGTACATGGAAGTAGATGTTCTAAACAGCAATGGGGGAGGTGGGGAGATGAACAAACAAAAAGCAAAATAAAACAACAAAGAATAGAAACAAAAGAAAACAGAACAAAACCAACAAACAACAGCTTTTGTATAAGAATTCTGTGCATCTTTGTCATTACCAAAATGTGTGTTCACTCTGAGGGAACTTGAGCACATCCTTTCAATCACTCTGGAAAGTATCAGACTGATGAGGTGTCCACATTAGTTTTATGGCATTTCTCATACTTTAATTAATGTTTGTATACATTTATGCACATTTAAAACATTTTCAGTGCCAAAAGTGGACAAAACAGGTTATAAGATTCTGAGTACCTGCAGTTACAGATGGTTATGAATCACCATGTGGGTGTTGAGAAATCAGTCTTGTTTCTCTGTAAGAGCAGTGAGTTCTCTGAGACATTGACCCATATTTCTGTCCCAAATGTTTCTATTTTCATGAAGGACATCAGCAGAATTTTGATATTGGTTGTATGAGTTAGCAAATCAGGTGAGATAATTTAGTTATTTTAAAATATTGGTCCTTTTACCACTGTGGGAGGTATTTCCATTTCTTGACATTCTTAACTACTTTCAAGAGCCTTCTACTCTTAAAGCATTATTTTAGATTATCAGTAAAATTTATTGATCTATACTTATTTTACAGCTACTGTAAATAGATTTTTTCTCTGATAATTATCTTACAGAAGCTTAGTATGTTGAATGTTACATATTATACAGGATAATTTGTATAATGAGAAATTACTGAATTATGGTAGCCATTTGATTTTATTTAAAATTTTCTGTACATATATTCATCAAAAAGAAACAAAACATAAATACGTTGGAAGGTGTTGCATGTATTCAGACATAATCACTTTTTAGAGCAATAAGTCTCTGAAGAAGTCAAAGTTGTATTGGGTGAAATGAAAATGGGCACTGGAATGATTGCTCAGTGTTAGGAGCACTTCAGGTGCTCTCAGAGGACCTTGGTTTGGTTCCCAGAGTTCATATCTGGTGCTTTACACAGCTGAAGCTGCAGCACTAGGGCATCTAACATCCTCTGGCTCTGTTTCCCCCCTGCAGGCACATAAGTCACACAATCCATATATATGCAGAATAATTGAAAAATAAAATTAAGTTTTGAAAAATTATAGTTTTAAAAATGAAGTGATTATGGAAAAAAAATAACAAACTTGTGAGATATACAAAAAGCACTAACAAATGAACCATTGTGTGGTTTTAGTTATTTGTTATTGTTTTGCTTTTTACCGTCTTGTGTGTGATTTTGTTTAAATTTTGATTTTGAGAAAGGGAGGTTAAAAAATTAATTTGGAGATCTGGGAAGAATTTCAAGATGAGAACTGTATGTATTGTATAAAAAATAAATAAAATACTTAAAACCCACAAACTTATAAGATGCATTTCTGATTCAAATCATACTATAAAGTTTTTAATGTTTCAAAATAGAGATGATAGCAATATGATAATGGTAATAATAAATAAACAAAATAAAAAAGACTAATATAAAAGCTAATGTAAATTTCAGAAGTTTTGAAAATGTTAGGGTAAACTAGATGAGGCATAATCAAAGTATGATCTAAAAAAATTCATAATATAAGAATTGATCCTCTAAGTGAATAAAAAGAGAGTCAAAAAGCGGTACATTACTATAAACATTATAGAGGACCTTGCTGGTGGCTATGACTAGAATAAACATAGAACTCTGTTGAGCAGGTGTCATGGAGCTACTTGAAATTCTACGTTGTGCAGTATATTTCCTGAAACAAAAGATGTGTTGTCCTAGATTAATATTGTTGGAGTAAATAAGACCTCTCCTATACACATAGGAATATCACGTTTGTTGACTTTAACAAAGAGAACAAAAGAACAAGTGAGCCTCAGTCAATCCTTGGTAAAGCCATATCACATGGGCTGCATTTTGATGAAATATTTTCTTCCTGCCATAAAATGACCAGACTGTCACAAAAGATGTTCCTTTAACTAGCACAGCTATAAGTAGCACAGCTTTTATCCTGTGCCATTTCATTTGATGTGGATGCTTTTCTTTATATCTGAAGAATGTGTGTGGTATGAGGAAAAGTATACAATTAAAATTTCATTAAATTTAAAACTAAATTAAACAAAATAGCATTATTTAGTTCATCAAAGCACATTTCAAGTATTAATTATTGCCAAACACAGGGACCGCAGTGGAGAGAGAAGTCCATCAAGATGCTAAGCCTTAACTTTCCAAAGGAGCAGGTGGGTTCGACCTGCTTGGAAAAGACTAGTACCCAGCTCACCTACTTCAGGGACTATCTTCAAACATTATACAAGGTAAAATGAGGCTGGGAAAGGTCCTAACTACCAAAGTTATCTTGCCCTTGCTACCCATGAGAGTGGACAACCCACACAAATCCCTGTCCCTGTGATGATGACTGGCCCTAACCAAAAGTAAGAACTCCAGGTTTGCCAGGATTTTCTTAGAATCAAGGTTGATGTAGCTGCAAATTCTCACACAGCATCAAGTGCTGACTTCCCAGAGAGACAACATTTTGACATAGTTCAGTCTCAAAACAATTTCTCAGCTTCTACTGATTGATCCAAACATAGTAAACCCATTGCTGAAATATTTCACTCAAAGCCAGACACAAAGGGTTTACTATAAAATTCACTTAAAGTCAGACATAAAGGCTTTACTATACATTTTAATACATTAAGTGCTTTTTAAAAACCTCATGTGACTCATGTAAATAATATTAGACAGGCTAGCCATAGATCATTTTAATGACTGCATAATATGTTTTCTGTTAGGTAACATCAATGGCCAGTCTAATAAATAAATTTATTATTTTATACTCTATATACCACTAAACTGAGGGTCACATGAAAACTGTACCTTAACAAAATATTTGCACATTTTTTAAATGTGGCAGGATTTAAGATTTCTTTAAATGTGTACTTAATTTTATTCTCTGCTAGATGTATGCCTGATTTTTAATTGCTCTAGTTTGATGTTTTGTAATATCTGTAGCAAATTGTTTTACCAATTAATAATTTTTTATCACATTGCCACTTGCAATTTGGGACCACATCTATCTGTAGAAATTTAGGCACATCAGATGTGAATGAGAGTACAAGTTCAATAGAGAACATGATCCTCTGTTGTTCCTGTACTTATGAGATAAAACTTTAGACTTTATGTATGGATTTTATTTTCAGTTCTTATCTATTTTAACAGAACTTAAATTTTCTAATCCAAAGCAGATTGGGGAAATGTTTATTATATCGAGTCATTGGAAACAGTACATACACCTTTAGTGTATAGTACAATTTTTCTACAAGCCCAAATTCTATAGGTGGTATTTTTGGTACCTATTGGTGGTATCATTGATGCCTTCTAGGGTTTTTCTTTGTCAGTTTCTACATCTGGATATATGGCCTTTTAATTCTCTGTGACTATTTTTAATTGAATACACAAGAATAGTCATTATTTTGCTGTTGCCAACAAATTATTTCCTATTATCAGTTATTCCTCAAATTATGCTATATCCACTATTAATTATGTTACCACGATTGTATAAAAGCCACTGCCTTTATAATTTCAAATACATTTTCCTTTTATTTAAGAAAATAAAAAAAAATCATGGTCTTCATCATTAACCTTCCAACTTCAGTTGTTCATGTTTTCTCTATGAAGTAAATATTAAAGTCATATTTACTCTTGGCATACCTATAATCCATGCTAAATTTTATGTATACTTTTCACTGCTTTTATTACTTTTTAAATTTTATTCAAAATAGATCCTTTTCTTATCTAGCATACTTCAATTACAGTTTCCACTCCCATTCTTTTTCTCTTTAGAAAAATACAGGGTTCTCGGGGATATATATATTATATATATATATATATATATATATATATATATATATATATAATATATATATATATAATATATATAAACTATCACTATAGAGTTGAACATGACAAACAAACAGAAGGAGAACAGTGAAAGGTGAAGTGCAAGAAATCAGTAATCCACCCATTTGCATACTCAGTGAAACCAGAGAAAGCTAAAAAACACTAAACTTGAAGTCAGACTATGTAGGCAGAGGACCTGATGCAGACTAATGCAAGCCCTGTGCTTACTGGCTCCATCTTTGTGAATTCATATAAGTGTTACTCATGTTGATTTGACAAGGCCTTCTTTTGTGTCTTCAATCCTCTGTGGCTCTTAGGGTCCTTTTGCATCCTCTTCTGCCAGGTTGTAGAAGGCGAGGGGGAGGTAGTATCCTGTGCTCTGAAGGAAGAGGTTTGAGGGCAGAGAGTTTCAATGTCTCTAACCTTTCTGAATAATACCTGGCCATGGGCTCTCTGTATTTGTTATCTCTGCTGCAGGAGGAAGCATCTCTGAAGACAGCTGAGGAAGGCACGAATCAAATTATTTCTGTGTTTTCTGTTGGCAAACTTGTAATCTATGTTGAATTAATTATTTTCATTATCAAATCTAATTACTTTCTTTACTGACATGTAATTTCTGTATTTTTAAAATGGGATGTAACATGTGTCTTATTTTTAAGACATTTAAGCCTTTAGATTAACGTGTTGAAGATATATAAAATAACTTGTGGGTGGGCAAGTAATTATTCACATTACTTTAATGACAACAGCTTTTGAAAAAGCTGCAAAATGTGTAGGTTACTTGTGCAAAGCTTGAGTATTATGACTTCAGAAGTCTATTATAAAACACGTTTTGTCTTCGCTGACATTAGGCTTTGTTTCTAAAGCACTCCTGAGAATATTATTCCTTTCTTTAGTACTAGGATGTAAGTATCTTGTATGTCACTCCTGAAGACAATGGAATTCAACAAGCACTAATATTTTCATCATGTACATATCTTTTGTAACTTACAAGTTCTAAAAATAAGTGTTATTACATAATGAACTATTACACCTAAAATATTTTAATGTATTTATGACCAAATATAAAGAACTAAAAATGGCATCCATTGAGAAGATGCATATTTTGATACTTAAGGCTAACATCATTATTACTTTGTAACATATTGTAATACATTCAATGTATAACAAACGTATCAAATATAATTTCATTATGCACATAATGTCTTGCAAACTGAATTCATCTGATAACATCTACAATAGATTTATGATATTTTAGATGCTTAATGTATTTTAAAATTTTTATGGTAAGAGGTAACTGGTTTTATCTTTTTTTTTTATTTTTACATTCTTAAGAGAAATCCCTACATTATTATTCCACCATCATGTTTAAGACTTTTGATATGCATTGTTAAATGCTAAAAATAAGTGCATTATAAAGGCAACCTATGGTGGAAATAATTGCATGTTGTTGTCTACTTTATTTGGAACACCAGATTGGAGATGTTAATAATAGTTCTTAAACAGAGTGTGCGATTGAAAGATTGTGACAAATAAATTCACATAAATGAAAGTTGATTTTAATCGGCTTCTTTCTTCCTCAGTAAAATAGGAAATTTTATGATAGTTTTGATTAGTTTCTGATATCATTGCATTTCCTGGAACAACATAACTTGAATTATTATGCATCCAATATTCAACTCTTATTATTCCTACTGAAATTAACTTTGATCAAAAGGTAATACTCATTTTAAGAGTAGAGTTTTTATTTTTTATCTAGTAATTTATGCAGTTCTAAATTATTAAGAAAAAAGATGCTTGAAAGCTCTCAAAAGTTCTTCCAATGGCTTAGAGTTGTGTGCAAACAATAGGAAATAGGGTAGACTTTTCTTGTCTTACAGAAGCAGACATTGCAGACATTGATAATAAATTTAGCCTCCCTGGCTCAAGACCAACACATTGGTTCTTGTATCTCAAGATACAAGGTCACTTTTTCCCAAGTTACACATGGGGAAGATTGCCTTAAATCAGAAATTGTTCAACGTGACTTAACAACACACCCAATTCTCATATCAGCATACATCACAAGTCGTTTATTTTTCCCCAGTGTGTAGGAACTAACCCTGTGAATCATGCCTGACTTTTTATTGGCCACATAATTACTCCTTGATGTTCACATACCTGTAGAAGAGTCCAGGAATAACCAGCTCATTCCCTCTTCTATGCAACATATTTTTTTTCAGAGATCATGTGGCCCTTTCTTGATATTCACATTGATCAGAGTGACATGAATAAATCAAAAACATGTTTTTAATAGAAATCAATTTCACATAGATAAATTTCAAATCATATGAAAGTCTTTTTGCTCTGAACGGATTTAAGAATTGATGTCTTGAATGTTTAAAAATTTTGGTGAACTTAATATAAGGGTGAGCAGTATTGTTTGTATCATTATAGCATAATACACATATTTGTTTGAAATGTCTATCATCACATGAAATAGAAGAAGTGCAAATGGCTATTCCCATACAATGGGGAGAATTTTCCATGAGAGTCTGATGATTCCACTTGTGAGAATAAAAACTTTCAGATGATATAGCCTGTGCATGCACCTACCTCCATCTTTATTGATCATCTATCAGTCATCAGTCTGTGTTTCTGTCTTTCCCATGAGATACTTATTGTTGTCAAAGAATGAAGAAAAATGAATAATATTCAAAAGTAAACTGCAGTAAAATCAATTAACACATGTCTATTGGACATGAGATATTTACAGATGTATTTGGCTTGAGGAAAAGAAAAATGATCATGATAGGAAATTACCTTGGTGAAAGATAGAGCCTGTAATTATTAGGACTGGTTTAATTTGTAGATGACCAATAACTTTATAGCAGTTTTGGGCATCTGTGCCAAAAATACTTCATCAACATCCTATAAACAAGCACTCATCCATTAATAACTATAAATAAATAAATATATATATATATATATATATATATACACACACATATATATATATATATATATATTATTTAGATGTCCTCCACACATATGTCATATCATGTGACAAGATGAAATGGTATGCTGGTCTAGTACAGAACATACATATCAAACATAAATTCTGTGAAAGCTTGCTTTCTGACAATACTAAATTCTCACTCATTTAAGCAAACACATAAAATAGATGTGCTTAGCTATCTATTAGCATTTTCAAGGGAGCACTATGATAATATTACTGTTAATGTAAGTAACAATTTTTCAGTAGTTTAACTTAATCTCTTGATTATATATAAAAATAAAATGTATAAAAAATCCAAGGCTTCTAACTTCTTACAGATGAATAAGAACAACAAATGCTATGCCATCCTATTTCATGAAAGTATTTGCTCTATTGGTCCATATTGCATCAGTAAACTGAAACAACTGAAATGCCTTGTTCCTCCATTACATTGGACTGATGAACAACAGAACCTAAAGAAGACAAAATGATCCACCTCTTTAGATTTGTGCAACGTAAGGAGCTTTTGTTATTCACTCTTAATTTCTGGAAGAATAACACCATTGCATAACTACTTTCAAATCTATTCTCACATTCTTATTTGAATAAATCATTAAATAAGTAAATAAAAGAAAATCATTTGCTTTGAATCAATGGGGTAAATTCTTAAAATATTTCAACATTTATTTCACAGAAAAATTCAAAATTAAGAATTCTAAATTAGCAAATTGTATCTTAAATCTTGGAACAAAACACCCAGGGAAGGAGTTACAGAGACAAAGTTCGTAGCGGTGATGAAAGGATGGACCATTTAGAGACTGCCGTATCCAGGGATCCATCCCATAATCAACTTCTAAACGCTGACACCATTGCATACACTAGCAAGATTTTGCTGAAAGGACCCAAATATAACTGTCTCTTGTGAGACGATGCTGGGGCCTAGCAAACACAGGAGTGGATGTTCACAGTCAGCTATTGGATGTATCACAGGGCTCCCAATGGAGAAGCTAGAGAAAGTACCCAAGGAGCTAAAGGGATCTGCAACCCTATTGTTGGAACAACATGATGTACTAACCAGAACCCCGGAGCTCTTGTCTCTAGCTGCATATGTATCGAAAGATGGCCTAGTCAGCCATCAATGGAAAGAGAGGCCCATTGGACTCGCAAACTTTATATGCCCCAATATAGGGGAATGCCAGGGCCAAAAGAATGGGAATGGGTGGGTAGGGAAGTGGGGGGCACTATGGGGGACTTTTGGGATAGCATTGGAAACGTAATTGAGGAAAATATGTAATAAAAATATTAAAAAAAAAAAAGAATTCTAAATTACTGCAAGTGTGCCACAATTCATTTAGTATTTCATTAGTGGGTTCATTTATTTTTGTCTAAGTTTTATATCTTTTATTCAAAGCATAGATAATTCATTACACACTACTGTATAATTTTACCAGTTCCATAAAAATAAGGCAGAAATTAAGTATTGACATAGGAACAGCATAGTAGCATCTCCATTTTGAGAAACTTTAAAAGTCTTAATTTCTCATTAATGGCTACAATATTAGTCACTTTTGAAGGGAGTAAACAAAGAAATTGATATTGTAACACTCAGACAAATGTATTTTGTATAGATGTGTAATAGTTTGTCCAATTAGAATAGGAACATCCTCGTGGAGACTGGTGGTGTGGGGCGGGGAGGAGGTATGGGATGTTGAACAGTCAGAAGGTGGACCCGGAGGGAAATGCAATCTGGAGTTTTAAATAAATAAATAAATAAATAAATAAATAAATAAACACACACACAAATAAAAATTTTATATATATATATATATATATATATAAAGAGAGAGAGAGAGAGAGAGAGAGAGAGAGAGAGAGAGAGAGAGAGAGAGAGAGAGAGAGAATGCCCACCACAACCACATAGGCTCATGTACTTGTATGCTTTGTTCCATGTTGGTAAACTGCAGAGCTCAATAGTTGTAGCCTTGTTGGCGTAGGTTTGGCCTTGCTAGAGAAGGAGTGTTGCTTGGGAGATGAGGATTCTGAAGTTTCATAAGCAGATACCAGGCCCAGGTTCTCTTTCTGGTGCGTCTGTTTATCTGCTTGCTTCACAGGAGTCAGAATATCAAGCTCTCAGCTATGATTCCAATGCCAATCCTGTCTACATTCTACCATGATAACTGATTAATGCTCTGAAAGTGAAAGCAACCTCTCAATTAATTACTCTGTTTTATAAGATTTGTCTTGGTCCTGATGTCTTTTCACTTCAATAGAGTAGTAACTAAGAGATAATCTCTTATTTAAATGAATATTTGAATTTACAAAGAAATCATTTAAATATTTTTCCTATAGTAACTATTTAGATAATCATTTTTTGGCTGCTTCATCTCTGGTACATAGATGTGTGTTCCTTATAATTAGAAATATCTGAAGGCTGCTGAGTAATAGTAAATACTGGAGTTTTATCCACTTGTTGATTATAAAACAGAAAGAAGAATGTGCTCAGATGGATTAGTATATCCATTAGTATTCCAGAACTGAAATGAAATATTTCTCAGAATAATTTATTAAGTCATGTACTTCGGTTCTTACTCCATAATAAATGCTTTTACTTGGACATTGCACCTTTTGTCATTTTAAACTGTGCAAATGTTAAACCATCTGGAAAGAAATACATTATATGACATTCTTGGATTCCTCCAAATTATGCATTTAAATTACCCCCAAAGTCATTCTTTTTACCTTTCTTTGTATTATCTAAATTTCATGATTTCCTGATGTTCTATAAAAATTCATTTGTAACTGAATTGATGACCAATGAAATTTATTGATGAAAGATATTTGACAGTGAAGCCTTTGTAATGTGATGAAAATTCCAAGAGATCAAGAAGGTGAGGTCCCTATGGCAGTATTAATGCACAGATAAGAAATAAAACCCTGGGAATGTAGTTTGAGGTAACAGCAAGGTAGGCACGCACACTGACCAATTTAGCTGCCCTCCGGGCCCATATCCAATGCTTTGACTGAGCCCACCATAACACCTCGACCATCTACAAGATGCTGAAGTAAATGGAGGAGCAGGTCCTGCATCTTGTTGTTTCTGAATAGGGCTAGTTGGTAATTGGTTCACTGGCCTCCCCCGAGCATGGAGCCAAAGTGGCTCAGCCCAACTGCTTGCCCTTCTGGGAGACGGAGAATGGGGCCCTAGTGCTGCCTGGAGCCTAGAAGCTTGTGGAGCATCTGGGCAGTTGACTTAGAGGGCAGGGAGATTTGCTGGACCCTGGAGATCCCACAAAACCTGTCTAGCCATAAGGACACCCTGTTTCTAGGCAACAACAGGATGTCCAAATGTGTCTCAGATGCTCTAGTGTATATAGTGTGTCAGGAACCAGAAACCTTAAACCAGACCAATGACTTGTTGCAATGAGCGTTTGCACATAGCCCTGTTTGTGTAAAAGATATACTGTGTGACGCACTGCCGCATTCATTTCCACTATGCACATGAATATGAAATGGAAAAGCAGGAAAGATGGAGGATCAGAGCAGCGAGTGAGCAGTAAAGAGAGCTGGAACTGGAGATATACTGGCTGATAGGTGTGAGGTAGAGTTACAGGGAATGGAGGAATATAGCACTGTAGGGAGCAGGTCCACTTGGATACTATGCATTCAGCCTTGGATTTGCACTCAGACTTCAGCCCACAAAAACACTGCCCAGCCTCAAGACTACCTTGATTCTGTGCATGATCAAGATGAAGAATGGCTCCTTTTCTGGATTTGACCTCCCCAAGAGACCTCAATGGTCTGCTTCCCCTAGAGACCATTTTTGGTACCCATTATACACTGCCCTAGACTGCTGAAGCTAGAGGCTCAGTGGATGTCCTGAACCCCACATCAGCCTGGAACCATGCTGATGTCCCTGATCCAAGTACGACCTACGGCCATAAGGATATCCTCGGTTGGAGTACCCATGGTTCCAGCTGCATATGTAGCAGAGGGTGGCCTTGTCAGACATCAATGGGAGGAGATGTCCTTGGTCCTATGAAGGCTAGATAGGAAGTGCTGGCACAGGGAGCCATAGTACTGTCTATGCTGCTGCTGGAGCCATGTTTGGGTTCCTGGTCCTACGGCAGCAAGGGTTTTTGTTGATTTTCATTCTTGACCCTTGTTACCACCTAAAGCTATGCAAGATGGCTATGGTATGTGTGGTACTCAGAACCCATGTTGATGTCCTTAGCCTGTGCTTCCAATGTATCCTGGTGTCCATGGCTCACACAGCCACAGAGGACAATGCTGATCTCCGTGGTATGTGCTTCCAGAGGGGACCATGCTGAGGTCAATGGCATGTCCTGACCACGTGGAGGATGTGTGTAGTCTATGCAGTAACCAGGAATCGCTTGTAAGTCCATGATTAGTGCTTCCACTGACTAAAAAGGGCAAAGGAGATACTTTGTCATGGTATTGTTGTCTGCTCATCCACAGTTAAGGAAGAGGGTCATAGAAGCATAGAAGGCTTCTATGACAACCTTTTCCTCCCAACTAAAACAAAACAAACAAAATTATCAAATGAAATGAAATGACACCAAACCAAACCAAAACCAAACCAACCCCCCTAAAGTCTAGACAGATAGCCATAAAAAGAGAACTCTAAAAATTGTGATAAGGATGCTGAAGTGTAGC
The DNA here is from genome assembly GCF_978045245.1 of Mus caroli. NCBI lineage: Eukaryota > Metazoa > Chordata > Mammalia > Rodentia > Muridae > Mus > Mus caroli. Next base: position 86,208,871 of record NW_028227271.1, read on the forward strand.
TCTCCAAAATTGATGGCTTTTGGCAGATGACAGTGTGGGAAGGATTCAGTTTTCTTTAAGGGGCTGGCCACTGGAAGTTTGAGCAAGTTCCAGTGAGTATATGGACTTCTTCTTCTTCTTCTTCTTCTTCTTCTTCTTCTTCTTCTTCTTCTTCTTCTTCTTCTTCTTCTTCTTCTTCTTCTTCTTCTTCTTCTTCTTCTTCTTCTTCTTCTTCTTCTTCTTCTTCTTTCTTCTTCCTTCTCCCTTCTTCCTCTTCCTCTTCCTTCTTCCTTCTTCCTTCTTCCTTCTTCCTTCTTCCTTCTTCCTTCTTCCTTCTTCCTTCTTTCTTCTTCCTTCTTCCTTCTTCCTTCTGCTTCTGCTTCTGCTTCTTCTGCTTCTTCTTCTTCCTTCTTCTTCTTCCCCCTCTTCTTAGAGGTGCTAAGTGAGGGAGGTCCTGGAAGGTCTGGAAAGTGAAAATTCTGGAATTCATTATGTAACATTTTCAAATACTCAATAAAAATGTTATGACAAAAAGTGAAATGTCATTTTGGTTAGATGCTTGATTACTTTTATTGTTAATCTTCCATTATGTTATGATGCAAAAAAGAGGACTTAGTCACATGCTAAGAAGATGCTTGAAAAATCTCTTAAAAAGTGTAAAATTAGTAAATATAAATTAGTTCAAGAATACTACAAATTCATTTAAGGTTCCAGTATTTGGCTAATTACTTTCATTTCTTCCATCTTTCATTAAAATAATAGAAAATTTATCACCCACTATTCAAGAATGACTTAGGAAATTCCATTAGTTTAAACACAAGAAACAAAGCTTTTCATGTTCCTAGTCCTAGATCAAATAGATTTCTACTGCTGATTAATTATTCACTATCAGGCATTTTGCTATCATTATAGAGCATGGTATCATACATTATCATGTAGTATACTCCAGCTCTTAATTATAAAGTTGTTTGATTTCTGTTTTAGTACATATAAGTTTCTCTTTAAGAAAGCTCACCACTAATCTTCATTGGAGAAATCAGGAAACATAGTTATGATTAAATGAATCCGTTTTCTTTATGAGAGCATCAGTCACTGTACAGGTGAATAAATAACTAAACAGCAACACAGAGATCCTCATAAATGGTACTCAAAACATATATGATTTATATTTGACAAATTTTAACTAAGATTTTTTTTACCAAGTTTCCAATTCAGTTAAGGGAAAAAGCTTACCCTCAAATCAGATGCACTAGCTGGTATTTACTGACATAACAGAATTAAATTTAGTTTATAAAACTTCTGTTCTTCAGACCTCATTTGGAATAAATGGAGAATTTGACACATCTTTGTCAAGCTCTTTTTGTTTTCCTGTCTTAAATGATCAAACATTAGAGATACTCCTAATGTTCTGTGTCTCCATCTCCATTCTCTAGTGCCTTAACAACATGACTCTAACGTGAAAGATTCTATGCTTTTAATGATGTGTAGGCAACTGCCCTAATATAGAGAAAGGCTAGGAAGTTTGTTATATTTAACTACTTTGGGCTAAGAAATAAATATATATTAAATTAGTCAAATGATTAAAAACTATTGGAGAAAACCAACAAAAAGAAGCTTCATCTATAATATTTGCTACATTCTAATAACTTAAAATTAAAACACTGATATCTTATAGAGTAAAATAAATAGGGCAAAAAGACGCTGTTAAGGAAACACGTAAATAAAAGATTGAAAATTAACTTCATCTACTGTTTTTCGGATAATTTAGAGGACCTTTAATTTAGCAATATGCCTACTTTTGCAATGGATCACATTCAAAGACCTAGGTCTGTGTGATCCTGCTGAATCACACCTGAGACCCCACACCCTTAATCCCTCTGTCTCAAGTACAGACACTCCCTTAGTACTTTTAAGGCAAAATTAGTTTGTAGAAGGAAGAAACCATGTTTGAAGGTGGCATTTCAGTGACAGGCAGGCAAAGTGAAAGACTGGACAGAAAGAGCCACAGTCAGAAGAGCACAGGAAAGATTATCTATTTAAGAGCAGTGCCAGAAGAGAGAGTCAGTCAGTTGGAGTCAGTGCAGTGTGTGCCCTGCAGGGAAGTTGAGTTCTTTTGTTAGGTCATCCAGTTCAGGGCAGGTGAGCAGAAGCAGTTGAAGCCAGAGAATAAGGAGTCAGATTAGAACATAATTCGAGAGCTTGCTTAAACCGGGCAGGACAATGAATTGAGAAGCTGAGAGACACCAGATTGAGTCAGTTAGCTTGAAGAGGAGTTTGAACCAGAACAGCTGAGTTGAACCAGACAAAGTTCAGGAAGAGCTAAAAAAGTGTGAGCTTTTTCAGCAGTCAGCCTCTAAGATGATATTTACCTAAGGTGAATAACAGTCATATTTACATGATATGGAATATTACTACATCCAAATTATTTTATTAATTTCCACTTTAGTTTATATTCTGTATCTTCTCAGCTGAGAACTTAGATAAACTCCACTTCCTAATTTTTTAGTTGCAGAGTTTACAAAGGTAAGGTAGGGTAATATTTAAATGGGAAAAGTATTTACACTTAGAAATAAACATTATTTTCTATAAGCTAATGAAATAGTAACATAAAATTAAATAATATAGCATTACATTAGAGGTGCTTAACATAAAATTCCAAAAACCGAGTCCTTCATAAAATCCATTTAAAAATTCAGCATAAAAGTGACTTGTAGGTTATGAACACACACAGACAAAGCTCTGTGTGCAGTACAGAGATAAACAGCCTGCTATTTCTTTAAATAGTTAATCAGTTCATAGGGAATAAATTGTGTACTATCTGGAAAGCTCAAGACTTAGGAGGGCTTCTACTAAATAATACGTTTTAATAATAGTCAGTCACCTAGCATACAACTATAGAAATACTAATGTCCATTCCATGTGAAGATAGTGTGTCATTCAATCCCCTAACATAGAGGTAATAAATATTCTGGATACCCATGTTAGTTATAATTAAAAAGTTACTTAGTTCTTTTTTTAACCCCCCCCCCAAGTTTCTTAGTTCTAGAAAAGGCATTATACCTTGAGAAAAAGGATTAATTGATGTGGAATAGAGGGCAGGTACATGAAAAAGAGAGGCAATAGCAAAAGAAATGTTAAGAAAATGCATGGTTTATTTCTTCACTTTAGATACAAGAGTGAATTTACTGAATATTTTCAAATCTTGCAAGGATACTATTATAAAAGGGCAATACAGTAAAAAGTAGATTCTACTAGGTGTGAATTGTTCAAACAATATAATGCATGCAAAATAAAAATAGAATGACTGATGTCAGAATGTTATGTGTGCTGTAGATTTCAAGCTGTGTGAATTCAAAGAGCTGGACTTCCTTCTAGCTCCTGGGGAAGTTTGTAGGGTGCATATTTCCCTGGTTATCATTTGGATTTTGATGTATTTAAGTCAAGAAGCATAGTATTTACAAACTGACTCCTGTCTTAGAAGAATTTCTGAATGATTGGATAATTATGGACGTATTATGATTATTGATCCCACACTTTGATTTGATATTTCTCTTATGACCTTTCTTATACTAATTGTTCTGGGTTAAATGTTTTGTGAGTTAGGTATTAGTGGTACATACCTCTAATCCAAATACTGAGGAGGCAGACAAGAGGATCCATCGTTCTTACTGGTCTAACAGTCTAGCTGAATCCCCAAACTCATGGTTCAGAAATTCACAATCAAAAAAAGGAGAGAGACATATTGATATCAAACTCTGGCCTCCATGTGCAGATGCAAAGTAATGCACAGAGAAAAGAATGAAACAAAATCTAAAGGCTCTATTCAGGATGAATTTTCAAGTGCTCCTTCCTCTTGTGAAATTGCCTCTTAATAATGATGCTTTATATGTTTCTATTCTATATTTTCCATAGAGATTCATTACAAACACACACACACACACACACAATTTTCTCAAAAGTAGATATCCAAACAAATCAATTTTCAAAATTTTTAAAAACAAATTCTATGTTATCTATGCATCGACCAACATTTAGGTGTTTATCTTCTGCCTTTTCTTGTACTACTTTAAACTAGGACAACACAAATCAATGCTAATTACCATTCTCTTTATTAGTAAAGAACCTCATTCCTATAATGATCTATGTAGTTTTCTAGTTCACTGGTTTCCAGAATCAATAAGTGAGCCTTTTAGTAAAAAAGTTCACCTACAATAGAAATATTATTTGGACTGTTGTGAAATGCCCCTTCTCTCTAATCTCCTAAACAAACAAGCAAACAAACAGATGAAAACAACAAAAACAAAAGACAAACAAACAAACAAAAAAACCGAAGGAACAAATCTTCCTTATGATTGTAGCACTATCTTATAGGGGTTGGACTTGCATCCTTGTTGGAGTAGGTGCAGTCTTCTTAGAGAAAATGTGTCACTGGGGGTGGGCTAGGAAGTTTCAAATGCACAAGCGTCCACCAATATCTCTCTCTTCTTAGTGCCTACCAATCCAGGTGTAGACTCATCTACCTCTGGATCACCATGTCTGCCTGCAGGCTGCCATGACAATAACAGACTTAATCCCTGAAATGTAAGACAGCTCCAAAGAATTGTTTTCCTTCATTGTGTATCCAGGGTGAAGGTATCTCTTCACAGTAATAGAACACTGACAATATCTTTACTTTTCATAATATTTTCAACTTTAATCCTACTTATATCACAGTGATACACTTACTTGAAAACATCTTTGACCTCCTAAAAGACTGAAATTTTTGCAGACCTCATATCAAAGCAAATTACAATCCTTGAGAACATTTAAACATATGTACTTATCATTTTGTCCAAATAGGTACTCAGCCTGTTTAAGTTATTCTGCATTTAAGAGAAAACTGTAAACACTTTACTATGTCTTGGGTTTTTCATGAAATTTCATGGAATTATAGATTTTTAATTTCAAAAATTATATAACTTTTTGAAGCTACAATAAGATCACATCATTTCCCTTCCCCTTCCCTCCACCCTCTTCCATGTACCCATCCCATTGCTTTTTCTCTATGTCTGCAAACTAGACTTATACAGACATTAAATCTTAATTTACATACTCTGATATCTCTGATCAATGATGTATATATGGATGTATGTATATATGTATATACAATAAATTATACATTTACATAATATATGTATCATATGATAAAAACAGCCAGCAAGTGGGAAACAATCTTAAACAAGAAGTATCTCCCACCAGTCTTATAAACAATATGAAAATATATAGTTTGATAAATATGTTCGCAATCATGTTAGGTGTTTTAGTTAGTTGAGGTAAATATATTTATTTCCATGTAAAAATCTGTTAAGGATTTTTGTAAGTAACAGTCATTCCTTTACCATGCCATATTTTTTTTGTGCTGTCAAGAAAGATAAAGGGGAGATGTTTTTCACAGAAGATGGAAGACACAAGGATATAAGTGGAAATTCAAGTTGTGTTCAGTCTTCATAAAATTATACCTATTCAAAGTAGATATGATTTTATTCTTTAATGTAATATCAATGCTCTTCAGTATTCTCTGAGGGTATCTTTAATTCGTTTACTGATGCACATGGTTGTTACCATTAATAGTAAAATTCTTCTTGTTAATTAATTTTCTCTCAACTCCACAAAAATGTTTATAATCAAATTTTGTTGCTTTTGAATAACTGAATATTCTAATTACCTAACTACAATAGAAGATAGAAAGAGAAAAGAAGAAGAAGAAAAAAAAAGACTAGCAAATGGTCACCGAATTAGTTCGCATATTATTTGCATAGGAATACGGTGATTCAGATCTATATATGAGAGTTTCTTGTCTATAGAGTAAATTTTCTATTCTTTCCTGTGGCCACACATTCTTTTATATGGGATAAAATATTCAAAAGGGTTCTCCAAAAATTGTGTACTCTTACCTACAGACACTTCTTGTCCCGTCCAGCAGGACTCAGTTATTCGTGGGTGTGAGGGGGACCTCAAACCTGGGAGAAAATGGGATGAGAGAGAAAAGAGGAGTGGAGACCAAGTAGTGGAGACCAACGTTCTTATCAAGGTCTCAGTTTATTAGGCAGAAACTCCGGGTTTTAAAGCATACATCGAGGGGAATAGGGAGGGGTTGAGGGAAAATTAACAAAGAACAGAGAAATGGGCATCAGGGGACACGAAGGCCAAAGTCAGGCTCCAGGCAGCGGGCACTCTGCATCTTATCTCCGGAACATAGATCCTCCTTAACAGCTTTGGGTGTCAGGCCTGGCTCAGCCTGTAACTCATGTCCTTGGAAGTCATGGGAGTCAGGAAGAGATAAGGAAGAGGGGACTATAATTCAGCTTTTACAGTCTTTGGTACCAGGAAGGGAACAGGGAGAAGGGAGTGACTACCCGCTCCTTAGCACAAAGCCATTTGGCTTGTGAAAAGCTTGCTTTCTCAAGGTATGGTCTCCAACAACTTCTCATTCATCATTTCCTTTTCCTTTCTTTCTTTCTTTCTTTCTTTCTTTCTTTCTTTCTTTCTTTCTTTCTTTCTTTCTTTCTTTCTTTCTTTCTTTCTTTCTTTCTGTCTCTTGTGAGGCTGGCTATGCCAGTGCCTAGCAAATACAGAAGTGGATGCTCACAGTCATCTATTGGATGGAACACAGGGCCCCTAATGGATAAGCTAGAGAAAGCATCCAAGGAGCTGAAGGGGTTTGCAACCCTATAGGTGGAACAACAATATGAACTAACCAGTACCCCCAGAGCTCGTGTCTCTAGCTGCATTCATCATTTCTATTGCTCTTTTGTCAATACACTGGCAATTCCCATCTTGTGAATTTTACATCATTTGAGGGTTTTTTTTTTCAGAAAACTACTCGTATTGAAAAAAATTCACCATACTTATAGCTTACTCACATTAAGCTCAAAACATCCATTTACCTTAATTACTAGGTTGCTTTCAGAATATGCTTATGACCTTCCAAATGTATCTAATTACATCCTCCAGTGATTGCCCATTATGCTACAATGAATCTGATAATGAATTACTATGTAAATGTAAATGCATATACTGGTCTTCATAAAGATTTTGTAAATTTATGTATAATGGAACTCATAATGTCCCAAGATCATTCATTGTTAAATAAATACATATAAGTGCAGTAAATACTTCAGAATTATATATGTGTGAGTATACCTACTTAAAATTATTTGCATGTATTACTGCCCATCCATACTTTGATTACTGGAAGTGTATTTGACTAAAGGCTCCAGCTGTTATCGTATGTAAGTTATGGTTTTCACATTTCACAGTAATCACATTTCCCACAAGATTTTAGCGATACTCACAGCATATCAAGTATATTTAGTTCTGCTTCTTGGAGACATGAGTTCACCTCAGAACTAACTTCAGTTTGAGTATGGCCTTACTATTTCCTTTGTAGCAATTTTTTACTTTGGATTCCTTTCCTTTGCTCTTTGGTTTTCTTTCTCTGACACACCTGCTGTCAGGTCTACATTATGTATGTTTGGTTCCTCCAATGTTTTGTCTCTCTCATTCTCATTTTTCTCAGATAGTTCTTACCCTGAAAGAATGGCACAAATAATTAATTCAGTGTGAATATCTATTAGATTATTAAAGATGTAAAGCAACGACAGCTATATCAGGCTTACACATGGTAGGAAAAGGAATAACTCAGCATACATTAGAACTGGGGTATAGTCAATTGGTGAGGGGCAGATTGCCTAGCATATGACAGTCCATAGACTGTTAAATTTTACACTTGAAATTACCTTGGAAATGTTCCAGTGGAGCAGACTGTTGTAGCAGATGTGATGATAAGACATTCACAAAAATGGGAGTCAGGGTATTGAGAACTATAAAAAGATCAGAAGAGGCAGGTTACTTCTAAGTCACGCTGATATCATCAGGGAGACATTAAGAAACTCTGGTTCTCCAACCAGCCATTAAAGGCTGATGATAAGAAGGGGGTCTCTACATAAGTTGCTTTATATTTTTGCAGGAAACAGATGTTGAAGGTGAACAAGTGCAAAACTTTAATTTTAATGCTTGGATACTTTGAAAGCCTTTAGAAGACTGTTACTATATGATGGCCAAAGCATTGTAAATAAAACAAAACAAGGCAAACAACAAACACAACAGAAAATATGAGCCCACAAATCATGTTAAAATCACAAGTGTTGCCCAGAACCAAAGAGTGTTTAATGCAGCCTCTACTGAACTTTGCAGCTAGTGGATGTTGCTTCCATTTCCTTCTATTTCTCATAAGTAACTAGTGCGGTGTTATGCTAGATGATATTGTTTTAAAAGGCAAGAAATGTTTCATAGAAAACACCAGCAGCTTTCTCTTTTGACTGCCAACACAATTACAGTAGATGTAAGATGAAGCTGGATTTGGGTGGGTAAATCTAACGTAGGAAAGAGAAAATCTACAAAATAGATGGAGAATATGAAAAGAGTTGTAAGACAGTATAGACTGTAGCTAGAGTATTGGACTGAAATTTGAGGGTGAGTCATAAAGAGGTTAAATATATGAAAGTAAGAAAGAATTTATTAACTGAATTGAGGACCCTTTTCCTATGTCATAGGATTGAATACCCAAGGGATAGTTTAAGGAAATGAGAAACAATTCTATTGCAGTTGACTTGTAGAGCCTGGAAAAGCCATGGCAAAAAGACAAATAATGGGGGAATATTAACATTGTCCTAGTACATGATAGAAAATTAAAGAAGAAAGTTAAAGGAAAGTTTTCTACAATGAATATGGAAGATCAGGAAAGAAAATCAGAGATAAATGTTCATTTACTATTTACTCTAATTATTTGCAATGAAAGCATTAAAGTCACTAAGAAGGTCTTATAGTGAAGGAAGGCAGATGTAAGGTTGTGTGATAGTACTTCAAATACATACACATCAGAATGAGCACTCCTTGTCTTGGAAGATGCCATTAGTCCTGGACCAGGAGAGTAAAGGATATGATAACAGGTTTAGCTGGCGTTTTGTGAAGATGGTTAACAGAACTGCTTCCTAGGAGCAAAAGAGAAGGCAGCATGTAAGGATGCTGCTTGCCTGCTGGGATTTGACCCACGGGTAGCCTTTAGAGTTGCTGAATAAACTACTGAGATCATAGTGTGAATGGGAATCACAGCAGGGGAGAAAGTGAGAGGACACAGATGCCTTGGCTGGAGTCTTGAATCTTCTAGTGCAGTCTGTGAGCTTAGATGTATCTTGGCCATCCTGGCTTCTTTAGAAATTTCATTTTTCCTTAGTGAGGAGAGGAAAGCACTTAAGAATTCATGAGTTCATGTTGATATTTTAATTCATAGTTAATAATACTACAAATGTTGTATTAGAGGGTTGCATTTTGGTATTCTCATATTCTTAAGTTTTAACAGTATATTCACTTATTTCTCTTCTGTACATGACTATATACATGAAGAAAGATTTATGTATGTTCTAAGTAGCAAAGGTATTACTTTGAGAAAAATAGTTACAGAAAAATATGATATATATGTACTTCTACTTTTTAAATTTATACTCGTGGGTATAAGACACTGCAAAGAATAAACTACAAAATATGGAATTCGTAGACACTTGAAATATCTTCTAATTTAGTATGGTTCATAAACTATTTCAGATACAGTTAGAATCATATATTTTTATTTTATTTAAATTGTAGAGATTGATTTTTATTTCAGATTGATTTAATCCCCAGCAGATTCATAAACTATATCGTTGCTGTTCATTATATACATTTTCTCACATATAATGAAATTATAAACATAAATTAAAAAAACTATAGTCATACATGAGTGTAAATATATTTTACCTATTACTATGTGAATAATTTAAAATATTGTTCACTATGAATGAGTACAAAACCAGGTAAGCAGAAGAAACAGGCTGAGAAACGGAAGCTGGACACTCATACCCCTAAGAAAAACTCAAATGCTTTAATGTCTGAATACTTTTTCATTGTCTTTATACATTTAATTCCATAGAGAAGTCATAATTTTCTTATTTTTGATAGTATATTACAAAGTAATAATATTTGAAGATAAGAATAGTTGCTATGCTTCTTCTGTTCACATTTATTTTGATTTTAGTTGTGGGAGGGCTGTGTACAATGTTTGCATAAAGAAATTTTCCAGATCTTTGTCTGCTATCACATATATAAACAACTTATGTAAAAAGGTTTAGTGAATGATTAAATATATAGACAAATGTGTGCTCTTTTAGAAACTGTACCTTAGGTCTTTCTTCTATTGCACATTCTTCTTTAATAGTTAATTTATAAGTATTTGCAAAGCCAAGAAATCAGAAAGTTGTGACCTGCATTTGCTAAAACTGTTGTTTTCTCTCCATACTATTGGTAATAGAATTTGGAGACTCAGTTCTTCAGAGCTAGATCTGATTTATTAACAAATAAAAAGGAGATAGTCTCAGTTTTCAGTGACTATATTTTAATAAGAGAGTGAGGGAGAGAGAGAGAGAGAGAGAGAGAGAGAGAGAGAGAGAGAGAGAGAGAGAGAGAGAGAGAGAGAGAGAGAGAGAGTATGAGAGAGGGGGGTGTATGAGACACACACACACACATGCACACAAAGGTGGGGGGAGAAATTAGTGAAGCTGTAACAAATGAAAGGTTTCATTCATTTAAATAGCACTTTTAACAAATAGCAGCACCTCTAGTTTCCCAGAGCCCGAAGACCTCTCTGTTTTCCTAAAAGTCTCTCATATCAAAACACTATTCTATATCCATTTGTGAGGTGGAGTTTAACTAACCACCCCCAGTTTTAGGGTACATATTCTTATCTGGCATGATTCTTCCTTCAGTGATTTCTACTTATTTACATTCATGCTATTCTTTCCTCATCTTTACAATATTTCATTCTTTTCTAAAAATTGATTGCTTTTGATTGATATGAGGCACATATACACATATTCACATGTGTATTACATATCTGAAATAGGTTTATGTATCTAAAATTCTTTTTATCATTGTTAGAATCAATTGGGAAATTCATCTGTTTTGCTTGCAAACTAATAGTGGTGTGTGTGCGTGTGTGTGTGTGTCTGTGTATGTGTGTGCATAAAATCATCTCAAAATAATATATTTAATATAAGACCTGCTTTATATTTGTCTCTCTAAAATCTGCCCATCGATTATAGGTATAAAGAAATAGAGAATTTTCAAGGAAAAATGCAAATAATATATATATATAAATATAATATTTAAATAATACATATTTATATATGGTTATATAGAGAGAATGATAGAAGGATATGGTTTCTTTCTTTTGTAAATGACTCCCTTGAGAACACTTAAATTGTTGGTGGTGAACATCTGCAGGCTGCAGACTTTTATTTCTGAAATGAATGTGCAGGGCAAAGGTTGAAGCTCTTTGGTAAAGTGCTTGCTTAGCATTCAAGAGGCCATGAGTTCAATTACGATCCCAGCAAATATAATTCATTAAAATAAGCTTGAAGTATTTTCTCGGGATACACAAGTTAAAAAGTGGCCTCAAGCCCAGTAATTTTATGGCTAATTATATATTATGAAGGGGAGCATAAGTTTCGTTGTATAAGTAAAGAAACGATTCCAGTTATAAAATATTTAAAGCATGTAATGTTTGACAAAGTGAATAATTTAAAAGTAATTCATGTTTTAAACTAGAAAGTTACAATCATTAAATGTAGCTTATCTTAAAATAGAAATTACATAAATTAATTTAATATTATATATGTAAGCAATGAGGTCAACATAGTTTCTTACAGAAATACAGTTATATATACAAATATAAATAAGTTCATAAACTTAAACAGAATGGTTATGATTTAGAATGTAAATTAAATTATTAAATCCTTACAAATTATTTTTTGGTATTTGTATAATTGTATTTTTCGTGAAATTTAATTTTTTCAAATGATCTTTAATTTAATCTTTATTATAAAAAATAAAAATACTATTTACCCTCTTAAATGCTACCACGTATGCTTACTATAAATTTAGTGGGATGGTTTGCCTTATGTGCATTTTCATCTATATTTCTGCCTATCAAAGTAATAAAATATTGATGCATAATAATGGCAGACTAATACATTTACAGGAATTTCTAGTGTTTTAAATAGCGTTCACTATCATTAATTAAGTAGGAAGTACTAATAATAAGAAATAGTACTAACCCTGCCAGACAGAGGGAAATCATAAGCACCGTATTTACCAATTCTAATATTATTTTTCCCATTGGGGAAAAATTATTTTACCATTTGCTATTCTGTGTTAACTGAAAAAGAGGACATTGAGATAACCATCCATACAAGAGAACTCTTATTTCTTCTGTGCTAATCGCCCTATGGGCAAAGTAAATCTGAACAGAGTATGTGCTGAAATGAGCAAAGGTCGTGAAGAGCAAAGGACATGTGAGGCTTTCTCTCCCTCTTGAAATCTGTAGTCTCTGCTCTGACAGCCGCAGTCTGCAGAGATGCTAGATCCTTCCTGAGTTTGTTTAATGGTATTCTAGAAATTCAAAACACTCCCGAAAGCAAGAGGCAACCAAATAGATTCAGTCAGCAAAAATTTAATTTCAGATCTTCATGGAACACTGTGAGAGATTATTTTTGCAAAATCCTTTGTACAGTGCTGATGTTTTGCCAAGCAGCCAGAGCCTAGCCATGCTGGTACTGAAACTATTGAAATTATTTCTTCTTTTATGTCAATGCTTACCGCTACATATTTCTCAATTCACTCCCATCATTACATTGAGTAACGTGAGCCCTATCCTTGTAACTATAGGGCTACCCCAGGGTTCAACAGCTAACATATTAATACTGTTTACAGTAAATAATCCAATGATTCATAGTTCATGTCCCTAGTGAGTTACAACCTTTAACAACCAGTGACTCTGTTGCACTGATTACTAAATTACGTAAATAGTAGATCTTTTTATACTTACTTATTGTTTGTCTAATTATTATTTAATTATTTAATAATCTAACATGTATTTTTATACTTTGGAAACCATACAATAATTTATTTTAAAATAATTTATTTAATATATCTTGTTACTGTATTTTCAAATTTTGCCTGTTAAAATAGGTATTAATATGTTTTCATTACCCTCAGAGTTACACTTCTTTGTGGAGGATTTTAGTGAGACTTCTGCAACCCAAGCACCCATTTAAGTGTCTGTAATAACTATATAGCAGTTTTTATACTATCATAACTTGCTTGCATAAAAAGAACTTACCCTTTAAGTATACTGAATGCTCACTTGAACTAGAATTAAAATCTACTATTAATTAAACTGAGATTATGTTCCTGACTGGTACATTGGCAAGCACAGGATTTCACTTATAGCGACACTTCGGTTATTTTTTTTTTTCTTATCTCATGTATATTCTCTACCTAACTTATTACCTGCAACAACAGTTTATGTTAAGATGAGCCATTAACTGATTGTGTCTGAGGAATCTAAAGCATGATTTTATCCATGTATTATAGTATGCACGGGGGGGGGAGCTTCGATTTTAAATACTAATAAGCTCTCCATTGTTCTATTTTTTGGAGAATGTAAGTGTTTATTTTAGTCATTTAAAATCAATATTTAGTACTTGTTATATGATGAACTATTAACTTCTAATGAATGGATAGATTAATACCTAAAGATGTACACATAAAAAAACCTTAGCAATGAGATATGAAGCAACTAGCAGCTTGTTGCAAGAGCCTGACGTAAGCCTTCAATAAAATCAGCAAGTATACCAGAGTCTGCTTCAATGGCCATGGTTACGTCTGTGCTTTATTTCCTTGACTGCTGTGGGTTATTTGCTTCAGGGAAAAGTGTCCATGTACTTAAACTACACTGATCTTGGATATTCTTCTCCCTCACTGGCATGCTAAGTAATTTCAGTACAGTTACTTAGAAAGAAGCTTATGATCTACTGTGCATGAGAAATAAATATAGAGTAGAAAAAAAAAAACATTGTCATGTAGGTTCTGCTGTCAATTAAAGACTGGAAAGCAGAGATTGATGACATTGGATATCCTCCTCTGAATGTGCACCCCAATAAATGTACATATACTATGCTCACACTCACACATACACATGTCTCTAATGTAATTTCAATTTTTATATACCCTGAAAGTTTTACTAAACAATAATTTCATGCTCTATATTTATCATACTATTACACTGGAACTCCAATATGAGGACATTTTCATAAATTATACCACTGGTATTATATGGAAACTATCTTAGAGACACAACTAAATGCATGGACAAGCTGACTTAACACTGAAAACTTCAAATCTCAAGGAATAGCTTTCTCTTCATTTTGTTCCTATAGTGTTTTGTATTATGCGGGAAACTTCCATTGAAATGAAAATAAACCGACCGTAAATGATTCAATATTCCATGTATAATCATGTGATCTTTCTTTTCTGAAGAATAGAAAGTTGGAAGAAGTTGCTGCTTTTAACTATCCCTGAAAATCATCAGGCTAAAAGTTCTGATGCACTTCACACTAGTTCCCTGGTAAGTGGGGAAAGGAATTCTGACAATTTGGTTGTATTAATCATTAGGATTGAAGAAGAGATTGCAGCCATAGTAGTGTGTGTGTGTGTGTGTGTGTGTTTGTGTGTGTTTGTGTTTGTGTGTGTGTGTGTGCATGTGCATATGAATGCTTAGATACACACATTACATTTTTTTAGTGGAGGTGGTGGTAGTGGTGTTTTTTTTCTGCGTGTGTACGTGCACAGAAATATGTGTGTGTACATGTGAATATAGATATAGATGTTGTGATTCTCCCCCAGATGTTCATTTCAGTTCATGAACCAGGGTCTTTCTCTGTACCTGGGCTCACTGATAGTGGTAGGCTCGTGAGCAGTGATCTGTGCCTTCCACATATCTCCATCTTCCCCTAGATTTGTTATTATAGGGGTAGGCTGCTAGACCTAGTTTTTAATGTGGATGCTGGGAAACTGAATCAATGCTGGATAAACAACTTCTGTGGTGCTATCCTCCCAACCTTGCATTCAGTATTATATATTTTAAAATACATGTCAGAGTTCAGGTGATTATTAAAGAGAGTGTAACCCAATGAGAAGAAATACATTAAGAAAGACAGAAGCCGAAATCCAGTGTAAATAATGTACAGTCAGATTGTGAAGACATTAAAATCATGAAGCACAATAATCCAAATACTCCCAGCATTTTTGTTATTTTTTATCTTTTTAAAATTGTGTATGTGTAACGAGTCAATTTTTAAACTAAGCTCATTATTTTACCTTAAATTTATATACAATTAAACAATAAACAAATTTTACTTCTACCTGGATGATTACAATATTAAAATTAAAATTTGTGTAAAAGCACATAAATAGACAGCATTGGAAAATTTTTCATATTAACTTCACACTCCAAATATATTTTCTTATGTATCATCCTACAAATTATAATCTTATATATCATTTACCATTACATGTTTAAATAGAAATGGTGAGTAATTTTTTTTTGTTTCTTTTTTTTATTGGATATTTTCTTCATTTACATTTCAAATGCTATCTCAAAAGTCCCCTATACCCTCCCCCTCCGCCCTGATCCCCTACCCACTCACTCCCAATTCTTGGCCCTGGCTTTCCCCTGTACTGGGGCAAATAAAGTTTGCTAAACCATGTGTCCTCTCTTCCCAATGTTGGTCAACTAGGCCATCTTCTGCTACATATGAAGCTAGAGACATGGGTTCTGGGAGTACTGATTAGTTCATAATTTTTGTTCCACCTATAGGGTTGCAGACCCATTCAGCTCTTGGGTACTTTCTCTAGCTCCTACATTGGGGGTCCTGTGTTCCATCCTATAGATGACTGTGATCATCCACCTCTGTATTTGCCAGGCATTGGCAAAGCCGCACAGGAGACAGCTATATCAGGGTACTTTCAGCAAAATCTTGCTGGCCAATGCAATAATGTCTGCGTTTGGTGGCTGATTATTGGATGGACCTCCAGGTGGAGCAGTCTCTGGATGGTCCATCCTTTCCTCTTAGCTGTAACCTTTGTCTCTGCAACTCCTTCCATGGACATTTTATTCCCTATTCTAGGGAGGAATGAAGTATCCACGAGTTGGTCTTCCTTCTTGATTTTCTTGTGTTTTGGAAGTTGTATCTTGAGTATTCTAGGTTACTGGGCTAATATTCACATATCAGTGAGTTCATATCAAGTGACTTCTTTTGTGATTGGGTTCCTCACTCAGGATGATATCCTGCACATACATCCATTTGCCCAAGAATTTCAAAAATTCATTGTTTTTAATAGCTGAATAGTAATTCATTGTGTAAATGTACCACATATTCTGTATCCATTCTTCTGTTGAGGGACATCTGGGTTCTTTCCAGCTTCTGGATATTACAAATAAGGCTGCTATGGACATAGTGGAGCATGTGTCCTTTTTACCAGTTGGAACATCTTCTAGGTTTATGCCCAGGAGAGGTATGGCTGGATCTACTGGTAGTACTATATGCGGTTTTCTGAGGAACCACCAGACTGATTTCCAAAGTGGTTGTACAAGCTTGCAATCCCACAGGCAATGGAAGAGTGTTCCTCTTTCTCCACATTCTCGCCAGCATCTGCTGTCACCTGAATTTTTGATCCTAGCCATTCTGACTGGTGTGAAGTGGAATCCCAGGGTTATTTTGATTTGCATTTCCCTGATGATTAAGGATGCTGAACATATTTTCAAGTGCATCTCAGCCCTTCAGTATTCCTAGGTTGAGAATTCTTTGTTTAGCTCTGTACCCCATTTTTTTAATGGGGTTATTGGAATTTCTGGATTTCAGCTTCTTGAGCTCTTTGTATATATTAGATATTAGTCCCCTATCAGATTTAGGATTGGTAAAAATTCTTTCCCAATCTGTTGGTGGCCTTTTTGTCTTATTGACAGTATCTTTTGCACTAAAGAAGCTTTGCAATTTTATGGGGTCCTATTGTTGATTCTTGATCTTACAGCACAGGCCATTGCTGTTTTATTTAGGAATTCTTCCCCTGTGCCCATATCTTCAGGGTTTTTTTCCTACTTTCTCCTCTATAAATTTCAGTGTTTCTGATTTTAAGAGGAGGTCTTTGATCTGCTTAGACTTGAGCTTTGTACAAGGAGATAAGAATGGATCAATTCACATTCTTCTTCATGATAACTGCCAGTTGTGCCAGCACAATTTGTTGAAAATGCTGTATTTTTTCCACTGGATGGTTTTAGCTCCCTTGTCAAAGATCAGGTGACCATAGGTGTGTTGGTTCTCTTCTGAGTCTTCAATTCTATTCCATTGACCTACCTGTCTGTTGCTATACCAGTACCATGCACTTTTTTTTTTTTTCTTTTTTAATAACAATTGCTCTGTAGTACAGCTTGAGGTCAGGCATGGGATTCCCCCAGAGGTTCTTTTATTGTTGAGAATAGCTTTTTCTATCCTAAGTTTTTTGTTATTCAGATGAATTTGCAAATTGTCCTTTCTAACTCAGTGAAAAATTGAGTTGGAATTTTGATGGGGATTGCATTGAATCTGTAGATTGCTTTCAGCAGGATAGCTATTTTTACTATATTAATCCTGCCAATCCATGAGCATGGGAGATCTTTCCACCTTCTGAGATCTTCTTTAATTTCTTTCTTCAGAGACTTGAAGTTCTTGTCATACAGATCTTTCACTTCCTTAGTTAGAGTCACACCAAGGTATTTTATATTATTGTGACTATTGTAAAGTGGGTTGTTTCCCTAATTTCTTTCCCATCCTGTTTATCCTTTGTGTAGAGATAAGTCATTGATTTGTTTGAGTTAATTTTGTATTCAGCTACTGCACTGAAGCTGTTTTTTGGTTTAGGAGTTCTCTGGTGGAATTTTTAGGGTCATTATCATATCATCTGCAAATAGTGATATTTTGACTTCTTCCTTTCCAATTTTTATACCCTTGATGTCCTTTTTGTTGTTGAATTGCTCTGGCTAGGAATTCAAGTACTATATTGAATAGGTAGGGAGAAAGTGGGCAACCTTGTCTAGTCCCTGATGTTAGTGGGATTGCTTCCAGCTTCACTCCATTTACTTTGATGTTGGCTACTGGTTTGTTGTATATTGCTTTTATTATGTTTAGGTATGGGCCTTGAATTCCTGATTTTTCCATGACTTTTATCATGTAGGGGTGTTGGATTTTGTCAAATGCTTTCTCAGCATCTAACGAGATGATCATGTGATTTTTGTCTTTGAGTTTGTTTATATAGTGGTTTACGTTGATGCATTTCTGTATATATAAACCATCCCTGATTCCCTGGGATGAAGCCTACTTGGTCATGATGGATGGTCATTTTGATGTTTTCTTGGATTCAGTTTGAGAGGATTTTATTGAATATTTTTGCATTGATATTCATGAGTGAAATTGGTCTGAAGTTTTGTTTCTTTGTTCGATCTTTGTGTGGTCTAGTTATCAGAGTAATTTGGCTTCATAGAATGAATTGTGTAGAGTACCTTCTGTTTATATTTTCTGGAATAGTTTGAGGAGATTTGGAATTAGGTCTTTTTTGAAGGTCTGGTAGAACTCTGCACTAAACCCATCTGGTTCTGGGATTTTTTTTTGCTTGGGAGACTATTGATGACTGCTTTTATTTCTTTAGGGGAAATGGGACTGCTAAGGTCATTAATCTGATCCTGACTTAACTTTGGTACCTGATATCTGTCTAGTAAGTTCTCCATTTCATCCAGGTTTTCCAGTTTTGTTGAGTATAGCCTTTTTTAGTAGGATCTGATGATGTTTTGGATTTCCTCAGGATCTGTTGTTATGTCTCCTTTTTCATTTCTGATTTTGTTAATTAGGATACTGTCCCTGTGCCCTCTAGTCAGTCTAGCTAGGGGTTTATTTATCTTGTTGATTTTCTCAAAGTACCAGCTCCTGGTTTGGTTGATTCTTTGTATAGTTCATTTTGTTTCCACTTGGTTGATATCTGCCCTAAGTTTGATTATTTTCTGAGGTCTACTCTTCTTGGGTGAATTTGATTCCTTTCATTCTAGAGCTTCTAGGAGTGCTGTCAGACTGTTACTGTATGCTCTCTTTAGTTTCTTTTGGAAGGCACTCAGGGCTATATGTAAGTTTTCCTCTTAGGACTGCCTTCATTGTGTCCCATAAGTTTGGGTATGTTTTGACTTCATTTTCATTAAACACGAAAAAGTCTTTAATTTCTTTCTTTATTTCTTCCTTGACCCAGTTACCAAGAGTAGAGTGTTGTTCAGTTTCCATGTGAATGTTGGCTTTCTATTATTTATGTTGTTATTGAAGATCAGTCTTAGTCCGTGGTGATCTGATAGGATGCATGGGGTGATTTCAACATTTTTGTATCCTTTGAGGCCTGTTTTGTGATCAATTATATGGTCAATTTTGGAGGAGGGACCATGAGGTGCTGAGAAGAAGATATATCCTTTTGTTTTAGGATAAAATTTTCTGTAGATATCTGTTAAATCCATTTGTTTTATAACTTCTGTTAGTGTCTATGTGTCTCTGTTTATTTTTCTGTTTCCATGATCTGTCCATTGGTGAGAGTGGGGTGTTGAAGTCTCCCACTATTATTGTGTGAGGTGCAATGTGTCCTTTGAGCTTTACTAAAGTTTCTTTAATGAATGTGGCTGCCCTTGCATTTGGAGCATAGATATTCAGATTTGAGAGTTCCTCTTGGAAGATTTAACTTTGATGAGTATGAAGTGCCTGTCCTTGTCTTTTTTGAAAACTTTGGGTTGGAAGTTGATTTTATTCGATATTAGAATGGCTATTCCTGTGGGAAGTGGGTGCGGCCACAGGCCCCGTGAAACCCACGTGTTTACTGCCTATCCAGAGCATGGGCAATGAGCCTGCATGTGTGGGCTGCATGCCAGAGTGGACTGTTCCTCGTGATCAGGACCTGTCAGCCTATCTGTGAACGACCTGAGCTCAGGCCTGGAGCATGTGTGAATTCTGATTGAATGAGGTGGGGTGGAGCTAGAAGGAGGTGAGTTGGTGGGAGTAGTGAAGAGAGTAGTTTTAGCCCTTGCTGTGAGTAGAAGTATAGTAAGAGAAGCTGTTGTAATAGGAGTAGTTTAGCCCTTGCCCTAAAAAGAAGCTGCTGGGGAAGAGAGCTATAAAAGAAAAAGACCGAAGTAAAGTTGCTGCATGAACCCAACTTGGTGTCCCAGTCATTCCTGTCGCAGTGGGAATGAAGGACCTGTGACATACTCCAGCTTGTTTCTTCGTCTTAGACCATTTGCTTGGAAAATTGTTTTCCAGCCTTTTTCTCTGAGGTAGTGTCTGTCTCTATCCCTGAGGTGGGTTTCTTGTAAGCAGCAAAATGTTGGATCTTGTTTGTGTAGCCAGTCTCTTAGTCTATGTCTTTTTATTGCCGAATTGAGTCCATTGATGCTATGAGAAGTCAAAGAAAAGTGTTTGTTGCTTACTCTCATTTTTATTATTAACGTTGGAAATCTGTTCTTGTGGTTGTCTTATCTTAGTTTTGTTAAATGATTATTTTCTTGCTTTTTCTAGAGTGTAGTTTCCATCTTTGTGTTGGTGTGTTTTCCTTTTATTATCCTTTGAAGAGCTGGATTCCTGGAAAGATATTGTGTGATTTTGGTTTTGTCATGGAATTCTTTGGTTTCTCCATCTATGGTAATTGAGAGTTTTTCTGGGTATAGTAGCCTGAGCTGGCATTTTTGTTCTCTTAGTGTCTGTATAACATCTGTCTAGGATCTTCTGGCTTTTATAGTCTCTGGTGAGAAATCTGGAGTAATTCTTGTAGGCCTGCCTATGCTACTTGGCCTTTTCCCCTTACTGCTTTTGATATTATGTCTTTATATAGTGCATTTTTTGTTCTGATTATTATGCATTGGGAGGAATTTCTTTTCTGGTCCAGTCTACTTCGAGTTCTGTAGTCTTCTTGTATGTTCATGGGCATCTCTTCTTTAGGTATGGGAAGCTTTCTTCTATAATTTTGTTGAAGATATTTGCTGGTGCTTTAAGTTGAAAATCTTCATTCTCATCTACTCCTATTATCCATAGGTTTGGTCTTCTCATTGTGTCCTGGATCTCCTGGATGTTTTGAGTTAGGATCTTTTTTTCATTTTGCATTTTCTTTGATAGTTCTGTCCATATTTCCTATGGAATCTTCTGCACCTGAGATTCTCTCTTCCATCTCTTGTATTCTGTTGCTGATGCTTACATCTATGGTTCATGATTCCTTTCCTAGGATTTCTATCTCCAGAGTTGTTTCCCTTTGGGTTTTCTTCATTGTTTCTACTTCCATTTTTAGATCTTAGATGGTTTTGTTCAATTCCATCTCCTGTTTGGTTGTATTTTCCTGTAATTCTTTAAGGGATTTTTGTGTTTCTTCTACCTGTTTAGCAGTGTTTGCCTGTAGTTCTTTAAGGACTTCTACCTGTTTAGCAGTGTTCCCCTGTAATTCCTTGAGGAATTTTTGTGTTTCCTCTTTAAGGGCTTCTTTTTGTTTAGCAGTATTCTCCTGTAATTCCTTGAGGGATTTTTGTGCTTCCTCTTTAAGGGTTTCTACCTCTTTAGCACTGTTCTCCTGTATTTCTTTAAGTGAGTTAATAATGCTCTTCTTTAAATCTTTTACCACCATCATAAGATATGATTTTAAATCCGTGTCTTGCTTTCCCGTTGTACTGGGGTATCCAGGACTCTTTGTGTTGGGAAGACTGGTTTCTGATGATGCCCAGTGTTCTTGGTTTCTGTTAGTTAGATTCTTACTTTTGCCTTTTGCCAGCTGGAAATCTCTGGTGTTAATGATCAAGGTGTCTCTGGTTGGAGCTTGATACTCCTGTGATTCTGATAGCCTCTGTCAGGACTCCTGGGAGTCCAACTCTCACCTGAGTTCCATTGGTCAGAGCACTCTCTGCAGCCAAGCTCTCCTCCTGCAGGGCATGTGTCCAGCAGTCTGGAGTTCTGATCCACCTCCTGAGTTCTGGAGTCAGAACCCTCCCTGTAGACAGACTCTCCTCTGGCAAGTAATGTGCCCAGGGTTCTGGGTCTCAGCTCTGCCTCCTGGCTGAGGATGAAGGCCTGAGAGGTCCCTGACTAAGAAGCTCTGTTGCTTCTATCACCCATGTGTTCTCAGGTGATCAGGAGTTCCTGGGTGTTCTAGGGGTCCTGTGGCATGGAGAGTCCTCTGGTTCCCTAGTTGCCCTTAGCCAGGTTCACACAGAATATGGTGGGGCGGACCTGAATGGATCCCAGCCTCTGGTCAGGTGGGGTTCCTCTATCCCTGTTCCTGCTTGCACAAGACCCTCAGTGATTCTTTGGAGCTGATGTTGCATTCCACTCACCCGTGATCCCTAGGTGATCTGAGGTTCTGAGGTGTGGAGAGCACTCTGTTGCCCTTAGTGGCCTTCGCTGGGCTCAGAATGAAGATGGTGTATGTGTGTGTGTGGGGGGGGGCAAGTAATTTTGTTGTTGTTTATTGTTTGTTTGTTTCTTTGTTTGAGTCAGGGTTTCTCTGTGTAGCCCTGGCTGTCCTGGAATTCACTCTGTAGAACAGGCTGGCCTCAAACTCAGCAATCCTCCTGATTCTGCCTCCCAAGTGGTGGGATTAAAGGCATGGGCCACCACTGCCAGATGAATAAGAGGGAAAGAAGCCCCCAATAAGCTGTTGCTATAAATTGGCTGTGATTGAAATTTATAATTATTTCAAAGGAAAACTGTTAAAAAATAATACATTCCTAGATTTTTTAATACATTTGTGCTATAAAGAATGTTAGCTTTATGATTACCCAGCTTCTAGTTTAAAATAATGATATATTGATCTAAAAGCATATAAAGCCAATAGTTTATACTGAACGGACTGAACGGACATGATTTGGTTCTATGTCTTTGTTAAGGCATACTGTCTTATGATTACCACCTCACTCATAATATCCATTATAGAAGACAGTACACAATTGTACATTTAAATTTTTTACACTAACTTTACTATACCATGCTATTTAGCAAATATAGAAGTATTTTTATATTTTAGTAAATTTTAGAAATTGCTGAACTATTTTGATAAGATCTTTTTGATAGGAAAGAAGGAGTATAAATACATGGTAAAAATGTTTCTTTTTACATCTCTTTCATTAACTGTCTGGCATAGGTGAACAGCTTTAATTTTCCAGTCAGACCCTTCAAAACAATTTACATTGAAATCTTAACAAGTAGTAAAACTTCCTGTCTTGATTTGTAGGTACATTTGTAATATGGTTGCCTCCTGACACTCAAAACAAAGCAAAGAAACACCTGGCAAAGATTTTAGACTTGAATGTTTTACTTAAGGGAAACTCCAATGTTACAACTTTTATGTAATTTTATGCTTGTTAGGATCGCTTTACTTTTACTCACCTTATTGACCCAAGGCTAAGTAGGAAGTCAGATTGGTTCACAAGTAGATATATAAATCTCTTCCTCAGTTCTTAGTTGCCCATTTTTTAATTAAATATGCTTAGCTCTGCCTATTCCTTGCTTTATTTTAATCATCTCCCTGATCTTGTTGACTTTGTTTTTTAGATTTATAAGCAAAGGGAGCTATTCTATAGACTACTGTAGAATAATATCTACTAGCTGCTTTACAACATCTGTTATAGCTAGCTTTATTTTATTCATAGCATTCCCATTAATGTGCACATATTATTTGGGTATAGCTGTTCTTATTTATATTATTTTCATCTGAGTAAAAACAGTTATCGTCCTGAAAATGCAAAATTTTATATATTGGATTTTATTCTACCTATTGGTGTGAAAGAAGGAGTGTAAGTTCTCATTTAAGACAACATGGCTAAGTTTAGGTCAAGGGATGACTTTCCAGCAGATAACATTATGATAACTACTGTGCTGGAGTTCAGGAATAGGACACAAGATCCTGGGAGAGCCATCCCATGGATAAAGGACATCAGAAACTTGCCTGGAGACCTGGGGGTTTCAAAGACACCTGGCATTAGTCTTTTTCATGTGTGACCTTTCCTTACAACATAATAGTGCTGAGTCTTCACTTCTCAAAATCATTCCTTCTGTGGCTTCTCTGGATCAATTATTTATAATTTTTCTCTCACATTTTCTTCTTATATGAGACCCTTCAATGTAATAAAGTTGTAAATGATTGGTAAGAAGAATATTAAGGTTATCCCTTAATATTACTCTCACTTAATCAAACAGTGATGAGGAGACAATGAAATGGCAGAGGGGAAATTCAGAACAGCTCCATGCTTAGGGTAAAGTAATTATTAATGTACTTAGGAATGTGAGGTATGGTGTGTGTCATGCTCCAGTGATGGTC
This sequence comes from Mus caroli, assembly GCF_978045245.1. Taxonomy (NCBI): domain Eukaryota; kingdom Metazoa; phylum Chordata; class Mammalia; order Rodentia; family Muridae; genus Mus; species Mus caroli. The sequence continues at coordinate 86,233,174 of NW_028227271.1, forward strand.
CTCTATTGTGGGAATACAAGAAACACTCATTGATTGAAATGAGCTCTAGAAAACAAAGGAGGTGTACGAAGCAAAGAAGGAGAACGAGGAGGAGAGTCAGGATGAGATGAAGCTGTGAATGGAGGCATGTTGCAAAGGTCTGATAAAAAAGAAAAAAAGGATGGGGTTAGATATTATAGTTCATTATGTACAGACACAACATTTTCAGATAATCAATAACACACTTAAAAATGAAAACTTTCATGTATTTGCCATATTTATATTATTTATGCCATAAGTTTACACCGTTTAAATATTTTCTTTTAGCTTCACTGAGAAATAAGTTGAAGTTGCTTGTTTAGATTATAGAATATGCTGTGTTTATAGATAATAGGCAGATAGACAGGTAATGAAACTCTTGTGAGAATAAATCTAATTAGTATATCCAGAGTTTAGTTAATGCTCATTGTCAAATTGATAACATTTAGAATCCTAAAGACAAAATTTTTAGAAATATTTTGAAGTTGGTTTTCTGGATGTGTCTGTGAAGATATTTTCTGAGACATTTATCTGTGGTGATAAGATCCACCCTTGAGGATAGCACTATTTTATAGTCAGGAGATACATGACTAAATGAAAAGGAGCAAAGGGAGAAAAATAAGGAGAATATGTGTATATTTGTCTGTAAGTGTTTGTAAATAATTATATAGGGAAGTATATATAGATATTATTCTTAATGTATTTCCTAAGATTAATATGAAATATTATGAATATATTACATTTTCAATAAAATAAATTAAATAGTGTAAACACTATGGGCAATTTAAATATCCATATTAATAGCATAGTTTGCTATATGGCTTTGTGATGGTTTGTAAATTCTTGGCACCATTTGGAGGTTTGGCCTTGTTGTAATAGGTGTGACCTGGTTGGAGTAAGTGTGTCACTGTGGGTGTGGGCTTAAGATCCTCACCCTAGTTGCCTGGAAGTCACCCTTCCACTAGCAGCCATTGGATAAAGACATAGAACTCTCAGCTCTGCCTGTGCCATGCCTGCCTGGATGCTGCCATGCTCCCACCTTGATGATAATGGACTGAACCTCTGAATCTGTAAGCCAGCCCCAAGTAAATGTTGTTTTTTATAAGGCTTGCCTTGGTCATGGTGTCTGTTCACAGCAGTAAAACCCTAGCTAAGACAGGCTTCATATAAAATTACTTGAAATATAGAAAGGTGAAACCAAGTTCTAAATTTGGCCTTGCTTTGCAATAACAGTAATAAGATGAAAAGCTGGGAGGAAGTCTTACAGGACACATAGTTTTCATTGGTAGTAGTTTTAGTTTTCTTCTCTTTCTTTGCTTGGGCATTTCTAAAGCTTGTCCTTTACCTGAAATATAATTTACAGCACTTTCCATTCACAAGTGTCCCGCCCAACATGGAAGCAGAGTCACACACATCCATGTTGTCTCACCATTGCATTAAGGCTGCTTATTCAGTTTCTCTTGAGATTTGAAACACAGAATTAAGATTTACCTCCCCACAAATACATATTTTTACAAACTGATAATATTACAAATATTATCAATTCTTTCTATTGTATTTTTTTTCAAGAAATAAAGACAGGTTTCCTTAAGTTATACAGTTGTTAGATGGAATTGCCTTTAGCACATGATTCTGATGTAAACTAAATAGAATAAAGCCTGCATGGATAACACATTAGACAATGCTGTATGTTCTTTTCAGATTTCTTCCATCTTCTCTCCTTCTAAGATACAAGGTCTCGGAATATTTAAACCAATCCATTTTAATTGTAATATTACAGAACTAAGCTCATTGTCAAAGTGAGAGAAGTTTAGTAGAATGTATCAGTAGTAGTCACACATACTGAAAACATAGATTTACAGAGTAACTGGGAAGTTTTAAGCATTTTGTGGTGATATATATGATCATTTCAGTGTGTGTGTGTGTGTGTGTGTGTGTGTGAAAGAGAGAGAGAAAGAGGGAGAGAGAGAGAGAGAGAGAGAGAGAGAGAGAGAGAGAGAGAGAGAGAGAGAGAGAGAGTGTCTTCTCATATACATCCTGTTCTCTCAGACTGGTTTAATGAAGACTTTCATAATCTCACTACTTATTGTAAATAGTAAGTCAGAAATGTATGACCTGCCCTACTTGAGGCCCAGCAAGCACCAATCCCTAGCACTATTAATAAGACTCTATTATGCTTGCAGACAGGAGCATGTTGTCTTTCAAGAGGCTTCCAGCTGTTTATTCAGATGCAGACACTCACAGCCAAAGAGTGGATGGAGCTTGGGAACTCATATGGAAAAATAGGAGGAATGATTGCAGGCCACAAAGGGAATAGGAACTCCGCAAGAAGACCACCAGAGTCATCTAACTTGGACCTTTGGAATTCTCATAGTCTAAAACACCAACAAAAACCACATACATGGACTAGACCAAGGGCTCCCCGCTCATGTATCGCAGATATGCAGCTTGACCTTCATGTGGATTCAGTAGAAATGGAATTGGGAGCATCCCAAAAGCTTTGTGCCTGTCCAAGTGACATGTTCTACTAACTGGGATTTCTCAGTTGTCCTCAGTAGGAGAGAAAGCAGTTACCCTTGCAAAGACTTGAAGTGCCAGTTTGTGTGGGGGTGGATACCCAGGGAGAACCTCCAACTGCTCAGAGGAGGAGAGAGAGATAGGGAAGGGTTTGGGGAGGGGTTGATCAGGAGGGGGCAGTGAGCAGGATGCAAAGTGAATAAGTAAAATAAATAAATAAATAAATAAATAAATAAAATTTAAAAGAAAAGAACCATAAGTAGGTCATATGCTCAGGTATCTGTCTTACTGTTGGGCGTTGGTTTGGTGCTGCTATGTATTCAAATGCCAAACAGTGGTTCCCAATATCTATTTGCCTGCAGATGAACAAATTCTCAAATACACCAGTCTTTGTTGTGTAAACTTTGCTCCAGAATTCAAAGCTATTGGTCAAATAAATGTGCCTACAGCCAGGTATTGGGGACAGTAGAGGTAGGCAGGTTTTCAGGTACCTACCTGGCTGTCTGTCACAGAACAGGACCATACACTGCTTTGGAAGAAAAAAGAAATGGAGAGAAGAGGAGGTCCCAGTCAGAACTGATGGGCTAGGAGCATGTCTGATGGAGCAAGCTTGAACAGCAAATACTTGAGAAGTGCAACTGAGAAAGAAATCATCTGGCCTACAGAAAAATTGATTAGGGAGTAATCTCCCAAGATTTGTGCTAAACTGATTAACTAAATCTACAGGCCTCTGCCTCAATTGTTGGGGAGCTGGTCAGGTTATAGTAATAACTAATAGACTTTATAAAAATTCATCTGCACCGTACCTGTTATGTTATGTGCTGAACACACCTGAGGCACATCCAGCAGAGGTGAGCAACAGCATTCTGTTTTATGAGGTCTATTGTCAGGCTCTCTCTGCCTCCAGGAGGAGGAGTTCTGTTGGCATCAGAAACATCCAGCCAACAGGAGGGACAACCAGATGGCTAAAGGACAGCCTGTCTGACTCTTAAGTGTGCTTTGTAAACCCAGTGTGACTCCCTGGAAACAACTAATTTTTGCTCGCAAGCAGTTGTCATTTCAAAATAGCTTCTTGATCATGGGTGTAGCCTGTATCCATTTCTCCTTTCAGTGTTGGAATCCCATCTAGCTTGAACTGTGCAATACCTGTGCATGCAGTCACAGTCACTGTGAGTTCACGAAAGTATCAATCCTGTTGTGTCTGGAAGATGATATTTTCCTGAAGTCATCCATCCACTGTGGTTCTTCCATTCCTGCTGCATCCATTTCACAATGCTCTCTAAGCTGTACATGAAGAGCTTTAATGAAGAGATCCCATTTATGATGGAGTGTTCCAAAATCTTTCAATATTTTTACATTTTCTCATAATTTCTTTGTAACAAGATATCGAAAGTTTAACTTCATACCGTCTGCTGAAGTTCAGAAAATGCTACGTGAGTTTTTGTATAACTTTCAAAAATTTTTAAGTTATACTTGAGAACTAAATAAAATGTTTTCTAGTACATGTATTTCATATGAGACACATGAGAGTATACAGATAAATCAAGATGAAAATGAGTGAGAAACATCCCTCTTGCTAGCTGGTTTTCACATTTCTGGAAGATACTCTAATATGCTGGCTTCTGGGAGGATGGCAATGATTTTATTGGACAACGAATTTCATGCATTACAACACAGACCATCCTCACAAGATATTTTCACAGGTGCAAAAGTGTCAGAACTACTATGATATAGTTAAGCACTCTCTGACTGCACTGGAGTCTCCTCAGCAAGGCAGAATTTCTGCCTGGTAACTAGTCAATGCCTGCCAATGCCTTAGAATATAGGCAAAACCTAAAATTATTAGACAAATGCTCATTACAATTTAAATCAGAGATACTTCTTTTAAATGGAGGGTACTGTATGCATAGGAATGATTGCTCAAAATGTTGAGAATGAGTGACAGTTAAATATTCAGGCATAAAACAGGAAATTTATACCACTATTGTTAATTCCAAGAGAAGAGCTGAAAGATAGGGGGGAAATATGGAAAACGTTATTTTCTCAAAACTTCAGTGACTTTGCACATCAATTATAACTGTCTTCATTAGGACAGCAAAAGATGAAGTTAGTCAAGCATGTACCAAGGAGACAGGCTAATGGAGCCCTATCTCTCTGATGAAGCAATGAACACTGATGCATTCAGATGGATGGGGAGCTACTGTCTTTAACTGTGTATCTGCAGATGAGCACATCAAGTTCTAATGGTTAATTCTAAAGGTGGTCATGAAGATAGCATGCTTTAAAATTGGAACACAAAGCAAAAGAAAGAGGCATAGATGTGGGAGAGAACTTCAATGGAGAATGGAAATTAGAGGAAAGAAGGAGACAAGGCAGCTTTATTACCTTTCTCTGTGCTAATTTACCAGGCCAAAGGTCACCTGATTTGGCTGCAAAGAATTAAATCAGGCCAGGTGGAAGGGGATCACAGCACAACTGAAGTTGTGTAATTAGACTTGTTATAGCTTAATCACAAAAAGAATATGATGTCAACTGCCAGGATCAAGACAGTTGTAATTGCTAGGAAGCAATGACGATCCCAAGCTGTAGAGGATACACAAGAGTACTGTATAGACCTATCAAGATCATATAAATCTACAACTACTCAGGGAGCATACAGAGAAACATAATAGGGCCTGCACATTTCAATGCCTGAGCAAGTGCATCAGTCTTTCAGGGACTGGAAGGTACAATGTGCCCCAGGAGCCATGGACTAACCTGTAAACCCTATGACTTGTGCCTCTCAATGCATCTAGGTCAAGCCAACTTCATGGTTTCCTGCAGGAGGATAGGGTGGCAGAAATCAGAATGCACACTACACATACGGAATTGTCAAACAACGAATTTAATAAAATTCATCTTAAACGTTTTCAACAGAAGCCTGATAGAGCTGTCTCCTGAGAGGGTCTACCATGCCTGATGAAGAATGAAGACTAAAGTATGGACACTTCGCCCCTTCTTAGAATTAGGAACAAAACAGCCATGGAAGGAGTTACAGAGACAAAGTTTGGAGCTGAGACAAAGGATGGACCATCTAGAGACTGCCATACCCAGGGATCCATCCCATAATCAGCCTCCAAACGCTGACAAATACAGAGGTGGATGATCTCAGCCAACCATCGGAGTGAGCACAGGATTCCTAGTGGAGGGGTTAGAGAAAGAACCTAAGGAGCTGCAGGGGTTTGCAACCCCATAGAAGGAGCAACATTATCAACCAAGACCCCCAGAGCTCCTAGGTGCTAAACCACCAACCAAAGAGTACACATGGAGAGACCCATGCTCAAGCTGCATATGTAGCAGAGGATGGCCTAGACTGTCATAATTGGGAGGATAGGTCCTTGGTCCTGTGAAGGTTCTATGCTCCAGTGTAGAGGAATGCCAGGGATAGGAAGCAGGAGTGAGTGAGTTAGTGAGCAGGAGGAAGGGGGAGGAATAGGGGGTTTTCTGAGGTGAAACTAGGAAAGGGGATAACATTTGAAATGGAAATAAAGAAAATATCTAATAAAAAAATCTCTCAAGAAAATATTTCATATACATATTTGAAATTTGATGTATTGAAAATCAAGCTTTAAAATACGCTAAAAATTAATTATATCTTTAAAAAATAAATTCTGTTAAATAACACTAAATATATCATCTTGAACCCAGAGAGATGTTTTTTTATAAGTATAATCAATTATATCATGGTACAGAAAAGCAACAAAATACTAATGAATGTCTGAAATTAGAATTTCTACCTGGATTATTTTCAGAATGTGTACATTAAATAAATTAGAGTATATATGTATATTATATATATATATGTATATATATATATATGTGTGTGTGTGTGTGTGTACTACCTCTATATACATATATATAAAATCTTGATTATGCTTATTCTAAATTTAAAAAGAATACAAATTAACTTTCAGTCATTGTTCTTGGAACTGAAATTCAGTAGAATAGAAGATTTATAAATTAAATTTAACTTACAGAAGTTTTTTTATGTTTAATCAAATAATTGTTGAAAAATGCTTAGGTTCTGGGAAGTGGAAAGAAAGTTCAGCAATTATAAATGATTACATCTCTTTCAGATGATTTGACGTAGATTTTCAGTACCCTCTTCAGGCCTCTGGAAACATTACAGTCATTTCCCAATTTACATGCAAACACATTCTAATACATAAAAATAATAAATAAATTAAATTTAAAGTTTGCTCCTACAAAGAATATTATATATTGCTAAATATACTATCAAAATTAAGAAGTACCCATATGAAACATTCTCTTAAAAGGAATTTCTATTTTATTTTACTTCTGTAGCTATTGGGATATATTTTAATTTATTTTATTTATATTTCCCTCATATATTGGAATCTGGCCGTAGTTTCCCATCTCTTCACTCCTCTAAGTTCCTCTGAGACTCCCCCTCACCCACAAATTAAAAGCCTGAAACATTTAAAATAATTTATCCACTCACAAGCTCCCTAGATTTTAGATCATTCATGACTATGTATCAGCATCAAGGCATAAAAATTATTATAAAATTACACCTACTAATAGCTTAAAACACAATTTTATTTTGGCTATTGTTATTCACTGAAAGGTATTTTTATACAATAGTTGAGTTGTGAGAAATTATGGAATGATTTGTTGATTTGGGGGTTGGTGTGTGTGATTGGATAATTTCTGTTTGCTGATATTTGTGGGTAGGGTTTAAATTTCTACCTTTTCTTAGAAATCTGGATATAGTGACTAAGTGGCATTGTTAAGGAGTGACCTCAAGGTTCTGAGACAAAAGTCTTTCCTTTTATCAAAAGTTTATATCTAAGAGAACAGAGAATTAAGAAGTGCTCTGTCAAATTGGGAACAAAACATCCATGGAAGGAGTTACAGAGACAAAATTTGGAGCTGAGACGAAAGGATGAACCATCTAGAGCCTGCCATACCCAGGGATCCATCCCATAATTGGCCTCCGAAAGCTGACACCATTGCCTACACCAGCAAGATTTTGCTGAAAGGACCCTGATATAGCTGTCTCTTGTGAGGCTATGCGGGGGCTTAGCAAACACAGAAGTGGATGCTCACAGTCAGCTATTGGATGGACCACAGGGCCCCCAATGGAGGAGCTAGACCCCAAGGAGCTAAAGGGGTCTGCAGTGCTATAGGTGGAACAAAAATATGAACTAACGAGTACCCCCGGAGCTTGTGTCTCTAGCTGCATATGTATCAGAAGATGGCCTAGTCAGCCATCATTGGGAAGAGAGGCCCCTTGGTCTTGCAAACTTTATATGCCTCAGTACAGGTGAATGCCAGGGCCAAGAAGTGGGAGTGAGGGGGTGAGGGGGGATGGTCTGGGGGCCTTTTGGGATAGCACTGGAAATGTAAATGAAGAAAATACCTAATTAAAAAAGATACCAAAAAAAGTGCTCTGGCATTAATGATCCATAAAAAGATGCTTGGGACTTTGGATAAGGGAGAACCTTCTGCAATTTTGTCAAATTGAAGAAAGCCTAAGGACACCTTTACATTATATGAGCAAGTCAGATAACATATCTATTACTCTTTGAGTTTTGCAGTTACACATAAATACACATGCAAACACATAAGATGCACAGTATGAACACATAAATATTGTGCATGTTGAATGAAGTACGGTTAAAAAGCTGAGGCTCTCTAATTGCTTAAAATAACTTAAAGTATTTTAAAATATGACCAACCTTAGATATTTACTTCAGTGTCTCTCTGCACTGGCCTCAAATACATATTAATTGTACAACCATTTTCTCACATTTGAAAAATTCAGAGAAAGATCAATACATGAATGTCTTTGATGTGTATAATCCTGCCTATAGCCTTGGATCAGTAATATTTGTCCAAGGTGTACTTAACTGCTATTACGAAATTCTCAATTGATACATTTTTATACCAACTTCCCTAAATAATGATTCCAGTTTCCAAGGTTGCATCCTTTTCTGGGCCACCAGAAATAAAGTCCTAACACATAGCATTTACACATTACAATATGGGTTGCTGGCAGAGCCAATTATGCCCTCAGACAAGAAGCTGACAATATAATTAGCATTGGAACAAAACATTACATTGTTGTATATTTCCTTTCTACCTAGTGTTATTAATGGTTCTATTAAAAGAACAACAAAAAAAGGTTATAATATTTGTTCTCAAAGTAACTTTCTCTAAATATATAAAGAAAAGCAATGATTAGTCATTTTTATTCATTTAATATTCAGTATGCACTTTCCAAAGCAAAAAGGCCGAAAAAGAAATTAATCTTTGCTCGTGGTTTGATAGAAATGAAACTAACATTAGAACTAGCTAGCATTAATATTGTTAAATTAAAGCTGCTAGGAAGACAGATGATGGCCTTAAAATAACCCCAGATGGTTAGTAGTAGATCCCTCACAAAACAAAAATTCCAGCCTGTTTAGTTCAAAGATCATTAGTTCCCTTATTCGACAATTTGGGGCTTTACACTCATAATGTGAGAGACACACAGTGTTATCTAACAGAGTGTGTGACCCAAGGCTAATTAAAAGGCACACACGAGCAGGGCAGGGTACAGCAAAGCTGCTTCATTACAAGTGGTAGTTGCTCCCTTGAGGCAGAACATCACAAGATTCTTGGAAGTGGTCCAAGGCATCAGTCAAAGGCAATGTGGTTTCCAGATAGCAAGGCTACTGAGTAGGATCACAGTGCTCAGAGCTGTTTGATGTGAGGGCGCTTTTTATTTGTTTGTCAGCTTGGAGAAATAGAAGATCTCAGAGGGAATTGAGCATGCAGACAGAAATGGAATATGACCTTTGTATTCCTCAGGCCAGACTTGATGCTGGGAGGCTTCCTTTACTACCAGTGTGTTTGGGAGTCTTTAAGTGGAGATTGACAGATTAATTGGAAATCTGAAGAGGATGGTGTGAGACTTCCCTGGTGTGATTACCATCCATTGGCCCCTTCACCTCCTAGCATAGGCTCTATACTAACTGGAAGCCAGCCATCAAAGAAGAAATGAGATCATGTTCAAGACAAGAATGATTCTATAAAGAGTCAGCAAGAGAGCTAGAAAGCTCATGATAATGTGAAGTCTAGTAATCGCACTATGAGAAACAGTGCAACCTCCATAAAAAAGATTAATTGATTTCTGAATTGTTTTTAACAGGAGATCAAGACATTCTGAACATCTAAGAGGAAGTCCTATATGCAACATTGTATGAATATCTACCTGCATACCTACCTATGTAATGGTAACACAATCACCATGAAAATAGGCAAAATATAAAGGACAGAGTACACTAAAATAATTGTTTCTATTCTGTTTGTTTTTATGTGTTTATTTGTTAGACTATGTGTGAGTCTGTGCCAGTTGTATTCAATGAAGATTACTTTATATGGAATATTTTCAGTAGATTTGACATTTCTAGAGAAATATAATCTTGGGTTCTGAAGAGAGAGTACTGGATAGATCCTTGTTAGATATGTAGAGGTAGACAACTGTCTATTACATAATAAATATATACTTGGTATATTCTGTGTGTTTACATGTCATAACTTTAATATTTTATACATGTGTATAATGCATATAGCTAGGAGGTTAATGAAAAATACTATTTTCAATATGCATTTACAACAAGAAATTTAGAGATTAACTTCATTTATATGGATGTACATATGCCTCATTTTTAATGCAGATCACTATCTTTGCTTTAAGAACTATGGGTGGTGTTCCTCTGTGTATATGCATGTTATATTTGTTAAATGTTCAAACTTCTTTTTTTTTAATTTTTAATATTTTTATTACATATTTTCTTCAATTACATTTCCAATGCTATCCCAAAAGTCCCCCATAGCGCCCCCCACTTCCCTACCCACCCATTCCCATTCTGTTGGCCCTGGCATTCCCCTATATTGGGGCATATAAAGTTTGCAAGTCCAATGGGCCTCTCTTTCCATTGATGGCTGACTAGGTCATCTTTCGATACATATGCAGCTAGAGACAAGAGCTCCGAGGTTCTGGTTAGTACATCATGTTGTTCCGACAATAGGGTTGCAGATCCCTTTAGCTCCTTGGGTACTTTCTCTAGCTTCTCCATTGGGAGCCATGTGATACATCCAATAGCTGACTGTGAACATCCACTCCTGTGTTTGCTAGGCCCCGGCATCGTCTCAAAAGAGACAGCTATATTTGGGTCCTTTCAGCAAAATCTTGCTAGTGTATCCAATGGTGTCAGCGTTTAGAAGCTGCTTATGGGATGGATCCCTGGATATGGCAGTCTCAAAATGGTCCATCCTTTCATCACAGCTACGAACTTTGTCTCTGTAACTCCTTCCCTGGGTGTTTTGTTCCCAATTCTAAGAAGGTGCACAGTGTCCACACTTTGGTCTTCATTCTTCTTGAGTTTCATGTGTTTAGCAAATTGTATCTCATATCTTGGGTATCCTAAGTTTTGGGCTAATATCCACTTATCAGTGAATACATATTGTGTGAGTTCTTTTGTGATTGTGTTACTTCACTCAAGATGATGCCCTCCAGGTCCATCCATTTGGTTAGGAATTTCATAAATTCATTCTTTTTAATAGCTGAGTAGTACTCCATTGTGTAAATGTACCATAATTTCTGTATCCATTCCTCTGTTGAGGGACATCTGGGTTCTTTCCAGCTTCTGGCTATTATAAATAGGGCTGCTATGAACATAGTGGAGCATGTGTCCTTTTTACCGGTTGGGACATCTTCTGGATATATGCCCAGGAGAGGTATTGCTTGATCCTCCGGTAGTACTATGTCCAATTTTCTGAGGAACCGCCAGACTGATTTCCAGAGTGGTTGTACAAGCTTGCAATCCCACCAACAATGGAGGAGTGTTCCTCTTTCTCCACATCCTCGCCAGCATCTGCTGTCACCTGAATTTTTGATCTTAGCCATTCTGACTGGTGTGAGGTGGAATCTCAGGGTTGTTTTGATTTGCATTTCCCTGATGATTAAGGATGTTGAACATTTTTTCAGGTGCTTCTCTGCCATTCAGTATTCCTCAGGTGAGAATTCTTTGTTCAGTTCTGAGCCCCATTTTTTAATGGGGTTATTTGACTTTCTGGAGTCCACCTTCTTGAGTTCTTTATATATATTGGATATTAGTCCCTTATCTGATTTAGGATAGGTGAAGATCCTTTCCCAATCTGATGGTGGTTTTTTTGTCTTATTGATGGTGTCTTTAGCCTTGCAGAAGCTTTGCAGTTTCATGAGGTCCCACTTGTCAATTCTCGATCTTACAGCACAAGCCATTACTGTTCTATTCAGGAATTTTTCCCCTGTGCCCATATCTTCAAGGCTTTTCCCCACTTTCTTCTCTATAAGTTTCAGTGTCTCTAGTTTTATGTGAAGTTCCTTGATCCACTTAGACTTGACCTTAGTACAAGGAGATAGGAATGGATCAATTCGCATTCTTCTACATGTTAACAACCAGTTGTCCCAGCACCATTTGTTGAAAATGCTGTCTTTCTTCCACTGGATGTTTTTAGCTCCCTTTTCGAAGATCAAGTGACCGTAGGTGTGTGGGTTCATTTCTGGGTCTTCAATTCTATTCCATTGGTCTATTTGTCTGTCACTATACCAGTACCATGCAGTTTTTATCATAATTGCTCTGTAGTAAAGCTTTAGGTCCGGTATGGTGATTCCACCAGAGGTTCTTTTATCCTTGAGAAGAGTTTTTGCTATCCTAGGTTTTTTGTTATTCCAGATGAATTTGCAGATTGCACTTTATAATTCGTTGAAGAATTGATTTGGAATTTTGATGGGGATTGCATTGAATCAATAGATTGCTTTTGGCAAGATAGCCATTTTTACAATGTTGATCCTGCCAATCCATGAGCATGGGAGATCTTTCCATCTTCTGAGATCTTCTATAATTTCTTTCTTCAGAGACTTGAAGTTTTTATTATACAGATCTTTTACTTCCTTAGTTAGAGTCACGCCAAGATATTTTATATTATTTGTGACTATTGAGAAGGGTGTTGTTTCCCTAATTTCTTTCTCAGCCTGTTTATTCTTTGTGTAGAGAAAGGCCATTGATTTGTTTGAGTTAATTTTATATCCAGCTACTTCAACGAAGCTGTTTATCAGGCTTAGGAGTTCTCTGGTGGAATTTTTAGGGTCACTTAGATATACTATCATATCATCTGCAAAAAGTGATATTTTGACTTCATCTTTTCCAATTTGTATCCCTTTGATCTTTTTTTGTTGTTGAATTGCTCTGGCTAGGACTTCAAGTACAATGTTGAATAAGTATGGAGAAAGTGGACAGCCTTGTCTAGTCCCTGATTTTAGAGGGATTGCTTCAAGCTTCTCACCATTTACTTTGATGTTGGCTACTTGTTTGCTGTAGATTGCTTTTATCATGTTTAGGTATGGGCCTTGAATTCCTGATCTTTCCAAGACTTTTATCATGAATGGGTGTTGGATCTTGTCAAATGCTTTTTCCGCATCTAAAGAGATGACCATGTGGTTTTTGTCTTTGAGTTTGTTTATATACTGGATTACGTTGATGGATTTCCGTATATTGAACCATCCCTTCATCCCTGGGATGAAACCTACTTGATCAGGATGGATGATTGTTTTGATGTGTTCTTGGATTCGGTTAGCAAGAACTTTATTGAGGATTTTTGCATCAATATTCATAAGGGATATTGGTCTGAAGTTTTCTATCTTTGTTGGGTTTTTTTGTGGTTTAGGTATCAGAGTAATTGTGGCTTCATAGAATGAGTTGGGTAGAGTACCTCTGTTTCTATTTTGTGGAATAGTATGTGAAGAACTGGGATTAGATCTTCTTTGAAGGTCTGATAGAACTCTGCACTAAACCCATCTGGTCCTGGGCTTTTTTTAGTTGGGAGACTATTAATGACTGCTTCTATTTCTTTGGGGGATATAGGGCTGTTTAGATCATTAACCTGATCTTGATTCAACTTTGGTAGCTGGTATCTGTCTAGGAACTTCTCCATTTCATCCAGGTTCTCCAGTTTTGTTGAGTATAGCCTTTGGTAGAAGGATCTGATGGTGTTTTGGATGTCTTCAGGATCTGTTGTTATGTCTCCTTTTTCATTTCTGATTTTGTTAATTAGGATGCTTTCCCTGTGCCCTCTAGTGAGTCTGGCTAAGGGTTTATCTATCTTGTTGATTTTCTCAAAGAATCAGCTCCTTGATTGGTTGATTCTTTGAATAGTTCTTCTTGTTTCCACTTGGTTGATTTCGCCCCTCAGTTTGATTATTTCCTGCCGTCTACTCCTCTTGGGTGAATTTGCTTCCTTTTGTTCTAGTGCTTTTAGGTATGTTGTCAAGCTGCTAATGTGTGCTCTCTCTAGTTTCTTTTTGGAGGCACTCAGAGCTATGAGTTTTCCTCTTAGAAATGCTTTCATTGCGTCCCATAAGTTTGGGTATGTTGTGGCTTCATTTTCATTGAACTCTAAAAAGTCCTTAATTTCTTTCTTTATTCCTTCCTTGACCAAGTTATCATTGAGAAGAGTGTTGTTCAGTTTCCAGGTGAAGGTTGGCTTTCTATTATTTATTTTGTTATTGAAGATCAGCCTTAGTCCATGGTGATCTGATAGGATGCATGGGACAATTTCAATATTTTTGTATCTGTTGAGGCCTGTTTTGTGACCAATTATGTGGTCAATTTTGGAGAAAGTACCATGAGGTGCTGAGAAGAAGGTATATCCTTTTGTTTTAGGATAGAATGTTCTGTAGATATCTGCCAGATCCATTTGATTCATAACTTCTGTTAGTTTCACTGTGTCCCTGTTTAGTTTCTGTTTCCACGATCTGTCCATTGGTGAAAGTGGTGTGTTGAAGTCTCCCACTATTATTGTATGAGGTGCAATGTGTGCTTTGAGATTTACTAAAGTTTCTTTAATGAATGTGGCTGCCTTTGTATTTGGAGCATAGATATTCAGGATTGATAGTTCCTCTTGGAGGATTTTACCTTTGATGAGTATGAAGTGTCCCTCCCTGTCTTTTTTGATGACTTTGGGTTGGAAGTCAATGTTATCAGATATTAGAATGGCTACTCCAGCTTGTTTCTTCATGCCATTTGCTTGGAAAATTGTTTTCCAGCCTTTCATTCTGAGGTAGTGTCTATCTTTTTCTCTGAGATGAGTTTCCTGTAAGCAGCAAAATGTTGTGTCTTGTTTGTGTAGCCAGTTTGTTAGTCTATGTCTTTTTATCGGGGAGTTGAGTCCATTGATATTAAGAGATATTAAGGAAAAGTAATTGTTGTTTCCTGTTATTTTTGTTGTTAAAGTTGGCATTCTGTTCTTGTGGCTATCTTCCTTTAGGTTTTTTGAGGGATTACCTTCTTGTAGTTTCTAGGGCATGGTTCCTGTCCTTGTATTGTTTTTTTTTTCTGTTATTATCCTTTGAAGGGCTGGATTCGTGGAGAGATAATGTGTGAATTTGGTTTTGTCGTGGAATACTTTGGTTTCTCCATCTATGTTAATTGAGAGTTTGGCTGGGTATAGTAGCCTGGGCTGGAATTTGTGTTCTTTTAGTGTCTGTATAACATCCGTCCAGGATCTTCTGGCTTTCATAGTCTCTGGTGAAAAATCTGGTGTAATTCTGATAGTCTTGCCTTTATATGTTACTTGGCCTTTTTCTCTTGCTGCTTTTAGTATTCTATCTTTATTTAGAGCATTTGTTGTTCTGATTATTATGTGTCGGGAGGTATTTCTTTTCTGGTCCAGTCTATTTGGAGTTCTGTAGGCTTCTTGTATGTTCATGGGCATCTCTTTCTTTAGATTTGGGAAGTTTTCTTCTATAATTTTGTTGAAGATGTTTGCTGGTCCTTTGAGTTGAAAATCTTCATTCTCATCCACTCCTATTATCCGTAGGTTTGGTCTTCTCATTTTGTCCTGTATTTCTTGGATGTTTTGAGTTAGGATCTTTTTGCATTTTACATTTTCCTTGATTGTTGTGCCGATGTTCTCTATGGAATCTTCTGCACCTGAGATTCTCTCTTCCATCTCTTGTATTCTGTTGCTGATGCTGGTATCTATGGTTCCAGATTTCTTTCCTAGGGTTTCTATCTCCAGTGTTGCCTCATTTTGGGTTTTCTTTATTGTGTCTACTTCCCTTTTTAGGTCTAGTATGGTTTTGTTCATTTCCATCATCTGTTTGGATGTGTTTTCCTGTTTTTCATTAAGGACTTCTACCTGTTTGATTAGGTTATCCTGTTTTTCTTTAAGGATTTGTAACTCTTTAGCAGTGTTCTCCTGCAATTCTTTAAGGGATTTTTGTGCTTCCTCTTTATTGTCTTCTACCTGTTTACCAGTGTTCCTTTGTATTTCTTTAAGTGTGTTATTAAAGTCCTTCTTGAAGTCCTCTACCATCATCAGGAGATATGCTTTTCTATCCGTGTCTAGCTTTTCCGGTGTGTTGGGGTGCCCTGGACTGGGCGAAGTGGGAGTGCTGGGTTCTGATGATGGTGAGTGGTCTTGGTTTCTGTTAGTAAGATTATTACATTTACCTTTCGCCATCTGGTAATCTCTGGGGTTAGTTGTTGTCATTGTCACTGTTTAAAGATTGGAGCAGAAGCTGTGTTCCACTCACCAGCAGTATCAAAATCCTGTGGCGGGGGTCGTGGGTAGCTGGCGGGTGTCAGCCGACCCTGCGCTCTAGCTACACAGGTGCTGTTCCGGCCGGATGAGGCCTGTGGCCCTACTCAGGCCGGTTTCTGCTTCCCTAACTAATGCAGTCTCAGGTTCCGCGTGCAATTGGATTGGAGCAGAAGCTGTGTTCCACTCACCAGAAGTCTTAAGATCCTGTGGCGGGTGTTGTGGGTAGCTGGCGAGTGTGAGCCGACTCTGCGCCCTAGCTACCCCGGTGCTTTTCTGACCAGAAGAGCTGTTCAAACTTCTTAAAGTAATAATTTCTTTTCATCAAACTGAGTGGAGAATCTCTGTGTCAATTTGAAATTATAAGATCTGTCATTCAGCTATATGCCTGACTTAGAATACTGATAAGGACTATTCTTAGACATTGTTTCTCTTCAATTTTCTTAATGAATCACTTTTCCTAATACTTAATTATATAGCACATATAATTAGAAGTAGCTTAAATAGATAAGAAAGAAAATCTTTCTTCATCTTTTGATAGAAAAAGAAAACTCAGTAGAGAAGTACTCAAATGAGTTATTGGGGCTTCATAACTTAGGAAGAATAATATGAATGGATAATAGATTTTCTTCAATCTTTCCTACTTTTACCCAAAGTAATCTTACCATGCATATAGAAAGTCCTCAATCAATTCCTTTTCACTGGTACAGTTAAGGAGTGCAAAGTTGCTGACAGCTAAATAAAGACAACTATAAATTCTGTAAGAAAAGTAAAAATAGATCATCTGAAACTCTTAAGGAACCATGAAAATGATGTTAGAACTATGTTCCATAAAAAAATAGTCTTGCCACCATTACTGAGTAAAATTTTTAATTTTAAATCTTTGAAACAATTTAAAATGGAACTTCAAAAGTATTTTTCTATTAATAAGAGAAATTTTGAATGGGGAAAACACAATATAACTACTCGTGATTGAACTAAATTGCCATTAAATTTATGTTTTCTTATAACTGAATGTAAGCTATGTATGCCGGTTGAATTTCTTAGAGTAGATATGAAATACATAGAAATATATTATGAATTTTCAGAAATGAGTAAAAAATATGCTCATTAAAAACCTTTGTTTATTTCTTAATTTAATATAGGTTTTTAGAAACTGTTAGCTCACTTACAATTACTTTAATTTGAAAAACATCACTCTATACTGTTGTGGTGATAAGGCAGAGACAAATTTCCCTCCTTATTTTTCCCTCTTAATTGTTATTACATGCAGCAAAAGTTTAGAGATGACATGTTGGAACATTTACCTCATTAGTAACTTGCTCATAGTTTGTAAAGCAATTGCCATAGACACACTTCCACTGCTTTAAGAATACTCATAGAAAGGTAATGTTGATTTGAGTCTACTAAGTTTGACTGTGTTTTCCAAAGAAGGTGATAGAGGCAAGATCCTGACTCATCAAAACACATTACAGCATTCAGGAGTTAAACACTAGATGTGCGACATGGCAACACTAAGAGCAACTACTTCAAGAAATAAAACAAGTTTTGTTGATATTTCTACATAGCATATTTACTATGCATAGCAGAAGCTTGCATACATGTTCATAGTGTAAAACAAAGCATGCAACTTAATAAATAGAGATGAGCAATACTCACAAGACTAGAGATAATGACAGATCAGTCCCAACAAAATAACTTGATCATTCTGCATAAATCATTTTCAGAAAGCCAATTACCTGTCTTTATCTTCCACAGTATTTGACATTGTGTTATCTCATTCATTCCCTCAGCCATGTTACTTCAACTTTCCTATGAACCAAGACCTATGTGGTAAGGACTACCTCATTACTGTGTATTCTAGACCAGCTCTACAGGAATAGCATATACATGAAGAAACAACATGGTGTCCAGATAAATTTCTGATTTCATTCTTACAGAGTTACAAATAAAATGTTAACTGGAAGAGAATATATGTTCTGGGATAGGATATTAATATTAATGTTCATTGCTATTTTATGAGCTATAACATTTTCTAGTGCCAAAGTGTAACCTTTATTTAAAAATTCCAAGCAATGAAACTGATAAATTTAATCTGGAAGTAGTAAGTCTGGGGATGACCTTGTAAATAAAGGTTAGAAACACAAGGTAAAGAAACATGACATCTATTAAAGGGGCATGAGCTATTGCTTAAAGAAAGAGTAAAGCTGATTACTTGGGGAAATTCGAGTAGATAAAAATAAAAAGTAATATAATTATGTTTCAATTTCAAAAATATAATCTATATGAAGAATTAGCCTCAATAGAGACAAAAGAACATTTCAGAATCAATGAAGAATATTGTGTCAGGGCAGTTGAAGTAAAGTAACCACTTGACATTGAAAATAGGAAGGATGCAAGTCAGAGTTACCAAACATACTTAGGACTAATCTTTGTTAAGTCAATTTGAACAAAGGAAATTATAAAATAGATCTGTCTACCAAATATTATAGTTCATGATTTTAACCTGTGTTGTTTAATCATATTTTTTGCAGGGCTATCCTTTTGGATAGCAATTTTAATGTTAGAAAGCACATATTTAATTATTGAGATAAGGGTAGATTAATTTTATACACATTGCAATTGGAGGTCCCTTTTAAATTTAATTAAAACAGTAATTTGAATACTAATAATGATTTGGATTATATATTTCATCAAAGGTCATGTTAAAGATGCTGGCCACCAGCTGGTCCTATAAGGAGGGAGCATTAACTTTAATATATGGGTAAGGAAAGAGTTAAGTTTTTGAAGGTGTGTTTACTTGAGAAGAATTTGGGACACTGGACTAGTCTCTGTCTTATTTTACTTTCTGGTCACTGTGATTGAAGAAACTTTGATCCATCATATATCCTTCACAATGATGGTTGCCTCAGCAGTTACCCAAACTATAGAGACAAATGATGGTGGACTGAAACTTGAGCCAGAAAAAAACTAACTAATGTTATCTTTTTTAAAATTTTTTTTCCATTTTTTTATTAGGTATTTAGCTCATTTACATTTCCAATGCTATACCAAAAGTCCCCATACCCACCCCCCACTCCCCTATCCACCCACTCCCCCTTTTTGGCCCTGACGTTCCCCTGTACTGGGGCATATAAAGTTTGCAAGTCCGATAGGCCTCTCTTTCAAGTGATGGCCTATTAGGCCATCTTTTGATACATATGCAGCTATTGCATACACTAAGAAGATTTTGCTGAAAGGACCCAGATATAGCTGTCTCTTGTGAGACTATGCCAGGGCCTAGCAAACACAGAAGTGGATGCTCACAGTCAGCTATTGAATGAATCACAGGGCCCCCAATGGAGGAGCTAACTAATGTTATCAATCTCAGAGATGGAACGTTATTCATTCACTTCTATACTTGAGAAAGGCAAATGGACAATACACAAATTCAAGAATTTTAGTTACAATTAGGGGTAAACTTGATTTTTCTTTTGTGATAAAGACACAAATCTAAATGCAAATATCTCAAAACAGATAAATGTTTGTAGTAAGTACATAAATATGCAATAAACAGTACTTAAGTAGAAAACAAGCAGGGAAATGATTTTATCCATGCTCTTGACTAATTTTGTTATAGACACATAAGAAAACATCCTAAAAATTGTGTATATTATACCTAAATATTTTAATTATTATGTTTTTTAACATACCAAATTATTTATACATTATAATTCGTGTTAGTAACGACTATAGCTATAGGTTAAATGTTAATACTTAAGTAGTTCCTCTGTTTGTTTCTTTTGTTTGCAGTTAAAAGTGTTTATCAGATGTTTCTAATCTTTTCCTAGGTATGTGAAAGAGTCGAAGATAATAGAGCAAATTATAGGCATGACTATTGCAAAATGTCTAGATACATATGCTCTTTGCTATTATTTCTATATCAGTGTGTCTTAGTCAGGGTTTCTATTTCTGAACAAATATCATGACCAAGAAGCAAGTTGGGGAGGGAAAGGTTTATACAGCTTACACTTCCATACTGCTGCTCATCACCAAGGAAGTCAGGATTGCAACTCAAGCAGGTCAGAAAGCAGGAGCTGATGCAGAAGCTATGGAGGGATGTTCTTTACTGGCTTGCTTCCCCTGGCTCGATCAGCCTGCTCTCTTATAGAACCCAAGACTACCAGCCCAGAGATGGTCCCACCCATAAGGGGCCCTTCCCCCCTTGATCACTAATTGAGAAAATGCCTTACAGCTGGATCTTGTGGAGGCATTTCCCCAACTGAAGCTCCTTTCTCTGTGATAACTCCAGCCTGTGTCAAGTTGACACAATACTAGCCAATACACAGTGTCTTCCTAAAAATTCCTACTTGGAACCTGTATGAGACTCTAAAGAGATGGAGCCCTTAACTCATTCAGTTTTAACCCCATAAATGGAAGTAGCTGTCAACATAGGATATAGTGAGCATTTCCTTGTGCATTTCTTCAGAATGAAGATATATCAATGATTGCATATTTACAATATAGAGTAAGTCCACATCAGATATCACATTTTGGATTTTCCAACCATTAAATGTGTGAGAAAAATGTCTGGTTATTTACAAAATGTCCAGATAACACATTGAACTTGCAATATTCAATTATCATTGCCTTTGAAGGATTCTCAAGGAGATTAGCAGGGTTGTTGGAAGGAAGAGAGACTAAGTTGCCTTAGTTTCAATTCTTGTTGCTGCGATGATATATTCTGTCCAAAACCTAATCAAACAAACAAATATAAAATATAATGACAATCTAAGTGGTAAAAGAGTTTGTTTTATCTCCCAATTTCAAATTATAGTCTATCATTTTAGGTGATTCACAGAAGAGCAGAGTGAAATAACTGGTCATGAATATATCCATTGTCATGAGCAGAAAGTAGTAAATTAATGCTTACATGTCAGTGCTCAGATGATTTATTCATTCTTCTACAGTTCAGGACAATCTGCTTAGACAATAGTGCCACAAACTATGGAGTGGTCTTTCCTCTTCAAATGAACATCATTAAGAGTTCCCCCACAGACATGTCCTAATCAGATTGGACTTTAAAATTCTCTTGCTGAAACTTTATTCCATGTGACTTTAGATTGTCTCAAGTCCATATTGCATCGTCTTTAATTATCTAAATAAACGATTAAAATGAACAGTCACAGAGAGTTAGATATGAGAAATCACAGGTTTGTGTGTATTTTGGCCTTCGTTGTTTACTTTTACAAAGGAGAAGACTACATACACAAAGAAACTATAGTTGGAAGTAATTAAGTAAATTAATATAGTGTTCAAAATGTATTTATCATAGATGTAATACATTAAAGCATCCATGCCTTCACACGCTGCATAAAAACACATCAAATCACATCACAGTTTCTGTCGAAAGGAGATATTGCCACATAGTAGTCAGGTATGGTTCATTAGAAACAATATCTCCAAAACCAGACCTATTTAACATATATCCAGATATCAAACTATTTCAAAAGCAGTAGTTTGTCCATGTGTGACACCATTTCACCTTGCTTTTATTTAATGAAATGACACACTAAGAACACACGATAGAGTATAACCTGTATAGTTACTCTCCAACACCAGGCGTCATGAAGATTAATTTCCCTGTCCTCAGTTACAGGAATAGAAGTAATTAAATTATGGATCCATGCTATAAAAGTATTAGTAGACATACCACAGTGAAGCCTGCTGACAGACAACTATTCTTGCAATCAAAGAAATGGATCAGAACTGATCCAGTAAAGCTCCATTAGCTAAGTGAGTCATTTCCTCATCAATGTTCTTTCAAATCAGGGCAGCAGATATGGAAATAAAGACTACAGTAATGGATGGGAAGGATAATGAATACCTAACTTTTCTGTAGGAAAAAAAAAAAACACAACAACCCAGTGCTGACATCTAATACTGAAAGATCCTGATAGATCCATGCCTCATGTCAGTACTTACTGATGTAACCTCTTGAGCAGACCTATAGACAGGCAGAAACTCAGGTTATCAACTTCTGAATTAGTCAGGATCGTGTAAGGGTGGCTGCAATTCTCTGAAGCCTTGAATACATACCAGTGTGGGTTGTTTGTATCCCAGTGGTTTTTTTTTGTTTGTTTTGTTTTTTATTGTTTTTTTTTATGTGACTTAGGCTGTGTGGTGAAGCTATTACATGGCCTTTTGATAATTTCAGCTAGTAATGCAGCATAGGTGCCTAGTTATGCCTACTGCATAATAATTTTCTCAGAACCATGTGAAATTATGCAGTGAGAGATGTGTGACATTATTCTTGGGGAGGGGGATGTTCAAACATCACTCAACCCAGATAGTCAAATATAGATCTATGTAACAATTCTGTCAATGTCCAAAGAAATTAAAAATAAGTTCAGGATGTTTACTTGCAGGAATGTGTTTGAGGGGTTAATTGCAGAAATATGGAGAATTCAATGATGGCAGCATCACTGAATACCCACCCCCACGTGGGTGATGACACGTCTACTTTTGAATCCTGGCTAAAGAATCACTTCTAGACATATCATCAATAAAATTGTCAGCAGTACTTAAGGCTATGCATCTTTGAGGAGAAGGGCATTTTTTATAAGGACCTGCTGAAACCTTCAATCCATTTACTTACTGAGTTTGAAAATATGTTTCTATGTAGTTTTCTTTATGCTAATGGGCAGAATCCCTTTTCAGAACTCGGTCTTGAGGAACTCTCCTGTAGGGTAGATGATTCAATTCAGGGAAATTTCTAAACAGCAATAGAAGACCAAGGGTGGAGTGAACAAGGACAAGGTACCTGGTAATTCAATATGCAAGAGAAACTTGGAGTTTTGGCCTGTCTGCTCCAGAACTAAACATGCTTGTTTAAATGTTTCTTCCAAATCTCTTGTCCTGAGTCAGGCTATCACTTGACTTTGTGACAAAAATTCAAGAAGAATAAACAAGAAAATGTAGGAAATAGACACTACGTGCCTGAAAAGAGCTAAGAGATAAACTAATCTCAGTAGTGATGATTATTATTCATCTCATGCTATTTAGTTATTTAAAATTAAATATATAAAATTCAAATGGCTAAATGTAATCCCAGATGTTTAGCTCTCTAAATTTCCCCCTCTTCCTTTTCTTGGTTTTATGAATATATCTTCCTTTCAGGGATATGTATATTTTTAATTATTTTAAATATGTAAACGTATGCTTATCTTACCATTTATAAGGTCATTGAGGGTGTGGAACAAAATACATATCTGTCAAACTCCAAGAACAAAATTAAACTAAAATATAACAAAGCAGTTTAATAATTAAATAACTAGTGTAGGAAATGTTAATTTGGTACAGTATATCATTTATTTAACTTAGATTCATATCATGTTTTGAAAAATTCGATTTTTTTAGACTAAAGATATAACACACAGCTAACAAGATGGTTTACTTTATTTTATTTTACCTAGACTAAGGAAATAACATCAGACATTTAAGATATTTTAGATGAGGATGGATTACTGCATGATGATATTTGTATCATAGCTAGCTAGCTAGCTAGATGGATAGATAGATAGATAGATAGATAGATAGATAGATAGATAGATAGATAGATAGATAGATAGCTGTGTCTTAGGATTTAATTGCTATGGAGAAACAACATGGCCACAGAAACTCTTATAAATGAAAATATTTCATTTGTAGCTGGGTTACAGTTTCAAAGACTTAGTCCATTAATCATCAAGGCAGGGAGCATGGTGGCAGGGAGACCTGCAGATGTGATGTTGGAGAAGGACTGAGAGTTCTACATCTTGATCCCCAGGCAACAGAAAGATACTGTCCCACTGGGCATGGCTTGAGCATATAATTGCTGAGGAAGGTGGAGTGCATATATTACTATATATGAGACCTCAAAGTCTTCCTCCACAGTGACACACTTTTTCCAAGAAGGACATACCCTCCTAGTAGTCCCTCTCCCTATTTGCCTATGGGGGGGGGATGACAATGACATTAAAACTACAATGTGCTTCAACAGACATTCCAAAAATGTATACTTTCATTATTGAATATATTATATTTGCTTATATACTACAAAACTAAAAATTTCATGACAAGATTGGACCTAGAAAAATAATTAGCTTTATGTGGTCTTTCATAGCACTTGCACATTATTAGACTCAGTTCTCTTCATCACCTTATATTTAGACCTTTTCCCCATTTTTTCTTGTTCTACTACACCACTTTTATGCGTGTGTATGAGATTCAGCATGACATTTTATTAAAGGAATTTTTGCCTTACAAAAATCCCCCAAAAAACAAAAACAATCAAACCAAAAAAACCAACCAAACTGATTAAAAAAGAACAAACTAAAACAGAACCAGAACAATGGTAAGATCTCAATGCACAATGCACAACCTTGTGAAGTAATACTTAGATATTAATGAGGGATAGGCATCACTACACACACAGATGCTGAGGCAATATTTCTCCAGAATATCTGTCCAACAAGAACCCTTAAAGCTAGTTCTTCATATTGAAAGAATGAGATGCTAATAAGCAGCAGACAAGGAAAGATACAAAACTCACTTATAATAATTTTATTATGAAGACAAATTAGGGCTGCTATAATAACATCAACATGGTCCATTAAACATTCACTTAATTTATTTAATGTGATTCATTTCATATAGCTGGTTATACCTTCTGCATTCATTTATCCTTGTATGTGAATAGATGCAAGACAATTCACTGGCACACCGATAGCCTCTTGGAACTCCCATTATTTGCCAACAGCTTCTTAGATGGGGATGGCTTTCATTTCCTCTTACATATATCATGGTTTTTAAGCTGCTATGATGTTGAATAAATCATATGCATGTAGTACTATCCACTGTAAGTTCATATATGAAACAGTGCTATAATATCTTGAAAATACTAGTTCACTATTAACATCTTACATCATCTGGTCAGTACAGTCTTTCTAAAGTCTTTTTCATCATGGTACCTAAGTCTTTAGGGGATTAGTATGACATACACCTTCTTTTATATATAAATATAAAAAATTATATATGTATATATATATATTTATGTATTTTACTCAATTACATTTCCAATGCTATCCCAAAAGTCCCCCATACCCTCCCCCCCCGACTCCCCTACCCACCCATTCCCATTTTTTGGCCCTGGCGTTCCCCTGTACTGGGGCATATAAAGTTTGTGTGTCCAATGGGCCTCTCTTTCCAGTGATGGCCTACTAGGCCATCTTTTGATACATATGCAGTTAGAGTCAAGAGCTCCGGGGTACTGGTTAGTTCATAATGTTGTTGCACCTACAGGGTTGCAGATCTCTTTAGCTCCTTGGATACTTTCTCTAGCTCTTCCATTGGGGGCCCTGTGATCCATCCAATAGATGACTGTGAGCATCCACTTATGTGTTTGCTAGGCCCCTGCCTAGTCTCACAAGAGACAGCTATATCAGGGTCCTTTCAGCAAGCGCTTGCTAGTGTATGCAATGGTGTCATCGTTTGGAGGCTAATTATGAGATGGATCCCTGGGTATGGCAGTCTCTAGATGGTCCATCCTTTTGTCTCAGCTCCAAACTTTGTCTCTGTAACTCCTTCCATGGGTGATTGTTAAGAGACAATTTGTAAAACACATGAAACTGAAGAAGAACGAAGACCAAAGTGTGGACACTTTGCCCCTTCTTAGAATTGGAGACATACAACTTCTATTGAGTTTGAAAATGAAACAATCCCTTAATTTCTGTGCTTTACATAGTTGTGGATATTTATATTTATTACCGTGCACTGCAAAAGAAAGCTTATCTGTGAGTACAAAGTCAAAAAACTTAGAGTACAGTTTATTTTTCATTTCTATTTTGCAGAATAATGGTACAAAGTTTTTCCTTAGGGTCTATGACCTAGCCAACTGTGAAGTTTTGGCTCTGTTTACAGTCAGGCACAGCATTTACCTTGTGAAAGAGACATTAAATATATTTAGAAAAGTCACTGTCAAAGCATCCATGCCGCCCTAACACCAAGGTGAACATCTTATCAAGGCAGACATTTCTGCAGGGTTCAAGGTCCACAATTTATTAATATTGTTGATAACTTTTCTCCTCCAAAGATTTTTCAGAGAAACTTTTACCGTTATGAAAGCTAGCTATTTGCAGGAGATATTTTTAAAATCATAAAAGAATAAATAGATAATGAAGGTTATACAAGGCTATGATAAGAACAAATATCTAGTCTGTGAGGAGAGAGTAATCATAATGCATTAAACATACATAATATGTTGTTAAATAATAATGTAATTTAAAAACTCAATAAAGCTTATGATTTCTAAAGTATAAGAATAAATTCATGATCTAAAATCCAAGAACCATGAAACAATACATAGAAACTACAGCATAATCTAAAAGCAATGTACTAGACATGGAAAGTAAATTTATGAGGCTTTGCATTAGCACTAAGGGGAGATACATGTATAGTCTGTCTTTAATTTCTTTATTTCAAAAGTTAATAAAGAGGGGCAAGAGCAGTAGTTCTCAACCTTCCTAATGCTCTGGCCCCTTAATACAGTTTCTCTTGTTGTAGTGACCCTTAACAATAAAATTATGTTTTTGTTATTTCTTAACTGTAATTTTGCTATATAAATCGTTAGATAAATATCTGATATACAGATGGCCTTCGGCAAGCCCCATGAAATGGACGTTCGACCCCCAAAAGGGTTGTAACCCATGGGCTGAGAACAACCAGGCTAGAGAGTCGGCGTAGTGGTTAAGAGCACTGACAGCCTTTCCAAAGGACCTGGGTTTGATTCCCACCACTCACATGGTGGCTCACAGCCATCAGTAACCATCTGTACCACCAGTTCCAGGGCATTGAACACCCAGGGCATCTAACACCCTCTTCTGGCTTCTGTGGGCACCAGTCATGTACATGGTGCATAGACAACATAGACAAACACCCATAAACATAAGATAAAATGTTTGAAAAAGAGAAAAAAGTTAAATAAAAGAAAATGTACTTTATCTTATGATTATTGCTGAAATCATTAATTCTTGTAATTAATGCAAAAATTGTATTACCCTAAATGATAACTCATCATAAAGTTTAGCACTTATGATAGTGATTGAGAAATGCAAATGTGGCTTTTCTCATGAAATAAAAAAAGGTGGTTCTTTACAAAGCTGCCATTCATCATTATATCACCATGGAATGGTGAAAAACAGCATTCTAAAATATGCTACTTCATCAAAACCAAGAAGTAATAATAACTGAACTCAATAGTAAAGTATGAATACCATAATAGGTGATAACAGATTAGAGAAATAAATGATAAAAGAAGATATAACTGTCTTATTTATATCACAATGGAAGTGAAAAACAGCACCATTTTCTAAGAATTGGCATGTATTCCCACCTCGCTGTAGTTGACTTTATTCATTCCCGCCAACATGATTTCTGGCAAAAAAAAAAAAAAAAAAAAAAAAAAAACCTCAATAAATGTTACCCTCAAATATTACTAGGTTATATTGAGCAAATCATCCTTACATTTCACAATCAATGGAAAAGAGTAAAGAGCCTAGGACTGAAAACATGAATATATATGATATATGCATCTGCTTTGCAACAGAGATTCAAAGCGTATATACTTGAAATGATTATGTAGGATATACAAAGTGAATTATTATGCATGGAAAGATGCATCTAAATATATATCTCTAATCACGTATATTGCCGGCTCAAAAGAAACTAAACACTGAAAAGGAAAGTGTCAAAATACTTGAGCGAAACATCCGGAAAGTATTTCCAAACCTCAAAATAAGAAACATTTTGGGATAAGACTGCTAAAGCACCAGAAAATATGGGCAAAGACCAAAAATGTTGACATACCTGAAACCTTAAATATTTTTAATGAGATAGGAAACAATCATCAGAGTACAGAGGCAATCCATAAAAATATAAAAATAGATAAAACTATTTGCAGTGTGCTGAAAGTTCACTAATATGCAGATCATTTAACTAACACCAAAACTCAGTATCAACAAATAAATAAGCTGATTAACAAACAATATGCATAGATATAAACATTTTACCTTGAAGACATATAAATATCTAATGTTATATTTTTAAGAGCATTCAGCATTTTGAATTCAGAAAAATTACATAATAGAGGTCTACCACACTGTAAGTACCACAACTTTTATAAAAATGTGAATGATAACAAGTGTTAGTGAATGGAGATATGAAGAAAAGTGAAATACGTTAGAATCAATTTACACCCACTTTGGAAAACAAACTGCAAAAAATGTTTATTAGGGCTACCATGAATATTATCTAAAAATACTAGAACCAGTTCTTGTATCTTGTATCTTGATTATTGCAGCTCCATCAATAGTGACCAAAAGTGAAAATATCTCATATCCATCAACTGATGAAAATATGCCACAGATGCACAATGGAACTCAATTTGCTTATAAAAGTAATTAACTCCTACATTTTGTATAAGCACAGATGATTGTTCAGTGGTCTGATATGTCAGAATTATTATCTAGACTAAAGAAATTAAATACTCTGATTATAATCATTATAGAATAAAACTGTTTGTATATAAATTTGGAGTACAATGTTAGTTTTTACAGACTGAGAGGAGATTGAGATTGGTAAAACATTGTTAATTAGGAACTGAATTACAATTGATAATCAGAATTTCTGGTGTGCTTGCTGCGGCAAACTGTATTACATCATGCAATTTGAAAATCCTGAAATATTCATCCAAAGTATTTTAGCATAATAATGGGAAATATTTAAGAAGGAATATAGACTTACTATGAATTAAATAATATAAAATATTTAAATTTATAAGATTATATGCATATATTATGGTTTTTAAAAAATTGATAAAATTCAATCAGAAGTTTTATAATATATTTTATTTGTTTTTAATTTCAAAATAATAAAATCTGGAATTTTATTTTAATTCAGTCCTCAATAGGACATATATAACATGTCCTGCATGGCTTAAGGAATGTCATTAAAACAGAGAAAGAATGTGATAATTGGGCAAGAAGAGTATACTGGATAGAGATGGGTGGGAATGGTTAAGGAAGGATATGAAAGGATGTGCCAATGAGTGTGATGAAATCACATTTAACAGATGAATTAATTTGTTAGAGAATAATTATTTTTTAAATTATGGTTTTAGATAGAGTCACCATATGATAAGAAGCTGTTTTCTACTATTTCTTGTACTATCCTATGGACAAAATAATCTGGAATAACAGGTAACTCTTGCTATTAAAATCATGTTGTTTTTACAAATAATTTCAACCATTTAAGAAACAATTAACATAGGAAACCAAATGCGTAGATTGTAACACAAATAATAAATTCAAACATGTTTCATCTTTTTTATTCTTTTAAGTTGTAATCCACTAATTTGCCTCTTTCATTACATTGCAATAGATACCCAGAGCCCACAGACGGTGCTCTGTGATATATGCAAGGAAGTTGGAGCATGTGCAAATATTGGGCTGATTCTCATCATTTATGTGGCATAGCTACATTAGCAGTTACTGATGACACATTAAATACCAATCATATATATATGTATACATATATATGTATATATATGTATATATATACACATATACA
This sequence comes from Mus caroli, assembly GCF_978045245.1. Classification (NCBI taxonomy): domain Eukaryota; kingdom Metazoa; phylum Chordata; class Mammalia; order Rodentia; family Muridae; genus Mus; species Mus caroli. The sequence goes on from NW_028227271.1 coordinate 86,262,985, forward strand.
CACACAAACACACACACATACACACACATATATGTATATGTTCATGCAGTACACAGAGTGCTGGATTCCAAATCCTTAATGCTTTTGTATAAATGTGGATAAGGCAGGGCCTGCTTTTAAAAATAAAATCTTTCAAACATAACGGTTTTGAGTCTAGATTCTGAGCCTTCAGGGGCTTTTTGCATACTTTCACAAAACTACTCTTTTCATATGACAAACTTCCCTACTTTGTCCATAAAACACCATTTCCTGGTAGTCATCTACACCCTTTTTCCGCTTTTAGCAGTATTCCATTAGATACCAGAGCACTGGGGAATTGTAATGTAGAGGTCCCAATTTAGGCTGAGAATTCCAAAGTCTCCTTTTCTCTGCAAGTTCCAGACATACAAAATCCTATCATGAAGAAGGAAGGTAGGAATGAAAATGGTAGAGAATCTATTTGTAATAGGTAGCTGGTGGTAGAATGAGACTAAACTTTCTTTAAGGGTGTGGTCCCTTATACATAGACCAAGCTTCAGGGAAAGAGGAAAAAATTCAATAGTGTATGGGTCATACTAGTTGGACTTGATGGAATAAAGGAAGACAATGGACAGATTGTAGAAAAAAAGGGACATGATTCTGTAAAGTTTAGGAAGAGGACTGAAAAAAATTAAATACATTCTTTGGAATCTGAAAAAGAGTCAACTTTTTTTTTCATCTAGCTAATCTGTTTTAAATTCCAGCTGTTATTCTTGGTCAAAATCTTCCCAAATGAAGCACTTTAGATCATTATCACAAATTATTCACATATGCACATATATTCATATACATATATATACATATATATATATGTGTGTGTGTGTGTGTGTGTGTGTGTCTGTGTGTCTGTGTTCAAATGGTATATTTATGATGCCTAGTTCTGACTTACTTATTTTTCTTCTTTGTTTACAAAAGTAACCCTCATTATTTGTGTTCTTGATCTATAAGATGATAAGGAGATTCACACATAAAAATATATGTTTAAGGTCAAAGTACAACTATTTTTCCTAGTTGTCTGGACTATAATTCTGAGACTGTCCTTTTGTGATTGAGGGATAAGTTGTTTAATCCAAGGATGACTGAAAATGTTTTTGTCAGTTAACATCCTCTGTTGCAACTTAGATAAATATATTTGGGCAAAGCCCTCCAAGTCTCTTCAGTGGCAATTTTCTCTTTCACTGTTCTACTGTGCGTGTAGGCCAAGGGAAAAACTAAGCAAAAATTGGGAAAGTTGAGTTTTATTCCAAGCATGTTAGAGATACATCCAATTCACTGATTCTTAATAGTCCATGTCAGTGGGAAAAATACCAATAATAAAAATGCCATAATAAATTTAGGTAGAATACATTAGTGTTGGATATTTTAAGATCAATTAATAGTAATAAAATAATACAATTTTACCAATTAAATGCATAACAATAATGATTAAGGTACATATTAAGTTTTTAAAATGTTGTATGTTTGCACTTTATACAGACACATATTTTTCCATAAGATATGATAGCAGATAAAATATGATCCACATAAGACAATTGTCATATATTAAAGGGATGGGTGAGAGAGAGGCCTGTGAGGCAAGCCTGGGCAGATGGGTTTGGCTGTGATCTGAATGTAAAGCGAATAAATAAAGATATTAATGGAAAAAATAAATTGCTTTTCAAATATGGTTCCATCTTGGTTTGTTTTCATTAGTGTTTTCCTATTTAGTGACAAGAAGAATTTTGTCATCTCTTTGTCTAAGCCTTTGTATTATCAAAGTTTTTGTGCAAAGGTCAATATCATGTCTTCCCTGAATTTGTTTCTCTCATCTTCACTGAAATACCTTTGTCTGCTAGCTAAAAGCTGACATCAAGAATCAGACACAGACATTCAGAAATGGTTATTATGGTAGTTAATCTTATGTCTCAAATTGACTGTTTTAAGACATGACCAGGTAGGGTATAGAACACTTTTTGGATATATCTATCTGTGTGCTTCATTCAAGGAGATACTACTATTTAATTTGGTAATTTGAGTGAAAAATTATTCACCCTGTATAATGAAAACAAGCGCCATTCAATTTATATAGGTTTCAGTGTTACAGGAGAACAAAAAGAAGACCTATTCTTTTGCTCTTCATTTCTGCTGTGGTGCAAACCATAAGCCATAGCTTCTGATTCATAATCGCTCACTACCATTTGTCTCAGCAACACTGAAATAACTCCTTTCTCAGCCCCAAAGTCTCAGCTTCAGAGTTATGCCTTACAAAGTTGGTCTTTCAAAACTTTGGATTCAGGCTGAATTATGTTAGCTCCCCCCCCCCGCTTGTCATTTGTAATGGGAAAAGTAGTAAGTTAGCTTTATTTCTTTGAGAATAATACATACTTTTAAAATCTAGGAATGACAATAGAGACAAATCATATAAAGATGAACATTTCTGATTTGATATAGGAGTTTCTTCACTTAGCTAATTTGATTCTAAACCAGTGAGTATTTCTTATGTTATGAAGACTGATGACAGTTCATGGTATGATTTTGCAGGGTAGATATTGAAATATATCTTAATTTTATAGAGATAGATTATAGAAAGATACCAAAAGCATAAGAAGGGAAGGGAATTTTTGGCACTTTAAATGGGCTAGGAGAGTCAAACCTTGGAAACTGAAGGAGTTACAAAGTTTTGATGAGATAATTAACCGTGTGAAGGGAGGGAAGAAGCCAGAGAAGCTGCTGTGGACCCTGGATGCTGGCTATGGCTCATAGTGTGACATCATAGTGTCATAGATGGGATAGAGTAGTGAATTTGTCGGAAGGGACAGATTGCTATGAGATAATCAGGTGACTGGATGGCAGCACCAGATGGGTGCAGAAAAGGTTGAATTAACAGCAATTTCATTAGGATACTTTAACAACAAGGGACTATTTGATCAGAGTCATTTGGGACAATTAGATGTGTTCTACTTAACAGTCAAATTATTCTCCTTAAGTAACAACATCTTTATGGAGTTCAGGTAAGATAAATACATATCACCTGTGTGCTATGTCCAGTAACTTATAAATTTGGGCTTCCTGACATGGCTATAATATTTCCCTGTTCTCCTGCAGTCCCAATTCAGCATGATTAATATACAGGGTGGCATGCATTCATTCCCCAGAGTAAGTTATTTATTACTCTGTGATGAAAGGAATATGCTATATAAGAAAGCCATTCACCTGTCAGTTTAGGTGCAAAATAATGCCCCTTCCTCAAATGAAGTCATGTGTTGATTATGGATCGAATAATAATGAAATCAAGGAAATCCGTGGTTCTAAAACGCACCGTTTAAGATAATTTGAAGTAACAGGACGGGCCACACTCTAGTAGCAACAAAGTATTTTAGTTTCTCATTAGGATCCTTTCAATTTTTCTTTGCTTTCTAAAATTACACCTCAACTAAAATTATGAAAGTTACTGTGTGGAAGAGAAACAAACTGTGATTTGTTGCTTGTGTAGCATGAATGAAGTCTAGGGTTAAATTCACAATTTAAAAAAAAATTGTAATCTATGAGAAGTGGTACTATTTGGCAAAAAAAAAAAAAAAAAAAAAAAAAAAAAAAAAAAAAAGGCTTTCCATAGGCACACATAATCCTGGGAACTATTGTAGAAACATATAATGAAGGTCTAGAAGACAAAGTTCAATCAAGCTTAGTTTAACACTGGTTCACTGAACAGAGGATTAAAATTTAATGTTGGAAAAACAGACATTCAGAAATAGCTTTAACATTGTGCTTTCTTGGTTTATGCGTGGGTACAACTAGCCAATTTGAAACTCTCAAACTCTCCAACCTCATGGCAAAGACATGGGATTCAAAATCTTATAAATTAGAATATTTAAGTATGTTTGTCATTTAAGGGAAATTCATCTATCCTGGGGTGTTGCAGAAGGAATTGATTTCACCAATACTTGAAGAAAAAAATTTGTAAGATGATTCTAAGAATCTTAGGGTGGATTAATAACTAGCCTCTTCTGTTTGCTAGACCAAATGGCAGGAACTACACCCAATTACTGGAAAACATAATGACAAATTGAAAAATTGGATGTTGGGCAGTAACATCAAGTTGCCAAACTCTAGTTCAGAGGTTTTGTATTTTTATGCTAAGTTTGATTGTGGTTCCTTAAAGATCTCTATAATCTATACTGTGACAGGATTTAGAAATTTATATTTGTTTTATACAATAATATTTTATATGTAATGTCATTCATGTGTGTGTGTGTGTGTGTGTGTGTGTGTGTGTGTGTCTGTGTGTGTGTATGTCATGGTTCATGGTTCTCTGAAGGTTGATACGGAAGTAGGTGAGTGATGTCACACCAGCAGCAAAATATAATTTTAAGGGAAAATTTATTCCATTTCCTTACAGGACTGGATTTAGAGAGTGAGTATTTCCAAGGGGTTATTTGAAGAGTGGAGAGTCAGATGAACTGAGCATGCATTCCAAAGTTCAGTAAGTCTTAGAATAAGAGAGAAAAACAAATTCTGCATGTATAACATGACAGCACTAGATAGAAAGCCAAAAGGAGAATCACTTATACATGTCTGCATTCAAAGTATGAAGCACATAAAATCTGAAATTCTCTGGACCGAGCAGGAAAAGAACTGTGTGCTCAGGTATATATGTGAGCACTCCTCCTTTCTCACATCACTTTATTGAAACCTAAGCTGTTATTAGTACAACAAATTTTCAAGGTATTCCTTCCCTTCTAAGTTTACTCATCCATATGACAACCTCATATTCTTCTTTATGTACATTCTCACAATCACATTAAGAAGCATGTTTTACCAATCAATATATCTCTGACTCCAGTCAAGTTGGTAGCCTATGTTGTCTTCATCTTAATCTCATCTCAACTTACATGGCCAGTATCTTCCTTCAGTGTATTACTATATTTGTAGGAATTTGAAATATTGAAGGTATAAAACTTTATCTGCCTCTGTATACTACAGTATTTGTCATTAGAATACATGAAGAAAGTATATTCAGTCCATTGTTAGCACACTACAACATGTCTCACCATGGATTATAATCCCTGCTCCTATTCTTTATAAGCTTCCCATTCTCTGAGATTCTATTAAAATATTATATTTGCACTAAAAAAAACAAAACAAAATCAAAAACCAAAAAACAACAACAACAAAAAAAAAACCTTTGTGCAAAAAGGAGTTGCTTTTCTGCAAGTAATCAAAATATGAAAATAGAATGTATCTATAAGTCAAGTCTCCTAGCAGCAGACAGATTTGTGAAATTTAGAGGATAGGTAAATACTGTCCTTTGATTTAGTGCCCAAAGTGATCTCCTTATTTGTTCCCTGAAGTTTGTAAAGTCTGTTTCAGCTTGCTACAGTGGCCTCATTTGTGATGTGGCTCATGTCATTTCTCTGGAGGCTGCAGGGTATAAAACTTGCCAAGTTCTATATGCTAATAATTCAGCATTGCCTAGAGCATGGAAGATATGACTTAATCTTGTTCATTATACTGTGTTTGATCTTATTAAATATCTCACATTCATCACTTCTTTCTTTGTTCTACCATTTTTGAATGTCTATTACATTGTTACTTCTGCTTTAGTTTAGCAAACTCATATATAACTTGAATTTGCCTCAAAAGAGATTGAGCCTTTGACTCACATAAGTGTGAGTCCTATGGCATTCTGGACTTTGGGAGATTGAAAAGATGAAAGAAGTTATGACTTTTAGCATTCTATGTGTGTTTTAAATACATAGCACATTCTCTGTGAAAAGGATATTTATTTGAGGGCATGGGATAGAATTGTGTGCCTTGAATTTAATCTAAGTAATTTCATAGTTTAGAAATGTAGTTCTAAGGTTCCTATTTTAATGATATCTCAAGATGAACTATTAGAAAAGTATTTAGTGTAAAAAAAAAAAAAAAAAAAGAAAGAAAAGATTAGGATGACATGGCACCCAGGAACCACTGTTGCCTTTATAAACCACAAGAGGAATGACTAAGGGGGTAGTGATTGTTTTTCTCTTATTGGGATTTCTTTTAGCATATTATAACACATCAGATAGACCTTCAACAATTACCAGAAATATAGTCGTGACATTTGTCTATTTCCAGAGCAATGAAACAAACAGACTTTAAAGAATTTTAAGAAATTGGTGTAAGATAATGTAGCAATAGTTTTTTCCATGATAAAGCATATATCTTGTTGTAAAATAATTTAACAGAGTGGTTATTGCAGCTAAAGGTTAAATAATAAAAAAACAATGATTTCACTGTTTAAACAAATTATCACATACCCTATTATATGATATCCAACTATTGATCTCAATAATCCTTTTCTGTCCATTCTTCCATGAAGCAAGGTAATAGGTCTCAGGTATTTTTTGTAGCAACAGAAAATGTACTAAGGCAGTATTTAACAACAATAGACAATACCATAAAGGTCTATCACAAAACTTGGAGTTACATAGACTTAAGAGTTTGTCATAAGTTTTCATTAGGTAATTTAGGAAATATGGAAAATTATTGTTTTGTGCATCTAAAGATGAAATACTCAAACCTAGTAACAAAGACATCCAAAAATATTATTAATTTTGAGAATTACAGTTCCTCAAAGTTTCCTGGCTAGTTTGGTTTCAACTTAACACAGCCTGAATCATCAGCAGGGAGAATCTCAATTGAGAAAATACCTCCATAAAATGGGCTTTAGAAAAGCCTCTGCGGCATTTGTTTTTTAATTTTAATTTTATTTTATTTTTATTTATTTATTTTTGAGACAGAGTTTCTCTGTTTAGCCCTGGCTGTCCTGGAATTCACTTTGTAGACCAGGCTGGCCTTGAACCCAGAAATCCTCCTGCCTCTGCCTCCCAAGTGCTGGGATTAAAGGCATGTGCCACCACTGCCCGGCCTGCGGCATTTTCTTAATATTAATATTGGATGGTTCAGTGCACTTTTGATAGGGCTTCCTCTGCGCTGCTATTCCTGGGTCTTATAAGAAAGCAGTTCAAGGAAGTCATATGAGCAAACCGATAAATAGCACTCCTCCAGGGCCTCTGCATTAGCAACTGCCTCCATATTCCTGCCCGTTTTGAGTTCCCATTATGGCATTCTCAGTGATGGACTAACACGTGCAAGTAGAAGCTGATTAAACCCTTCCCTCCCCAAGTTGTATTAGTCATGGAGTTTTGTCATAGCAATGGGAACCCTGCCTAAGACATCCATAAAGTTCCAGGCTGAGTGGGTTTAGTCCATGAAGGTTTTGTTATGGAGGATGTTACTAGACTTCTGAGAGAATTGTAGAGTATTATCAAAATTGTGAATGATTGCTCATATTCTCAAGATTCTCCTAAGGTTAATGTGATCGTTTACAAGGCTAAGTATATTAGGAATATGAAAATCATTGTAATTTTTTAAAGTTACTAAATACTTAGTATGAACTGACCATGACTAAGGAAGATCTAAAATATTACTATGACCATCTCATCAGAGATAGCATTTATTCATGACACGTTTATTCCAAATCCATCTCAAACATGTTGCTTTGAAACTTCAAATTATCCTGTTGTAATTTTACCAGATCCTGAATGAATACTGAGGCAAGACATCTTTAGCATCTTGTGGAATTACCACATAGGTACTCTGACCTGAATGTGGGCCGTTGTGTTGACAAAGTCCAACTTGGATCACGAGAACTACCTACCTAAGGATAGAGGATATTAAAAGTAAGACTGCATGTTTACAGAGACAGCAGAGATTGATGAACGGTTGAGAACCTGAATCACGCCAGTGGTGATGATCTAAGCTGTACTCCCATCAAATTCTTCTTCATAAAGTAATGTTTGGTAGCAATTTCTTCCAAAATAAAATGTAATTGTGGGGGTGGGGCATCTAAAGTGAAAGATATTCTAAAGAGAGTTAGAGCATCCCTCCTTGCAGAGGGGCTTCTTAAGGGTTGGAAACAAACAACTGAAAAGATGGAGGAAGTTTCTGAAACTGACTGGGTTCACTAGGCCTGTCCATCCTCATGCTTATAAATAATATTATTTTTCCATCCTCACTTCTAAAAGACACTCACAAAGAAGCTGAGTTGCAAGAAAATAATAACAACTCTTTAGCGAAATTGTTACAGCTGTTACAGCTTAAATGTCAGATATGTTTTCGTTGTTTTAAGAAATTATCACCTGCCAAGGTATCTACTATCCATCTGCTGATCTGAGTCATGGGTCATCCCTATTGTCTGTTACTCTATGAGGCAATCAAAAAAAGATGACTTTCATTGTTAGTCATCCTAGTAAGGTTTTAAAGAGTATATTTTTCACATGTCTATATATTAATCATAGCCATTTACTGAACTACACAAAATATGACTAGTCATGTGTGGGATTCAGAACTTGTGAGTTTCTAGTCTAATGCCCATTTAATTTCCTGTGGGTGTGTATAAAGCTCTTTAGCTACATGATATTGCCGATCAATGGTACTTGAAGTGTCAGTAGCAGAAAGAGATGTTGTTTGTAGACATTTCCAGGCCTCTTCTGTATGAATTGTAGAGGTTTGTTTTCCTCAGAGAGAGCATACTCTCTTTGTGAGACAGCCGTTGGCCTCAGTAGAAACTGAATATTGTGAACATTGTTTACGAGCCTCAGTTCACCAAGTGACCTTAACTGCCCATCACAATCTAAGTGTTATCTGACCCACTAGGCCATAAAGATTGGCTTACAGCAAAAATTTTATAATCAAATGCTTTATGGCAAGTGCTAGGGCTTTAGTCTCCCCTGAATGTGCAAGTAGTTTACATGAAGTTGCTGAAATGCACATGTCTGTTTATAGTCCACTGTTGCTCTCAGGACCGATTGTAGAGAGAAGCTTCCTCATTGAAATGCAGGGCAGTTACTTCAGAGACTAGAAGCAGGCCAAATTGCTGAGAATAAGTGGCAGTGGCTGTGATGTAATGACTGAATAGCAAATAGCCAGGACCATCATGTCAAAGGCTTAGTGAACAAAACAGAAGGGCAGAAAAAAAAAAAAAAACTGAGTGAAAGAATGCAGCAATGTAGTTTTTTCCTCCCCTTTAAAATGTTAAATACTACAAGGGAGAGGGGCATGGTAGTCAATTGTAATAAAGAAGCTATTCAGAGTGGAGATATGGTTCAGCAGTGTAGAAAGTGTACAACTATTGCAGAAAAGCTGAGTTCAGTTCCTAATGGCTGAATCAGGAGCACCATAACCACCCTGTAGCTCAAGCTCTAGGGGTGAAGACGCAGATGTTATGAATTATCACCTTGCTTTGTAGAGAGACTTTTGACAATGCACCTGCATGAGTCACCTATTCTCTTATAAATTACTCATCCCTTCCTATGTTCCTACTAGGATCTCAAATGAATTCATTTGTTCAGCATAAGGCTTGGGTACACTTACTCATTTAGTCTCTAGCTAGTACCACACCTGCAGTGAATAAATGTGTGTTCATATCTCCCAGGGAAAGTCACAAAGCAATATGGAGTCAAGCCTATGATTTAAATGGACAGCCAGAAATTTGGAAGGAACAAGATTTAACATTTGATGGGGAAGACATTTAGAGACAGGGTAGACAAAGATGAACAAAATACAAATTTGCCCTCTCCAATGCAAGGCACCATCACTAATAAATATCTTTGCTGAAAAATAAATGCAGAATGGGAGACAGGAAAAGAAAATGGTATTTTTGATGATCCTTTTCTCAACTACAAAATGAAGACTATAAATGTTATGAATCTTTTCTCCTATTATGTTGAGGATATGCATTTGTTTTCAGGTTTATCTTTCTTACAGATATTTCCTTTTCTCTTATGTCCTTATAATGTAATACAAAAATAATAATTTTTACATAATTTAGGTATTGTCAACATTACAGCATTGTAAGTATGAAAGGGAAAATCAATGTTACTAAAGAAATTTCTTTCTTTTTTAACAACAAAACCATGTTATTAATATTTTATTTTAAAATATTTTATGTTAATTTTTAAATTTTTATTTTGTTTGCTTTTAATTAAAGCTGTTTTTTATATAATATATATTTGTTTTTCTTTTCCCATCTTCCAACCCCTGGAGATCCTTCCCAAGTGCAGGGTCCCCAGTGGAGGAGTTAGAAAAAGGACTGAAGAAGCTGAAGGGGTTTGCAACCCTATAGGAAGAACCACAATATGAACCAACCAGATCCTCCAGAGCTCCCAGGGACTAAGCCATCAACAAAGAAATTTCTATCCTACTGGATAATGTATGTAGGACTCACATGCCATGTAAGGTGACATATAATTCTGTTGTTTGTATTTAGTTAGTTATGTTTAAATGCATTTGATGCCTAAATGACAAAAAGTGGACCTAATGTTTTGTGGGTCAAACTGAATGGATTAAATGATGCTCAAGTAGCTTGGGACACCGTTTTGGAGTTCATGAAAGGGTTTTCTTGTTTGTTTTGTTTTGTTTTCTACTGAGGTGAGGATATGAATCAGTGCACTGTGTAAGAATGCACATGTTAAAAAACTTCTCTGCAGTGTCGGTGGACATCATGTATTGTCTCAAATCCAAAGAGTAGCACAAAAGGGGGATTTTTCCCCTAGATCTATACACCGCCTTCCCTGCCTTTAGTGATTTGGATCATTGTCGTAAACATCCTACAAACTGCATTCAAATTACTTGCATTCTCTTCCATTCTACTCAGGAAAAGTTCATCTATCCTTATTATCTGGTCATTTAACATCTTACTCTGCCTTTGGAATTTTCCAATCATTAGGGAGAAGAAAATATATACAGAGGTATCATGTAATTATGTTTAGACAAAAACATGCAAGCTAATGATGAATGTTCCTTGAATAAGACATTTTGAAGATAACTTTATGGTTTCATACTTAAACTTAAAATATAGTTTTAGTGTTAAAATTTATGCTAGTGTGTATGTTTTTGTATCATAAATTGCCACCTCTGTTGTAAAGGGAATTTACTTATGCTGTGTAACAGTGAATTAGTTAAAATGTTTGACTCCCAGAGGGTCGCATAAATGCTGCACCAGTACAAAAGCTCTATTGATTCACAAATGAAAGACACATATACCAGCTAATTTTGATCTGCCTTGACTAGCTCAATGGTTGGGCATTTCTAATCCTCCCCATGGCAAGCATATATTTCCTTCTGCTTTTCCTGGCTTAAAACCTTTTAAATATATGTTTTATCTTTGCTTCCCTCTTGCCTTCTGGAAAACTCTCCCCCTCCCCCAATAGGGCTGTATTCTCTTTCTACTTATATTGTAGGATGCTTTCTCTCCTCCAGCTATTAATTCTGATCCTTCTCCCCACTAGCAATGGCCATTCTCTTCTTCTCCTCTCTTCTAGCCCCCTAGCCCGAGTAATGTAAAAGTCCTACCCCATTGCCCTGCCCAGCCAATGACTGTACTGCAATTCTTTATTATTAGTCGAAGCCAGCTGGGGTCAGAGACCCTCAGAGTTGGCCGTGAAACTTTTTGGAGCTGAAATAAGACAAAGCATTAGAACCAATCTGCAACAGTATAGTTTATATTTTTCTTAATCAAATGCTGACCCTATGATGAAAAAATATTGACAGAAATTTAAATGTGAATGTCAACATTGTCTTTCCTCACATGCCAAGGTCATTCTGCAGATAGATATTGTAAGTATGACTGTAGGAACCATTAGACTAGTGATATATATGATAAAAACACATCTCAGTTCCTCCAGCTATGGGATAAAATGGAGCAAGGGGCAAAGGCAGTATCCAGGAATGACATTTATTCTGGGACCTGAAGTCTATTAAAGAAATTAAATATTAATATATGCTTGGAGTAATTGCCACTTCAAATAGATAATGATAATGATGGGTGGCTAGACAGATAAATTTAGATGGAGATCTCCATAAAGTCACATTTACTTTGAAGATAATAATGCATGTCTTATTTCCTAATTTTGATAAGTCAGAAAATTCTACTGTTTCTGTACCTTTCCTGTGCCTTTATCCATAATGACTATAAAGAGCAACATAGCCTATAGAAGAACTTACATATTAACTATGTATTTTACTCTCAGTATTAAAGCATGTTTTAAGTGTTTTGATACAAATGATGGCTAACTTAAAGGGATAGGCCTTTGAATACCATATTCTTCAGTTTTTTGAAAAGTTATGATTTTAACTGAAATATAATTACGTCAGTTTTGCCTCTCTCTTTCTTCTGGTATCCATGCCACCAATGAACCCCAGCCCTGTTCTCTCCAATTCAAGTCGACAGCCTCTTGATACAAAATCATATATCTAAGTATTTATTTAGGCATACAGAAGTTTTAAATGTGTGTGTGTGTGTGTGTGTGTGTGTTTGGTTCAAGCCCATCCATTCTGTCCTGGATAACCAATTAAAGGTCTCATTTACATTCTATACAAAAAAGAGTCCCAGAGCTCTGTATGCAAAACAAAGGCACACTCAAAGATTTTGTGAAATTACTTTATTTTTCATTTTATTTTGTTACTTATTCACTTTACAGGCCATTCATTACCTTCCTTTAGGTCACCCTTTTCCATAATCATTCCCCCATTATTTCCTCCCATTCTCTGAGAGGTGGTGGCCCCCTGGGTAGGCCCACACCCTGGCACTTCAAGTCTCTTCAAGGTTAGGCACATCCTGTCTCACTGAGGCCAGATAAGGTAGCCCAGCTAGAGGAACATATCTCAGAGACAGACAACAGTTTTTGGGATAGCCTCAGTTCCATTTGTTTGAGCCCAACATCTGCTACATATTTTGGGGGGGGCGGGGGCTAGGTCCAGCTTCTGTATGTCCTTTTGTCAGTGGTTCAGTCTCTGAGTCTCTGGTGGTTCAGTTCAGAGTCCAGGTTAGTTGACTCTGTTGATCTTTTTGTTGAGCTCCTATTTCCTTTAGACCCTCAAGCATTCCTCCTATTCTTCCATAAGAGTTCTCAAGTTCCATCCTCTGTTTGTCCATGGGTATCTAGATCTGTCTGAGTCATCTGCTGGGTGGAACCTCTCAGAGGACAGCCATATTAGCCATAAAATACAGGCTACCACAGACTAACGAAGTTAAACAAGCAGGAGGGCACAAGTGAGGATGCTTGAATCACACTTAGAAGGGAGAACAAAATAGTCAAAAGGCTAGGGGGAGGAAGAGAACTGAGAGGGACAGGGTATGGGGAGGGGAATGGGGGTTTTCATGATCAGGTGTGCAGAAGGATAGGAGAGACAGCCAGGTGGCCATGAGAATGAATGGAAATCTGTAATTGATACAGTGAGGGAAGAAGCATCTTCAGGAGTAGACAAAGACTTAGATCAAGGATGTGACCATGAATCAGTGTGGGTAACCTTAACTGTGACTCACATTTTTGAAGATGTGGAATCTGAAAAGGCCACCTCCTGTTGCCAGGCAGGAACCCCAGTCGAGGGATCAAAACACCAACCCACCCATATAACTTTCAACCCAAAATTTATCCTGTCTTCAAGTAATGCAGGCAAGGGGAATAAAGCAGAGACTGAGGGAATGACTAACCAAAAATGCACACAAGCTGAGATGCATCCCATGAGCAAGCGCCAGTCCCTGCCACTATCAATGATAACTGTGTTAGGCTTGAAGACAGGAGCCTAGCATGACTATTCCCTGTGATGGAGATTCCTTATGTGGCAGTAGTTCCCAAGGCACAGCCTTGTATAACCTGGAAGACCACGTGGTCACCACTTGTGTTTGTAGATGATTTGGCAGGAGCTCGTTTTCATGATTTTGAGTTGTCCTTGAAATACCTAGTATAAACAGGGTTGTTTCTGAAAGTCATGTTTTGGAATATGGGCACCACTCAGATGCTCGCTTGCAAATATTAAACTGTTCTGATTAGGTGAACTGATCTCTTTCTCTTTGATGTTAACTTGGCATTCTCAGTTGTATCACTGTTTCATTGAAGGAATGGTGATGCTCATTACACATCAAGTTCTTCACAAACACCTGTGTCTCTGCATCTAGCACTCAGTTGCCCAGTTGAAAAATGAAGCTCCAATATAATAAATAGTCTCATAGAAAATTTAGATTCATATATGTGTTGAGATTGAGGACTCAGACAACTTTGAATTTATGTATTTTATTGGTTTTATTAATGGATATTATATAAAAGTATATAAACTATGATGAAACTATGAATAAATATATTCCAAATTATAAATTGTGCCTAGAAGCAATGACACTGGCTTTCATAACTAGCTTCTCATGTTAGATTTCCTAACTTTGAAGGTCCTGGAATGTCTGTAAAACAGCCTTATTCTTGGTTATTTAAAACTTATATTTATATATCTACATTAATCATTAAAACATTTTTAAGACAAGAAAGCTGGCAAGCTTTCTTGAAATGGAAAAAGATCAAGTGAATTATCACAACTAAGATGCTTTGCCTGACTGCAGGCATTTTACATTTCTGCCTTGAAATTAAGCAATGTATTAAGCTGTGCTTCATAGCAGTTTAATTCTTAAAGACCTATACAGAGTTTCTAAGAGGTTCTGACTTATTCTTTAGCTTATTTATCCTTATTTTTACTTAATATATTTTAGTTAAAGTGTAGTAACGTCTCCACTCACTCCAACCTATTCCATGCATCCTATATACAAACATATAGTCGCATTCTGTTATTTCAGCATTTGTTATTTGACAGAGCATGATTTCAAGCAAGAGAAGCCTCATGTAACACACAGTCTCCCTCTCCCAGAAGTCATTGTTTCCCTAGTTGTTAGTGTTGTTCCTAGTTCCTTAGTGTTGTTGTTGTTATTGTTGTTGCTTTGTTTGTCTCGGGGTAGGATTCCAAGAGATATTTTCTCCTTCTTCATTAGTATTCCTTTTCATGTCATTTCTCAGGTTTTCATAGGTAGACATTTCTGGAATAGATTTTAAATATTTACTAATGAACAAAGAAAAATTTCTCACATACCCCAATATGTTCCCCTTCATTTTTATAAAACTGATGACATAGAGAAGCATACATTTCATAAACATCCAATTTCAGTTAAATATGTTTATGTAAGTTAATGGATAACATGGTACGTTTATCTAAGACTTGATGGAAAATAGTTATGGATTTTTCATTACTTTCACATGACCTATGACTTTCAACAGATATCATTTAAACAAATATGCATTCAGATTTGATTGCTTAAATCATATTAATCCAAATAAACATTATAAATTTAATTAAAACTTTATTTTACCTAACTATACATCAGCATTATCCTCAGATGTCTGTGTATAATGTGTGTGGGGGTCTGCATGTATGTATATACACCTGCCTGTGGGTGGCCAAGTGGCTAAAACAAGGACCTGGGGTTCCTGGAGTTGGAAGTACAGACAATTTTTAGTCCTTCAGCATAGATGATAGGATCCACACTCTGGCCCTCTGATCCTATGGTCTTCTGGGCAAACAGCAAGCAGAAAGCATACTTAAATCCTGAGCCATCTCTTGAGCCCCACATTTTTAAGTTTATTACCATGGAGACTTATTCTTATAAACATAGAAGAAAATATAGTTCAGTGATGAACTTTAACTTATAAATGAAGAGGATGGAGGTAAATTCAAGTATATCTTTTGATTTGCTCTCCTGCGATTTCCTTATAATTCAAATATTGATGAAATCACCCTATATGCTGCATTCTACAGAAGCTCATTATTAATAAATGTACTAATGTACACCACTTAGTTTTCCCAGTGGGGGAAATGAAATGAGCATCATTATTTCACAAATATAATTTTAAAAATATTACACATTTCATTCACATTTTTAAAAAATGAAACAATGAGCACAGTTACTTTAAGGGCATTTACAGATGATATTGAATATTGATTCTGGTACACACTGTTTTATTTTCAAAGCAGTATAAATTTTTACCTTTTTTTTATTCACAATTATATGTTCTGAACATTTGTGATGGTACCTGGTTAGAAGTTTTTCTTACTCTGTTCATCAGATCCTATATCTATCTGGAAAACTTATAACATTAAAAGTACAGCCATTTGTGCAACAAATTTTTCATGGAAAGATACACACATACACACACACACACACACACACACACACACACACACAAACGCACACACTTTTTCATCCAAAGTACATCGAACAGACCAAAGTACAGACGCCACCAAAATCTACCTGGATGAACCAATGTGTTCTCTTAGAGTTAACTAGAGGAATGTGGGTGAAATGTTACTTACAGGGACAGAGATGACTTAGAGCTACATTGCCTAAGCCCACCTAGCTTGTATGTGAACTTGCCAAAGCTGGAAACCTTGAACAAATGCTTCAGTCTACAGATAGGTGAGGAGTTTGTAGATTATTCTTTCCAGGTAGACCTTGGTCTAAACCTCTTTCAGTCACTCAGCTTGTCTTTCTTCTAGGAAGGTCTGCTGCAGTCTGCTTTCAGGGTACTGGTCTTGCCCATGTGACTTCTTGCAACTTGGATCATCTAGAAAGACTCTTAGAAATCATTACTGCTTTTATACTAAGGTGCTAAGGAATCTAGTCAATTTAAGGGACCTTCTAGCTCTTTTGAGTTGTTAACTTACTGTGTTAACCTTAGTTTATGGAAGAAGTCGACACTTCACACTGCAGGGTTTTATGACTGCATGATGGGTAGAAGCTTTATGGTTTGCATTAATACTATGTCGAATCTTAGAAGGAAATTTTGTTATCTTTGGTAAACCTAAATTCTGCATTTCCTATAACAGCATATTGGTTAATAGCCCAAGTCATCTTCATTTTTGCTTCCAAGTGGAAAATATAAGGAATTTTGTTGTTTTGTACACTATTGGAGCTTGAACCGTACTTTCTATGACCAAAATTGAATTCACAATTTAAATTAAACAGTCATATTCTTCTTTATTTAGTATTGATGCCTCCTCCTCTTCCTTGAATGCCTCACCTTGAGTCACTTAAGCATATCTGTAATAATGCTCATCAGAGCTTAATAGCATTACTTTTTTTTTTTTTTTTTTAATTTCCAGCACCACTGCTGCTGCTCCGGAACATTATGGTTTCCAATGTTAAAATTAACTGCACATTCCACATTCACTGTTACTATTTTTTTTTAAAATTTCCATGAAAAATACACTATCAGTATAGTTATACCAGATACTATCAAGCCAACACATTACTAAAATACAGAAGAGTGAATTTTGCTCAATCAACCAGTAAGGCAAAATTTCACAAATTTACTCTGACACTTATATTCAATCACTCAGGCCTGGGATGCTATTTTCATTACCCCTTGATCTGTATTCTTTATCTTTATATAACCAATGGGTTTTCTCCACATATTCTCTATTTTCATGCTTCTTAGCACTTTTACACTCTACTTTTTAAATATATTTTATTGTGACTAGACAATATCTTAAAAATATTCTTAACTTTACTCTCCATGTCTTTATTATTAGTTTCTTTGATAAATTTTCTATTTTACAAAAACCCTATCCAAAACGATTAAATTTTATTTCATCCAAATATGGCAAATAATTAAAACATTGCATTATGTATGTTGTTAGACTAATACAATTCAATTTTTATTAACAAAAATTTGTCTATTAGATTCTATACACAACAACTAAAGTTTTGTGGCATTATTGTTTTATGTCATAGTTCATACATAGCCTCATTATAGAATTGCGCTTCTTTTTTGACATGGTTTGAAAGTCAAATAATAATGTGGCTGCAACCTTTTGCCTCAATATCACATTGTTTTATTTTAAGCAATTAAGATAAAGGTCAGCATTATTTAGATTATGTGCAGATTCTTGTAGATACATAGGCCTTTTCCATAGTGTTCTGTAATTTCAAAGCTTACCTTTTGTAGTACTATTGGAGAGATTTCAAAAATAATGAAATTTAACAGTTATTGATTATTGAGTATCAATAGTTCTCTTTATTCCAGTTATTGTTATGTCCTGTTTTCCTCTTGTATCATCAAAAACATATGGACAAGGCAATTTTATAAATATCTTCATTTGGATGTTTCAACACAACACTCAAGGTGGCTCAGTTGTTAAACGTGCTTGCTATTCCAGCCTGATGACTTGTGTTACATACCTGCAACTCCTGGTAGGAGGAAAATATTCACTCCTGAAAATCTTCTTCAGACCAGTATGTGTGAACTCTTGGTGGATACACACTCTTCATCCCAGACCCCTTTCTTTCTCCCATAAGTAAAATAGAATTTTAAAAATGTTTATGCAGAAAGAATATACATAAAGAGCCTTGGTTGAATTAATACTTTTAACCAACAAAATTCTTGCTATTCTTTTCTCTCCTAATTCTGCTTAGTATTTGAGGAATACGTAAATCTAGTGAATAACTCTGGAAAATAATCTTGAGGTCACGGGCACACAGTATTACACACGGAATGAGGAATATGTACATGTGGTCTGATTTTGGGTTGTCAGAAAAGATATGTACTTAGAAAACATAAAGTATATTTTAGGGCACTGCTCCCAATATAAGATGCTTCAAAATGTGGGAAAAATCTCCTGTAGTATTTTAAGCTCCTGTTCACTCTCAGTCAACAATTATCTTAGACCTAAATCAGGACAAATGTTTCTTTTGCTCTCTTCTTTGTTTCCCTTTATATCTGCCAAGGATATGCAGTGTCAAATTGACATACTTAAAAACCTGTGATTTATGCTGCAAAACAGTAATATCAGACTTTTCTGAGAAAGGAAGAGAGATATAAATACACATATTAAAGTCCTCTGTTCTTTCTTGAATCTATGTTTTGAATTTCAGCAAAAAGTGCCAGTTTATAAATGTAAGAATGAGTTCAAATACTCTGCATTAGGTTATGGAACATATTTTACAGTCGTTGTTTTATTCATTTACCCAAGAAACCATTTGGATATATCACATTAACCCAAAATGTGCTTTCCTCCTAAAAGAATCACATTTACTCTTCCTTACCAAGAAACTATGTTATTCCTACCTTAGGGATGCATTGTTTAGATTCTGTGAATACTTACCATAAATTTCCTCTATAACAGCAATATTGTCTGAATAACTACAGATGCCAAAACCACTTTGTAGTTCATGTGCAGCACTGTTTGTCTAGCTTCCCTGGGCTGTTGACACCACTCTACTCTAATCTATTTAGCCAGGATGATCTTTGTGAATTTATAAGCCATCAAGGGTCATGAATCATAGGAAACCCCAGCTTATGTCATACTTCCAAACTTGCTAGCCCTTGATCTGTCAGCATCTCTAGTCTGGTCAGCCCCTGGTAGCACAGAAAATTTGCTCATGCCTTTCTCTCTAAAGTTATTGATTTTGTTGAATATCTGCCAAGCTTCCTTTTTCTTCTCATGCATCATCTTCTTGGGATATCTATCCACATCGAAGAAAGAAAGATATCTTCTGTTACAAAGTGACTAGAGATAAATATACATATATATAATCATTTTCACTCAGTATTTATACAAGAAACTATTAAAATATCCATCTTTATTGCCTTACAGTATAGAACCAGTATGTTTTATCTATGGTTCTTTTCAAGATGCAAAAAAGGAAACCAATTGATAAATGATGAATATAAAATCCATATGATAATGGTAAAATATAATCTTTTCAGTAAAATGCCTCATCAGGGTCTGTGATACGGTGTAGAGTTGAAAAACTTGCTTGGTAAACAACAGTCTCTGAGTTACTGTAAAAAAGCAAAAGTTTCATTGCATAAAAAAAAAAAACACATGTATTTTTGTCATTATGTAGGTGTGAATGAACTTCATTTACAGTTTCTGTGAATTCGAGTTGGGAGCTACAACCTTGATCATATAAGAGTTTTGCTGATAAGAAATAATTTGGTGGATTGTAAAACTTACCATAACTCAATCATTATTTTATATGTGAACTTTAATGGTTTTTTCTCTTTACTATTTACAAAAGCCATATGTGCTCTTGAAGAGATCCATGGTAGTGACTACTCATTTTTGTTTTAAATAAGCTGAAATTAATAAGTTACCTATGGAGTCAAAAAAAAAAAACATTAAAACTGTGAGTGGTGTAAAGACTTATTTAAATTTATATTGTATTTCAAAATCTAAGTTATACTTTTCCTGCTCTTTAACATACCAGTAGTATGCAACATTTTTACTTGACACGAAAGAAACGTATATCTTTAATATCTAAACCATGAGATTGTGATCAGATAACTCCCTGCATATGGTGTGAGTAGAGAAAATTTGGCTAAGCAAAGGCTGTATTTTGTTCAAAATGCTTTGAATTTCTCCTAGAGTTGCCTAAGGCTTCCAGTGAAAATTAGAGTCATAGGAGAAAAAAGTTAGCATCAAGGCAAATGATAGGAATACCACCTAATGAAGCAGCACAAACTTTGGCAATTCAGGAGGGATTGAAATGTACTTAGGTTGAAAGATCATTAACTCTGAAATGTTTATTTATTTATTTTTTAATTGAGCATGGTGATTTCGTCCTTTCTTCACCTCCTAATAGGGTCATCCAATGAAAAAGAGTCTGCCTTTGAATGCTGGATACTTTTGTCC
Organism: Mus caroli; assembly: GCF_978045245.1. Lineage (NCBI taxonomy): Eukaryota > Metazoa > Chordata > Mammalia > Rodentia > Muridae > Mus > Mus caroli. The sequence goes on from NW_028227271.1 coordinate 86,283,538, forward strand.
TCCATCAGCCAGTGTAGTTCATTCTAGTTCTTGAATGAATCAGAAGTCTTGTTGCTATTGTCTTGGGGAAGCTTCTTCATTACTCTGAATGAAGAGCATCTTGTTGCTTTGAGGTTTATTTATTCAAACAGCTTTGTTTTCATGGCCTTCAGGAGTACTAGCATCTAAATCAGCTACTTGGGCACTTTGTTTGCTTCTGATTACTTACAGTGTAATAGCACAGCTTTTCTAAGCCAGTGGGTCACTAAATTGAAATAATTTTTATCTCTGAATTTTAAAAGTATTATATTTTATATTGTTTCATCATTCAGTTATTTTTATTCATGCTCTAAATGTTTGCAAGTGTAATGTTATCTTTGAAAAAACTTCACTTTCACTGTGAAGAAATGAGTGTGAAATACTATATTACTTAGAAATTTAAATGTATTGTATAGCATGTATGAAAATCTCAGATAATATACTCAGTAAAACCAAAAATAATGAAAAATAAACTATTATATTGAGTTGTAGTGATAAGACAAATTCAGTTATACAGTATTTAAGTCTTGACCTTATTAGCTATATGTATGATGTAGTGAATTTTATATACACCATTTAGAGTATGTTTCTTTTTTATTTTAAAAAGTTTTTATTAGATATTTTCTTCATTTACATTTCACATGCTATACAAAAAATTCTCAAGTTACTATCACCATAATCCATACAGCAAGACTCTGCATTATTTTGAAGTGTTCATTATGCCCTGTTTTGGAATTGTTTTGTAGTGTTTCAACATGTATATGTGGTTGTGTTTTAGAAAGTGTGCATTTGTATATATGTTAACTGAACTTAACAAGGTATTCTTTTCTTAATGTCTATTAACTAACAATTTCTTACTGTAAATTATGGGCTCTGGGATGTGCAACAATTCTCTTAAAATTATGTAGATCTTATTCTAATGTATTTTATATTTCAATTAATGCAATGGCTTTCTGATTTATCAATAGTCTATAAATATTGGGATTTTATCCTTTTTGAAGCTCAATAATAGTTCAATTCTTATATCCAGTTATCTATCATGAACATTTGGATTATTTCTACACTCTCTATTATAAAAATAACATATTACTGAACATAGCATATACATATCTCTTTGAAATATAATTTTAATTAAATTGGCTATGTACCCAATGGAATTTATAAATTATTTCTAACTTGTAAGGAACTTTCTATTTCCGACAGTAATTAAAATGTAGTCTGTTTCAGTCAACAGAATGTAAGTTTCCATACCTTACATTCTTGTTTTGTTTTTCTTTAAAAAAAAAAAAAATGTTCAGTTCGCAACCATCTGTAACAGGATCTGATGCCCTCCTCTGGTGTCTCTGAAGACAGCTACAGTGTACTCATATAAATAAAATAAAGCTTTAAAATAAATTGTTCTAACAAGTGTGAGTTGGTAAATTGTGTGCCTAGTGATCATTTTCCTTCCCTCCTGGGATATATCTATATCTATAACATGGTATGAAAAATATTTAGAAAACTACAGAACAACAAATATGTCATATCCCTTTGAAAGATATTTACTGTAGATTCAAAGGAAGGTGACAAAATCTCTATGAAAGGCATAAGGATCAAGACAGAGAAACTCAAAAATGACCCTGTATCTTATGTTAACCATTTTGAGTTTAGTTATCATTCCAAATCAACAATTATAAAAAAAAAAATGTTTGTCAAATTCATAGACAAATAGATGGTTAAAAACTAATTAAATGTCAGTCTGGTGGGCTGGACATGGTGGCATATTACTTTAATCCCAGCACTTAGGTAGCAGAAGCAGGCAGATCTCTGCTAGTTCAAGGTATCCTGGTCTAAATAGCAAGTTCAAAAAACAGTCAGGAGTACATAAAGAGGCTTTACCCTCCACCACCAAAAATATATAAATAAACAAACGATTTCATGAAATTTATAGGCAACTGGATGGAACTAGAAAATATGCTCTGCCAGCATCTGACCAATACAGGTGCAGACACTCACAACCAACCAAGGACTGAGCACAACGGCCCCAATGGAGGAGTTAGGGAAAAAACTGAAGGAGCTGAAAGGGTTTGCAGGCAGGTCTGCCTGCCCATAGAAAGAACCATATCAACCAACCACCAACCAAAGAGTACACATGGAGGAAACCACGACTGCAGGTGCATATGTAGCAGAGGATGGCCTTATCTGGCATCATTGGGAGGGGAAGCTCTTGGTCCTGTGGAAGATTGATACCCCAGTTTATCAAGGGGATTGCATCTTCATAGGAAGAATTACAGTATCAAATAGGACCCCTCGGAGCTCCAAGAGTCTAGGCCATCAACCAAAAAGCATACATGGGCAGCCTTCTTAATACAGGTTCTGAGGATTCCAATTCATCTTCACTCTCTGTTACAAGCAATTTTCCCCACGGAGACAGCTTTGCAGCCCTTGCCCTGCTGGATTTTGTGAGAAACTCTGCAGCTTCTGTGTTTTATGCTTGTGGAGTCTGAGTGACCTAAAGCTGGTTCTCTTTGGGGACCTCCATGATTTTGCTGTTGTCTTCTTTAAGAAGTGATAGCTCCTGTGTAGGTGCCTGCTATGTGAAAAAAAAAATATGTGGTTGAATAATCTTTTTGCTTCTAATTCATATCCAAATATTCTTTTGTTTTCAAATTTTAGAATGGTTTGACTTATTCATGTCTGTCTTTATTTGCCTCTGTATTTCTGTGGGGGAAATACTTGTAAATCTTGAAATTTACACAGAAGAAACTTAAGGGAAAGTCAGGGCCATGTGACGTCTAATGTTTATATAAGCTTAATATGCTCCTTGATACATATATCTAAATCTAATGGTAAAAACACTTTATTTAATATTTCCTGTTTTCTGTTAACATATTTTTTCAAAATAAGCATTCTTAAGGGCTAATGCAGTTTTCCTGTACTAGCATTTTACAAATGGTTTGAATTGTTATTTTGACTTTCTGTCTATTATTACTGACTGCTCTCTGTTGATTCAACCTTTTATCATAAGGTTCATATCTACCAATTTTTGCAAGCATCTTGGTGTTTAGGACAGATGTGCTAGCAATATGTTTAGTGCAGATATATGTGATAGAATACAATATTCATTATCTCAAAGACTGACCACTCAGCAAAATCACTACTAACAATCACTGGGATGATGAGGGAACAGAACCAGCCAAAATCTATGCAGCTATGTAAACAGAACACACATAAAGCCAGTAATTGGTGCCTTGGGAAATAACTTGGGCAGAGCAAGCAGGTAGCACAGCATGTCAGTAGACTGCCTGTGGGAATATTAAACTTGCACAAAAAAATAATAGAGGGGGATGACTGGCTTATGGGAGATGCAGAAAGAAATAGAACTCTGAACATGAGAGGAGGTAAACCATACCTACAGGGTAGCGATGTTGGATATTTAGAGGTAATATGACAATTGCATGAACTCATGTTTAATGTCTAAAGATAGAGCTGACTGGACCTCTGCCTATTATGAACATAAAAAAACCCTATTTTTAAGTGTTGTTTTTTTTTTTTCTGAGATTTTATTTTATTTTTTCAGAGTATTTGAATTTGTCCTGTTAAGGCCAGATCTGAAACAAAGTAACATCTAACATGGATTCATAATTTTTCACTCATTACTAATATTTTCTCTGCTGAAGAAAATTTCTAGCAAAGGGGTGAAATCAGTTACTTTGAATATTTTAAATTTTAAAAGAGTATGAACTTGTGAATTTATGTTTACTAAAATGTTTGGTGGCTGGTAGGTCCTAGAAATTGCCCTAAGAGACATTATTTAAAACGTTACCATTTATGTGCTTACAATTTTAACTTTGGTCCAGGGTTTAGGGCTTTAGATTGAAGCTATCATTTCTTACTTGTATTTCTAAGTGCTTTGATTTAAAAAAAAATAAACAATAAACAGTAAGTATTCAATGTCCTCTGCAAGTCCCTCTGTTTTCATTGAAGCTGAGAGTACATTGTTCTCTTTTGTAATTCCAACTTTTTATTGACCAGAATAAAAAATATGCAAGATAGACAATAAAATATCAAATAATGCTATGTGGATTTGGATTGTTATACATCACTAGCATGCTTTTCCCTCATTTTGATTCATTTTGATTGAAGTCCAAAGAAATATTTATGCTATTTACATTAATATTTTATTTATATTTTGACATATACTCAAACTAAAATATATTTGTGGTGTTATTTTTTAAGACATGTAGAAATTCTGTAAACTAAGTACATCTTTAATACGTTTGTATTGTTAATATTCTGAAAGACCTGGTATAAAAATTATACATTTCTTCATGTTAATTTCATTAATTGACGACTCCCTATAAAAGTATCCAATATGTTAGCTTTTAAAAGTCATTTCTCTGAAACTGTATGTGTTTATTTTAAGTTAAAACTATTTTTGGATGAAATTCTATCATATCTAGAGTTAAGTATTAAAATAGTATTTTATTGTTGTTCATTTTTTAAAACAGATAGGTAATAAAGTTTAGCATATAAAACCGACAGTAAATATTTCTAGACCATAGTTCCATTATAAAATAAATGTTACAGGTTTTACTTGTTATTTTATATTCAAAATATGGAAAATATCTAAACTACGATGTGACATTCAAATGTCTGTATTTTAAAACCATACTGTACCCTCTAAGAAACAATCTGTAGTCTTTGATATCCATAGCCTTGGCCGGCTTATTTTGTTGTCTGTATGAAAGGTATAAAGTTTGTCATTATGAACTGAACCTTATTAATGTCACTTGGAATGAGAAGTTGGCCCTAGAGGGATAATTCTGTCTATGAGTATATGTGCACGCAAGTTCAGGCGTACAAGTACATGCTTTGGTTTAATAAGCAGACCACCGTTAGAAATAAGTGATAATGTAGAACAGAGGACTGGGCCTTTTATCTATTACAACCATTGATTTTGGCAAATATGTACTGAAATCCTTCAGAGGTCTGACACATTTTTTCCTCTTAATGAGAGGTTTTATACCCAAGTATCCAAATCTCATTAACTTTGTCAATAGGACCATGAGAGCATCCTCAGTGGGAATACCCGCCTAGAGTATTCCCACTTGATTAACACTTTCCATTTTCTCATTTGATTAAATACTTGAAATTGAATGAGGGACTCTAGGGAGATCTTTATATGCAATAGAGAAGGAATTAACCCTTTCTTAACTGATAATGTTATTTTTTTTTAATTTTAGTTTCTTTCATTTGAATTAGGCTTTCCCTATAAAATACTCAAAATTCTAGCTGCAAAACAGGCTTAAATTTGATAGGTATTTCAGCATTTTTTTTCAGAATTATAGTATAATTATGAAAGCCCCCCTTTCCATTTTCTCTCTCCATAAATTCCTATACACTCTTTACTCTTTTAGACTCATAATTTATTTAATTGCAGATTATATATATAGTATATATATATATATATGATTTATTTCACACATATATAGACTTCTAGAAATATAAGTAATTGTTAGGTATTTGTACAGAATGTTACCTGTATGCATACAGCTTCAGGGTTTTCCACTTGGTGTTGGATAATTAATTGCTCAAATATCTTAAATGAAGAGTTATAATCAAATAAAAAAATCCAACTTTAATTGATAATTCTTTCTCTCTTTGGCACTGTGCTAAACTGAATTGCCATCAATATAGGTCACTTAACTGCAGTCACTCAATATCATTCAGTGTTCAAAATTAGTAATAATCTATAAAACATATTACAAAATAAACTCAGAAAGTTATGATATTGTCACTTTATGGGGGGTGGCACTGTGTGTTACATTTTGTTCACTGACTTAAGAATTAGATGCACTTCACTTGGATTCAACTTTGTCATTTTCTGTCTGTCTCTGAATGGGATGATACATGCAGTGTGATTTTTTTTTTTATCTTTTTACAGAATGTTCAGTAATCCAAAACATACCTGAAGCCATCATAAGTCTACAGTACCTTTCTTTAAAAGGTGTTTTGGATACAACACATACATGTATGAACATGACAACACATACACGTATGAACATGACAGGCTTCTTAGTTGTCCTTAATATTAATACATAATATTAAAATTGTTTGTTGTAGCATGAAAGATAAGAATTCACCCACAAATGATACAATTTTTATGTTTATTACGTGATATTTGACAGATATAAGTTTTAAAGAAAAAATATATTTTTGATGATTGAAGAAAAACAAGATACTATATTGCTTTTATAATAAACCAGATTATGCTTAATCAGTTGGAAATCAATTCAACTATGGAAATATTGTTCTGCAATACATCCCCTTATAATGTCTTTTTGGAAAGTTAGGTGGGGGTGGAAGTTCGTATAATCAAGTATTCTACCAATTTAGACTTGTCAAGCTTTATCTTGATATAGTCAAAAAAGTAACAGATGTTTTGTGTATTTTTGGGTTTCTATTCAGAATCGATGAACACAGTTCTAAAATTTCAGAAAATTTGCAAACCGTATTCATGAATAATACTAATTCTTGTCCCAAAATTATTATTGACCTTATCTCCAGGGAAACCTTCCAGCCTATTAAAACGGTGCCAAAGCCTTGTGACTTGTGAAATGTATGTCAAAATGTTACATTAGCAATGACTAATGTCTTTACATAGATAGGTTTTCTCAAAAATGTCAAAGCACATATATATCATTATTAGTTTAAGTAAGAGAATCTAAATGTCCTTAAAGATCTCTGTGTGTTCTCTATTCATCCAGTCACCAACAATAAGCCTGGTAAATCTTTACTTCCTTCTTGTCCTAGATTTTTTTTTTCTTTTCCAGAAAGTCTCATAATTTGTATCTGGGATGTTTAGCAGAAATTGTCAAATTGGATCATCTAGAATATGGCCTTCAAACATTTCTCTGTCAATCTAGATCTATAGATAAAAAGATATAGAATTACACCATTTTATTGATCTATCTAGTTATGATTTTATATAGTTATTCATATTATTTTTAGATACTAAAATTTATTCCACCTTCTCTTTCCTCCCTCCAAGCCTTCTCATGTAACCATTCTGGCTTTCTTTCAAATGCATGCTCTCACTTTCCTTAACTTCTGATGCATGGAAACACAGACATGAACATACATCTATATTGTTGAATTTAACCTGTTCAATCTGTATTATGTTACTTGTTTGTATGATTGTAGGCCTGATCATCTGTTATTGGATACTTAATTGGTCTAAGAGCCACCATATGGAGCTGGGATTTCAACCCAGGACCTTTGGAAGAGCAGTCAGTGCTCTTAACCACTGACCCATCCCTCTAGCCCGGGCTTGTGATGTTTAGCTCATGTTTAAACTCATGTTTAAGCAGTCATGTTGATGAGACTTTATGTGTATAGCTTCTGAAATTACTAGAAGACACAATCTTACAACAAACTCCCTGATTTTCTAGCTCCTAGAGATTTGCACCAAGGCTTCCAGACTGTTTTGTGAGCCTTTGCAATGGGAGTTTTAGTGTAGATCGGCCTGCGGTTCACAATGGAAAGATGTTTTATCTTACCTGCACTTGGAATTATTTTGAGTATTTGGTCTTATGTTGAATGAAATGAAGTTGGTCACATTCTATGATCTCTCTCCTTTTTTCCTATGTATGTAAAGTGACTAGTTCTCTCAAGGTCCAGCTACTCTGATTTCTTTGATGGGACAGACTGTAAACTGGAACTGCGAGCTAAATAAGCCCTTTCTTTGATAATATTTAAAAAAATATTTTATAATAGTAAAAAAGCAGAAATTAAGAGAGTATTTAAAAAAAATCTTTATTATGTTTTATATTTTGGGGTTTTGTGTGCTCTTTTTCATTAGATAAAAAAAAGAACAAACAGACATATAAAAGTTGTAAGATAAAAACAAACCTGAATTGGACAAAGTATGCAAACATGAAAGAAACAAATTGGAGCTTAAGTAAAGTAAGGGAAACAAATATCGTGCAGAGAAACACATTTGCTCACAGAGAAAAATCCTCTAAAGACACAAAAATATCAGAAAAAAAAAAAGGGTGTGTGCGTGTGCACTTAGGCAATCTACTGTGTGACAAATAAATGCCCTCTAAGTTCCTTTTGTGTTGATCATCTGCTGCTGAGCTTGGAGTCTGCCTTAAGTGTGGTTGGTATATCCAGTGAGACTCTTCTGGGGAAACTAAATTTTCTTTTGCAGTGGTTGCCACTTGAAGAAAGTTGGGAAAGGGCTGGTGAGATGGCTCAGTGGGTAAGAGCACCCGACTGCTCTTCCGAAGGTCCAGAGTTTAAATCCCAGCAACCACAACCATCCGTAACAAGATCTGGCGCCCTCTTCTGGAGTGTCTGAAGACAGCTACAGTGTACTTACATATAATAAATAAATAAATCTTAAAAAAAAAAAAAAAAGAAAGAAAGTTGGGCATTTGTTTCCATTTCTTGGAGCACATCTGGCACAGAGCTTTGTATGTAATTTGCATGCTGCCACAGCCTCTGTGAAATTACACGTATGTTCTCCTTAACCTATTAAACCTTGGTTCCTTGGTGTCTTCCATCTCTACTGGCTTTTACAAACTTGTTGTGTACGCTTCCACAGAGTTCCCTTTTGAACACAATGTTTACTTCCATGAAGAGCATGCAAGCCCTGTACTTTATTGACTGGTTCCCCTTCCACTGCAGTGAAATGTTGTAAAACAGGGAATCATAGGGGAAGAAAAGTAAACACAATTTGGTTCATTAAATGTAAATCTCTAGATGTGAGCCACATTTATATCTTTTCTTCATAAAATTTTCTATTGGTTTTCTGTTCTTATTTTCTGTATTGCTTAGGAATATTACAACTGCATTTCTCTGATGATAATGGGAAATCTTTGACTTTCTGACTATGAAATATCTTTAAGATAATTTTGTTTACATTTTCCATTCTGTTTATTATCCCCTTTAATTTGAAGTTTGATGAAGTTATCATGAATAATAGCACATTTCATGACTCCTACATTAATTGATAAGATTAGGTCCATTATTTTGGGGGGAGGTGGTAAAATAAATTTTCTTTTAAAAGACAATGGTTTTTTTTCCCCCCTGGAGAAATTGTACTCTAAATAGTCTGAAGATTTTTTTTTTTAATTACGTGACATATTTTTGCTTTAGGAAAGAAGCTCAATGCTTATGATATGATTAATCAAAGTAGGATCATTAACCTGGGTGATTTAACGTTTGATGTTTTATCAGTTTCCTGAGTTCTTGCCAACACATTTTTAAAAAGGGTGTAATTCTGTTTTTTAATAATATGTGGAACAAAAGAAATTAAATGGGATACTTACATTTTGAAATACTTATGACAATTATGCTAATAATCTGGTTCCTGTAATGGTTTTTTTCTTTTAATTTTCAGATAAACAGTAACTGATATGCTGATATTAACTACAATATTACCAAGATTGGAAGTCAGTAAACTATTAATGTACTTATAAGTAGTGATCATATATCCCACAGCAAAACCCTGTGTTTAAATACATGCTAATACAACTATTCCTTACCTTGTTAGTGAATGATTCAGAATTATAGTAGAAAAAAGAATTTTCTGCAACATATATTTGGTAATGTTTCTTGTTACAATGAATAAAAATGATATTTTCAAAACAATAAAAGAAAAATGGACTTGTCTGGGATTTATATATTGCTGTATAGGAAGTATTTTCCTTATTATAAATCTTAATTTCAATATTTCAAAAGCATATTTTCAATGATTTATTTTTTAGTTATTTCTTTTATAACATTCATATTATTAAAAAGTACAGAAACAGACCAAAATCAGCCCAGCCATTGGAAGCATCAATTGTGAAAAATTCAGACATTTTATTCAAAGATTTCACATCACTAGTTTTGAAAGTGAGTTTTAAATTTATTAGAGAGCATAGTAACACAAGCTTATTTATTTTATTTGAGGCTTCATATTCTAATTGGTGACTCAATTTTTATTCTTTTTATTATTTGATGATTTGTTCGTACTTTATTGCACATTTATAGAGATCACATTCCCATCAACAGTATAGATAAGAAATCCTTCCTCTATTTTCCAAAGTTTTAACATACTGCAGTTGAAAAGATTCCTCACTATGCATTCATATATATATATATATATATATATACATATGTATATATATATATTCATATTACATATATTCCAGATGAATGTAATGATTGCATGTATGTATATATATACATATGTATGCATGTTTGCTATTTTTGGATGTTCTGTCTTTGTAAAAAATATCCTCAAATTCTACATGTTGCCAGTTGGTGCTTTTGTTTAATTTTATATAAATGAGCTTTTAACTTGGAAGGAGTCTCACTTTTCTGTGGAGAGCCGTGCCATGAGCAATCACTGTGGAGAGCCTTGCGCATGCCGCGAGCAATCACCATTATAAGATGGCACTGGCCTCCGCTGTGACTAACTAGTAAACAAGCCTTGTGCCCAAGTGCGAGAGTGAACTCACTCCTAGTCACTGCCCATTCTCAGGGTGTACTAGTGGGGTGATGGGCGAGCAAAGAATCAGGAGCTGTCACGCCACATCAGGTGCTGAAACGTCATGGCTGAGAGCTATATAAGGGACTCCATTTTCTGGGGTAGGGGTCTTCCTGAGAAGTAAGCAATAAAGCTTTGCCTCAGAAGATTCCAGTTGTCCTGAGTGTGTTCTTGCTGGCGGGGACAAAAGCTCGGGATACTTTTCCACTTAATCTATATTGCCAGTGCACTTGGATTATTAAAATGTATTACTAAAGTTAATATCCTGCACATTCTCTCCATGTTTTCCAGGTGATCTTACAGTCATGTCTTCAATTCATTCTGGTATTTGTATTGGTTGGAGATAGGAGGGGTAAGATTTTGTACTTCTCCTGGGTATACACTTTTCACAGGACCATTTACCAAAGAGGTATTTCTTTCCTCATCTTTTGTTTTCTTGGCTTTTTTACCAAATTAGGGGAAGAATGGTGTACTGGCTAGTTTTGTGTCAAGTTGACACAGCTGGGGTTATCACAAAGAAAGGAAATTCAGTTGAGGGAATACCTCCATGAGATCCATCTGTGGGGCATTTTCTCAATTAGTGATCAAGGGGGAAAGGCCCCTTGTGGGTGGGACCATCCCTGTGCTTGCAGTCTTGGGTTCTATAAGAGAGCAGGCTGAGCAAGCCAGGGTAAGCAAGCCAGTAAAGAACATCCCTCCATGGCCTCTGCATCAGCTCCTGCTTTCTGTTTGAGTACCAGTCCTGACTTTCTTTGGTGATGAACAGCAATGTGGAAGAGTAAGGTGAATAAACCCTTCCTCCCCAAGTGCTTCTTGGTCATGATGTTTGTGCAGGAATAGAAACCCTGACTAAGAAAAATGGATTTTTTTTGTAATATATATTTTTTGTTTTGTTTACAAATTTCACGTTGCAATAGTCTCAATCTCCCTCCACTGGAAATCTTGCCAGGTTGTAGGAGATGACCCGCTCAGGCAACATAGCCCCCATTACACAGAGAATCTTAACCAGTTTAAATTCTTATCATAACCCTTAAAATATAAAATTTCAAAATATCAAAATATTAATTGTCATTTTCATTTAAATATGACATATTAAAATTTACATGTTAATTTCAATAATGAATAAATTATGCAAAAGGAAATTTACTGCCACTTTTAAACTAAGAAAGACTTACACATATACACATTCATTCTATGATTTAAAACAAACTAAAGTGATATTTTTTAAAATTTTATATGTATGCTTACAAATTGGTCAAAATTCTAAAATTATAATTTATATTTTGCATAGTATTTCATTGTATGATGTGTCCAATGACTGGTTTTGCATGTAAAATTTAGCCATGCAATTTCAATAATATTTTAACATAATTAAGTTTTGCATTTGTTGCCTTTGGTACATATATATATATATATATATATATATATATATATATATATATATATATGGTTAACTTCATATTTATATAACATTTTAAAAACAACTGAGTTTACTTTGTTTTGATTAAATTCATTGAAAACTTACCTTCAACAAATATGTTAACAGATTTTACTTAGGCATTGAATAAGAAGAAATCGAATAAATTTAAATCAATTTTGTTAGGTTGCCTGAATTTGATTCAGAATTCCCACTTAAGTATATATATACACACAAATGTTTACAGACACACAAACACACAGACATATATGTGAAAATATATGTGAGATATATATATATATATATATATATATATATATATATATATATATACAGGCTCTTCTAGAGCCTAGGATTTAAAGATGATTTTCTTGACTGGTTTGCTCTTTAGGTGAGATGATAAGAAAGATTATTGACTGATTATTTAAATGAGTAATTTTTTGCTTACTTCTTCTCTTTGAATCCTTTATACTTCTTTCCATATTCCCAGTGACTTTTCATTCTTTAAGAATGAGAAAGAGGAACACTCTTCCATTGTTTGTGGGATTGCAAGCTTGTACAACCACTCTGGAAATCAGTCTGGCGGTTCTTCAGAAAATTGGACATAGTACTACCAGAAGATCCCACAATACCTCTCCTGGGCATATATACAGAAGATGTTCCTACCGGTAAGAAGGACACATGCTCCACTATGTTCATAGCAGCCTTATTTATAATAGCCAGAAGCTGGAAGGAACCCAGATGCCCCTCAACAGAGGAATGGATACAGAAAATGTGGTACATTTACACAATGGAGTACTACTCAGCTATTAAAAAGAATGAGTTTATGAAATTCCTAGGCAAATGGATGTACCTGGAGGGCATCATCCTGAGTAAGGTAACACAATCACAAAGGAACTCACACAATATGTACTCACTGATAAGTGGATATTAGCCCAAAACTTAGGATAACCACGATATAAGATACAATTTGCTAAATGCATGAAACTCAAGAAGAATGGAGACCAAAGTGTGGACACTGTGCCCCTTCTTAGAATTGGTAACAAAACACCCATGGAAGAAGTTACAGAGACACAGTTTGGAGCTGAGATGAAAGGATAGACCATCTAGAGACTGCCATATCCTGGGATCCATCCCATAATCAGCCTCCAAACGCTGACACCATTGCATACACTAGCAAGAATTTGCTGAAAGGACCCAGATATAGCTGTCTCTTATGAGACTATGCTGGGGCCTAACAAACACAGAAGTGGATGCCCACAGTCAGCTATTGGATGGATCACAGGAGCCCCAATGGAGGAACTAGAGAAAGTATCCAAGGAGCAAAAGGGATCTGCAACCCTATAGGTGGAACAACAATATAAACTACCCCGTACCCCCTGGAGCTCCTGTCTCTAGCTGCATATGTATCAGAAGATGACCTAGTTGGCCATCAGTGGAAAGAGGGGCCCAGTGGTTGTGTAAACTTTATCTGCCTCAGTACAGGGGAACGCCAGGGCCAAGAAGTGGGAGTGGGTTGGTGGGGGAGTGGGTGGGGGACTTTTGGGATAGTATTGAAAATGGAAATGACATAAATACCTAATAGAAAGAAAGAAAGAAAGAAAGAAAGAAAGAAAGAAAGAAAGAAAGAAAGAAAGAAAGAAAGAAAGGAAGGAAGGAAGGAAGAAAGAAAGAAAGAAAGTGATTTTCAGGCTGGAGAGATGACTCAGTGGTTAGGAGCACTGGCTGCTCTTCCAGAGGTCAATTACCAGTGTATTAGTTAGTGTTTTCTAGAGTCATAGAACTTATGGATAGTCTCTATATAGTAAAGGAATTTATTGATGACTTATAGTCTGCAGTCCAATTCTCAACAATGGTTCAGTTGTAGCTGTGAATGGATGTCCAAGGATCTAGCAGTTACTCAGTCCCACATGGCAAGCAGGCAAGGGAGCAAGAGTAAGACTCTCTTCTTCCAATGTCCTTATATTGTCTCCAGCAGAAGATGGAACACACCTTTAATCCCAGATGACCTTGAACTTGGAGATTTAATCTTCTGGAATCCATAGCCACTATGCCTCAAGATCTCTTCAAATGCTGACACCATTGCATACACTAGCAAGATTTTGCTGAAAGGACCCTGATATAGCTGTCACTTGTGAGACTATGCTGGGGCCTAGCAAACACAGAAGTGGATGCTCACAGTCAGCTATTGGAGGTATCACAGAGCCCTCAATGGAGGAGCTAGAGAAAGAACCCAAGGAGCTGGGGGGATCTGCAACCCTATAGGTGGAACAACAATATGAAATAACCACCCCCCCACGAGTTCATGTCTAGCTGCATATGTATCAGAAGGAAACAGTGGAAAGAGAGGCCCATTGGTCGTGCAAACTTTATATGCCTCAGAATGCCAGGGCCAAGAAGTGGGAGTGGGTGGGTGGTGGAGTTGGTGTGGGAGGGTGTTGGGGACTTTTGGGGTAGCATTGAAAATGTAAATGAAATAAATACCTAATAATAATAATAATAACAATAAAGACAATAAAAAGCAATTGTTATAAGTAAAAAAAAAAAAAATCTCTATACCAAGATCCAGATCAGAAACTTCTATTTCCAAGCCTCCAGATAAGGGTCACTGGTGAGCCTTCCAATTCTGGATTGTAGTTTATTCCAAATATAGTCAAGCTGACAACCAGGAATAGCCACTACAATCCACCCCTTGTCAACTTGACACAAATAATATCTCGTGTTCACATTAAACAATAATAAGATTGTGAATATGCCTAACATGATATAACTATCCCTTGTACAATCGCAAACACATTTGTAAATTTACAATGGGGCAATGTCCCTTGGGGACATCCTTTGAGTGTCTCAACTTAAATACAAATTGATGTTAAAGGAATTGGAAGAAAGACAAAAATATTCGTTAGCAAAATAAAACAGGGACATTCATATTACTTTATAATCCTTGTTTCTGCAACTGGTTATGTGGCCTTAATTGGTATTTATAAATACCTTCCTCTACTACCCATTCTGTATTTCCTTCACCTTTGGCAAGCACCTCAGCAGGTCTTGACTCTTTTCCTGGAGGATTGACCCATAGGTTCATTCCTGATGGGTCTGCGTCCTTTGTCATCCTACTTGGATTAGGCTGTAGTAGTTTCCCATTGACTTTAATCTCAGGACATGGTAGTACTAAGAGACTAAGAGACCTAAGGGATCTCCTACTTTACAGACATAATCTTGCTTACCTCCATTGTGAAGAGGTAGTCCAATTTCCTCATGGTAATCTGGATCTATCACCCCTCCTAACACTGTTATTCCTTTTTTAGCCTGTTGGTTTAAGGGCATTAGAAGCCCAAAATGACCAGGGGGAAGACTGAGCTTCCAGTTCAAAGAATGTTTGTTGTAGCTCCTGGTAGAAGCACTCCCCACTCTGGAGCCAAAACTTCTAGGGCTGCAGAGCCTAGAGTTATTGGGACAGGAAGACAACCACATTGTGCCTCACAATCATCTGTAATGGGATCCAGTGCCTTTTTTTGGTGTGTCTGAGAGAGCAACAGTGTATTCATAAACGTAAAATAAATAAGTCTTTAAAATAAACAAACAAATCAAAAATAACAAAAAAGGAAGGTGATTTCCACTTTATTCTTTTCTTCAAGAACCAGGCTGAGTACTTCGCACCCCCAAAACAGAACAGAAGAATGCTCTTCATATCTATTAAATAGGAGTAGGATTGAAGCAACATGACAAGTGAGCCTCTAGGATTAGTAGACCTAGTGAACATTATTTTTTGCCATTATTCATAAATACAAAATAAGTGATCATTGCAACATGAATGAAAATGAATCTGTTTAAAACTTATCTAAAAATAGAGTAAAACAATCTAAGCTTTTAGAATACAAAACCCAAAAGATAATTTACAACAATATTAGTTGAAAATTCTAAAGCTATATGAGTATATTAATAACTAATAGTTATGTAAAATAGACAGTGACTTACTGAACTATCCATTGGCAAGTTATGCATCCATGTACAATAACTTGGCAAATGGAGGAATAGGTGACTTGCCACGCAGTATTGATGAAGATTGACACTGAAACAGTTATTTTGCACATAGATTGCAAATAAAAGGGATAGAAAGCAAAACTGAAATAATACCTAACATTGTCTACTTCTCTCCAGGATGCTTTGCACAATCCCATTTTCCTGATTGCATTTATTGCAAACTGCTGAGACTTTTATGTAAAATATAACACAAGAAATGAAGTACCAATTTTGAATGTGAATTGCAAAAGCTATTGCCTCTTTTGATCCTTGCTAACTTTGAAGATTGATGCCATTTGTAAACTTCCCTTTGGCATTAATTGGGGCTCCATCTATCCAATTTGAACTTGTACTGTAATTTCCTCCTACAGATCCTATCAAAAACAAAATGCATGAGCTGCGGAGTTGATTCACTCTCACTTGGGATTTGAGGTGGAAACAGCCTTGTAAGTGGTCTAGAACCAGCATTGGCTCATATTCAACCTTCACTCGAGAAATTATATTAGAATATGTATTCACAGTAATAGCTAATTAAGGAGAAATTATTACACATTGATTGAGAGCAAATAACAAACAAACAAAACCATGACTAAAATAATAACTAAAAGGTCTCATGACTTAATTTTGAGCAATTGCAGTTCACTATATAAGTGTAAACTGTTTCATTTCTTGACAGTCATAATTAGCAGTATTGTACATCTGCTAACCTTGAAAGTCAGTTCAAAAATATATATGTAAGACCCAGAGTATATAGTATATGAATATCTAAACATGCATCATACTTAAACACAAAATTATTATTAGTAAAAATAGTTACATTTCAGAAATTAGATCTGTGTAAAATCTTATTCATAAATACTAAAGTACCAAAGCTTTTTGAAAGATTTATTTTATATATATATTGTTGCTGTCTTCAGACATACCACAAGAGAGCATGGGATCCCATTACACATGGTTGTGACCCACCATGTGGTTGTTAGGAAATAAACTCATGGCTTCTGGAAGAGCAGGCAGCACTCATAACCACTGAGCTATCTCTCCAGCAACCCCATATTTAAGATTCATTTATCTATACCACCCTGAACATGCCCAATTCGTGTGAGATATAATATTTAATTTATCATATCTTATGATGTAAATAATAGGTCTGATGGAAAAGGCCTACTTATTTTCAACCTAGTAGATTGTGGGTATATCTTATTTTATACTGTTAGTATATAATATAAACTTGCATAAAATGTTTCTTAATTGAGAAACTGTGATATGATAAGTTAATATTAATTTTTTGTAAGCATTATGCATATAAAAACAATGGAGTCTGCATTTGACTTGGAAAACTTATAGAGATAAAGTATATACAGATCATGTTTATTGTAGTAATACTATGACAAGGGTATGAGCTACCATAATAGACCAAATAATTTCCAAGCCATTAAACAAACAAATCATTTATATAGAGGAATGTAAACAAATCATTTATACATCTATTGCACATTGTGAATCTTTAACTATGCCTCAGAGACATCTCATAAGTAGTTCAAAGCAGAATAAATCTATCATATTTTGTTAGGGTTGGAAAGAAACACTTTAAAATGACATATAATCCACTAAAATTATAAAAGACATTATTCAGCCAAGTAATCCTGACATCTAGAAATATTAATATTATTATGATAATTAGGAAGGAATATAATTATTCAAATATTTGTCACTTGATATACAATAAATTGCATTAAGGATGGAGATTCCTGCAATTTTTATGATTATTTTGTGTTAGACATAGATAAACATTTCATGTTATGTTCCTTATTAAATTATGGTTTCCTCCATTGGGCTATACATTCCTACATTACAGTATATACTATCAGCAGAATCATTGAGCTAGCACATATTTTGTCAATGTTAAAAGAAAGAAAGAAAAAATAAACAGTTGCAATACTATACCTAACAGGTACCACACGTACTTTTGTGTATATACACTTTTCCTGGTTAAAGAGGAAAAATTCCATCTGACCTCAAGATCTCTGTTTATGACCACTTAGAAAAATTATCTATCCATCTTAGCATGGGAGGGATAGTTATTATTAAATCTATAGGAATTCCACAACCTTTGTAATTTCCTTAGTATTTTTGTCCATTTCAGTAAGTACAACTACTAAATTGAATTATCTTCAAGGAGATCACCATGTTAATTTGGAATTGAAATATATGCAACCCACTGTTTAAAATTTATTTTTAATGATCAGTTCAGGACAAAATAATTTTCATATATGTTGAGATTTGGCTATGTATTCTTCTATATTATTCCATGATTTAGAGAACATTTTTAGGATCTAAATTTTCTTAGAATATGGTGATATATTTTAAAGTGTCTTTTGATTAAGAAGCTGAACTTTTTCAAGACCTTTTCACAAAATTAATAATACTTAAGAACATTTGATATGATTTACATAACCTGAAATCATACAGTATAATCAGCCTGTTTGAATTAAACCACATTTAAGAAAGTCATGTAAGCATTTCTATTTCTTGGAATTCTCATTAATTAGCTTTTACACACTAGGATAAGTATATACTTTAACCTTTAGTTATGTACTCTCTATACCTCTGACCCAAAATAGTATGTGTAGTGTGATATGGTGTGTGTGTGTGTGTGTGTGTGTGCGTGTGTGTATGTATGCATATGTGACATTCATTTACTGAAACTATTCGATACGGTGAAGGCAGACTTAAACAAACACCCTATAAATGATTGGAAAATGTAAATGATGGAAGAAAATGTATATACAGATTGGTAATAATATTTTTGTGTTTCTGACTGCTGGTCTAGTTCAGTTATGATCATCCTTTCCTATATCATGGTTTGTATTTCCTTTTTCAGTAAATATTGATCAAAGCCCTTTGTTAGATATAGGCATAACACACACAGGACACAGGGGTTAATTACACACATAGATACACAGACACACACATACACTCACACACACACACACACATAGATACACATAGACACACACACACAAACACACTCACACACACATGCTCACACATATCCATACACTCACACAGAACAGACAACAACATGGCAATAAACACAGACTACAGATAGAAGAGAGACACAGAAGAGAAGATGAAAATTCAAGTTTGGGTTCACTGTTGCTGAAATACTTTCTGGAAGAAGGCTCTATTTTTATTCCATAATATGGCACTGATCCATTTTGGTGCCCTTCTCCAAAGCTTCCTCAGTGTGTGATTTATACACTAAAAGACTGCCTCTTACAGCAGCTTTTAACTCTGTTTTGAAGAAGTATCAGTACAGCCTCTGAGTGGACCCAAGTGGTACTCCATCTGTCAGGTCACGACGTATCTAGCACAGATTGATGAATCCATTATTTACTTTTGGTGTTGTATAATAGAGTTAATGTTAGGAATTAAGATTTGAATAAAAGAACCTTCATTCTCCTCAGCCAGGATATTGAGGTGTATTGAATATATAACAAAATGTTACCATTGTAAAAGATTAACGTATTTGTAAGCATTCCTGACAGGTGTTACTAAAGATTTTAATCTCACATCTTTTCCTCTTTCAGAGGTAAAGGTATTTACAATGGAAAATATAAAAAAATGTGAAAATATAAAATTATACTCATGAATTGGTTGCCTTATCAGCGTTGATATTAGCATCTGCACCTTACCTTATTGCATCTTGATACACTGGATTCAGTTGATATCCCAGGAAGGACTGCTTTTCATTGCAGGGAAATAGAAGAGGAGTGGATCTGGGGAAGAGGGTAGGTAGCGCAGGGTGGGGGGTACTTGGAGGAGTGGAAGGAGGGAAAAGTGTCCTTGGTACATATTATATGAGAGAAGAATAAAGGTATGTACTTATATGTTTTACAAATTACAATAAAATGACATCATTTCCACTTCCTTTTCTTCCCATAAACAGTTTCTGTATAAGCCTCCTTGCTCCTTTTCAAAACCATGGCCACTCTTTTCATTCATTCCATTCTTGTGTGTGTGTGTGTGTGTGTGTGTGTATTCCTAAATATATAACATGTTTAGTTTATATATTATTTATATATGTGTTTCAAAGCTGACTACTTGCTATTGTATGTCCAGTTTATGTGTGATGCCCAAGGAAAGACTATTTCTTCTAGTCTCAGTGCCACTGAATTGCCTGCACTTTCTTGTGTAGAGCTTAAAAACCTTACTTACTTTTCAGAAAGCTCACCCTCGGACCTACTTTTGCTAACAAGTCCACAACACCTAGAACTCCCCAAACAATATCAAAAACTTAAGGTCAACTATTAAAAGTTCAGAACCTATGGGTTATATTGTCATACGAATTATTAATTTTTCACTCCCAGGCCTGCATAGGCTTATGGTCATATTGTAATGCCAAAGGCATTTAGTCCAACTTAAAAAGCCTTGTGTTGGCCCTAGGTCCTGTGAAGGTTCGGAGGGGAAACTAGGAAAGAGGATCACATTTGAAATGTAAATAAAAAATATATCTAATAAAAAGAAAGAAAAAAAGAGAAAGAAAGAAAAAGAAAGAAAGAAAGAAAGAGCCTCTCGTTTCCTCACAGTCTTAATACTTTATAAACTACAAAGTCGAAAGCTTTTTCTGAGACCCAGGCTAACTCCTAATTGTAATGTCATGTAAAATTAAAAAGAAAATTACATACTTCTAGTATATAATGTCATAGAATATATCATACCATTCAAAAATTGAAGAATGGCCTTTCAGTGGGAAAATACTACACCAAGGCCAGACAAGAACTCCGTAGGGCAAACACCAAATAGTATAGCTGCATTTCTGAGGTTGAGACTATAATTTCAAAGGGCTTACATGGCTTTTCTTCTATACTTTTGTTACCTTCGACATACATCTCCCCCTTGGTCTTGTTTTACTCCATCTATGCATCTGTCCATGGCAAATATTCAAGAGTCCTGGAATCTATACTCCCTTTGAGTTTTTAGTGAAAACTCACAGCTTTATGCAGTGGCCTTTCAGGGCCTATTGGCCTAACAGAGATTGTACCTGGAGGCTTTGATGCAGAGCCACATGGTTCCTACTCTTGACATATCCCAGGAAAAAAAAAAAAGAAAAGAAAAGAAAAGAGAAGAAAAGAGAAGAGAAGAGAAGAGAAGAGAAGAGAAGAGAAGAAAAGAAAAGAAAAGAAAAGAAAAGAAAAGAAAAGAAAAGAAAAGAAAAGAAAAGAAAAGAAAAGAAAAGAAACAAAACAAACTATGGAAAGAATAGATGATACCCTATTTCTGCATCTTTTATGATTCTAAACTAGCATCATGTACATGACTTTTCCAAATTATTCTGCTAGCTTCAGAAGGATCCTGAGCCCCTTGAATGTAGAGAAATTTTAATTCAGCAGCATGGCTGCTATGATCATATCCCAGACCTTGTAGATCTGTGTGATCCTGCTGAAATGAAACATCTTTAATCCAAAACAATGACGGTGAAGTTAGTGCTCAGAAGGTAGCAGGCATGTCTGATAGTGACATCTAATGGAGTTGTGGACAAAGTGACCAATCAGAGAAAGATTTGACATAATGAGTCAGGGATAGGAAACCCCCACCTCTGAAGAGGAAAGCTGTTTAAGAGCAGGGCAGAGAGAGGGAAGGCAGTCAGTCAGTCCAGAGGCAGTCAGGGCAATGTGTACAAGTGCAGTAGAGTTACATACCTTAGCAAGTTCATGTAGTCCAGTGCTGGTCACAAGAGGTAACTGAAGGAAGAGACTGAGAAAGCCAGAAGATTACAACAAAGTGTCCTAATCATCTTAGGTAAAGCCAATCACAGCAATTCAGTGAGAGACTGCAAGAAACCAGATTGACTCAGTCAGCTTAGAGAAGAGTTTGAAACAGAAGAGTTTGGTTGAAGCAACCATCCAGCAATCAGAAAGAACTTGAAAGGGTGAATTTATTCTGCAGTAAGCCACTGAGATGACAATTACAACAGGTGAATAAAAGTCACATTTACACTTGAATCACATTATCAATAGTTTTTTGGTTTTTTTTTCATCTCCATAATGTTGGGAAGCAAAAGGTGCTTTATTTTCCCATTTTAAGGGTTGAAAATTTAGCTGGGTGAGGTCGTTTCTGAGGGCATCTTTCCTTTTCCTTCAACGAGGGAAGTCTCACCTTGATGACACTAATTTTTTTCATATGTAGTAACATTGGATGAAGAATTGTTTGCTGAAAAATCTTTTCTCTTTAAACTGTATACTTGATTGCTTTCTGCTCCACTAGCTTTTATTCATCTATACAATAGCTATTAATAATAACTACATCACAGAGTCAACAGTATGTGGCCTTTATATTACAGGTCATATAACAATTAGTCCATTCCTGTTTAATTTATTCTCAGGCATATTTTTAGGAACAGAGGAAAGATAAGCAAAACTTAGCCAAATAGCACACTAGTCCACTTGATAATATTTCCTTCTGAAAAAATTTTTAATATGTACACATGATTTTTTATTTTTTGTTTGTTTGTTTTTCAGGACAGGGTTTCTCTGTGTAGTCCTGGCTATCCTGGAACTCACTCTGTAGACCAGGCTGCCCTCGAACTCAGAAATTCGCCTGCCTCTGTGTCCCAAGTCCTGGGATTAAAGGTGTGTGCCACCACCCCGGCTTAGATATTTTCTTTATTAATATTTTGAATGTTATCCTGTTTCCTGGTTTCCCCTCTGAAAACTCCCTACCCCACTTCTTGCTTGTCCTGCTAACCAACCCACCCACTCCTACTTTCTGGCCCTGGCATTCCCCTTTACTGGGGCATAGAACCTTCACAGGTTCAAGGGTCTCACTTCCCATTGATGACCGACTAGGCAATCTTCTACTACATATGCAGCCAAAGCCATGAGTCTCACCATGTGTTTTCTTTGGTTGGTGGTTTTAGTCCCAGGGAGCTCTGTGGGTAGTGGGCCTCTACCATCTGTATTTTATTCTATACCACTGCCTTCCAAGTTTTTTTTCTTTGTGTTTTTTTTTTCAATTTTTTATTAGATATTTTCTTCGTTTACATTTCAAATGCTATCCAGAAAGTCCCCTATACCCTCCCTCCCCCGCCCTGCTCCCCTACCCAGCCACTCCCACTTCTTGGCCCTGGTGTTCCCCTGTACTGGGGCATATAAAGTTTGCAAGACTCATTTCCTTCCGAGTTTTCACTAAGCTTGGAAGTTAGATATGACTTACAGCATCAAACATTTTTCTAGTTTCAAAGTCTCAAAATCTTCTACATTTCTCCCACCAGCAGCATAGTCAGGTTCTTCACAGCAACAACCAACTCTCTAGCACAAACCTCTGTATTGTTTACTTTTCCACTATTGTAATCAAACACCAAGATGAAGAAAGCTTAGTGAGAGATGAGATTTCAGTTTTGCTTTTTTTGGTTTATGGTTCCAAAGTGACCCATAAACAGATGGCATCATGGCTGGAACAAGAGGCTGTGAGCTGCTATATTAAACTGAAAGCAAAAAAATTAAGAGAGCATACTGTAGGTAAGGAAAGAACAGTCTCTCAAAGCAGTCCTCCACCTTGTATTCTTCTCACAAGGCCTTACCATCTTAATCTCTCCAATGAATCCCAACTTTGAATTAAACATTTAAACACCCAACCCACAGACAAATAAAACTGAGAAGTTTGTATACTATGTAAGTGAGAAGGTTGATAGGATATGTTCATAATGGCACCTGTGAGGACTTTATGGAAAGTTAGATAAAATTGTTCAAAACTTTCCACAAACACTTTAATGTTTTGTATTTATTTGTTTATTTGCTTATTTATTCATTTAGTTTTTGAATATGAAGCTTTGTATCTCAACGCTTTGGAAAATTTGGAAGCCAGAATTCCCATAGCAGTTTTGTTGCTGCTGCTGTTGTTGTTGTTGTTGTTGTTTTCTTTTCTTTTTCTTTTTTTTTATAATTTCTTTTAGAGATGTTTGTCCCCGAAATTTAGGGTGTCAGGATTGAAGGCTAGTAGTGCCTTATCCATTGAGCCATCTCAGGGGTCCTTAAACAGTATTTTCTATCAAACTAAGGATCCACTGTTATCATTTGCCTTGCTGCCTACCCACCATGAGCTCAGTAGAGTTAGAAACCAAGAAGGCTTCAAATCCCTCACCATCAATCCTGTATCTTATTACACATGGCCGCTTCTGCATTTACTCTTCACTCTATATGGTTAAAAAAATAGTGAGGTCATTGCCATATGGTGTAGATTTTTGTTTTCTCAGAGGGCAAGTGAGGATAACTTGCTATACCAATAGGATTTCCACAGAGATATAGAAACACATACAGTCTTCAGTGATCTCAGTTCATGTGAATTATTACTAGCTTGATAACCTTATTCTACACGATATTTTAATATCACATCTAAGCAATCCTTGTTTTTTTATTTCTCAGAAAGATCTGGAGAATAAGAATTATTGAAATTAAATTACACAGGTTCTGGCTGCATATATGAAATCATTCACAGGTTGGAACCTAACTTTACATGTCTGAGACATTAGTGCATAGTACTAGATCAAGTGACCCAAATTGGAGCCCTCATACATACCCCTCACTCTTCCCATTATGAATGGGAACTGTAAAATATGAAAAGTAAAACTCTGGCTTTATTTTCCATTAGATATTCTTTCACCATATACAGCATCACTTAAGAAATAGAAAAAATGTTTTAATAATGATATCAAGTAGAGACGCCACATATTCTATAGAAGTATTTTAAATACTAATTTAACCTTTTGTAAGGTATACTTTACTTTAGGATTAGGATTAAGAATATCATTTTATTCTATCCTTCTTACTAGAACATGTGCTGAGAAATTAATATGTAAATACAGGATAAAGATTGGTACATAAAAAAAGATTTACTTGCGAGAAAGCTTAATAACTCAAAAAAGGATGTTTATTTTAAGTGGAAATCCAAAATTTAAAATAACAGAGTAAATGTGTAAAATAATATATATGAAAGAATTACAGATGATAGCTAATAAAAACCTGGAAAAGAGATGCATGACCCAGAGATATCTCAGAGAAAAATATCTCAGTGAAAGTTATATAATTTTTCCAGAAGAGAGAAAGACATGAAAATATGGAAAGAGACACCTTCTACAATAAAATAGCTGAGGTGAAAGCGAGTTCACTTTACTTATGAATTCAAACATTCTGAAGACACTGGAGGGAAACCAGAAAGATCAACACACTGTATGCCAAGCGTTCCTGAATGGTATTCTTCATACTGCATGCCTTAGAAAAATCCTGTGAGAACATTGCAGTGATATTTTAATGAGGTGTTTACAAAAATAAGCTAATAAAGCCAAACAACTTAAAGAATATGTTGAACATGGGTCTTATAACAAGGTATGTCCATCATTTTTCAAAAAGAGGACGTACTGTGTCTATTGGTTTAGCTAATAAGTCATGTGATAGAGCCATTCATTTAGTGATTTTTTTTATGTTCAACTTGCTATTATTTGTTCATTATTTTATCTTTTTGAGTACACAAAAATCATACTTTGTTTCACTTGTTTTTATTATTGTTGTTATTGTTTATTTTTGACATTCTATATTACTTATGTTTTTCCCTTCTTGTTCCTGTACTGAAATTTTAGTATGGTAAATTATTTGCTCTGTTAAGGACTCATATCCAAAGAACTTCTCGTTCTGTGTGATACAGCTTGAATGAAAGCCCTTTAATCCCTAATTATAAATGAAAAGATAGTTTGTAGATGTTTGAAAGTTACATCTAATTGTGGAGCAGACAAAGTGAGGAATCAGAAAAAAATTGACAGAAAAAAAAATTGAACCAGAGATACAATGTGCTCACCTCACATGAGAACAGCCCAGGAAAGAGAAGCTACTTAAGAGGAGCACAGAGAGAGAGATCAGAGACTTGAATCAGTTCTGTAAGTGTAGTTCATGCAGTAGAGCAGTGTTCAGCATATTTTGTTAGTGAATTCTGCTCAGGTGGTACAGTCCATGTAGTTTATTTAGTTCATATCAGCCAAAGCAGTTGAAGCCAGAGAACAAGAAGGTGACAGAAAATTGGACAAAAAAATGTGGGAGTTAGTTTGAGGCCAAGCAGAGCAATTCAGTGAGAAGCTGAGAGAATGCTAATTGAATCAGTAAGCTTGGATTATTAGATTGTATGGAGGCCAGAAACTTCAGGGTTAGGTGTAAAGATAGCTAGAATAGAGATAGAAACATTCTGGGCTCAGCTCAAACAGCTTGGGTGTGGCTTTCACATGTAAAGAAAGAAAAGCTCTATTTACATCTGGAGTCCCAACATGATTGAAGAAGGAGGAAGCCAAGTGACATTGCAGAAAGAAGGAATCTTATGACAGAAATGTCCCAGAGTACAGGAGACATGTCAAAAAGCCACAGAGAAGAAATTTGGCTGGGATCACACCCAGAGAAATCATTAGTTCTTGGAGTTTGGCTGGTTACCACAAAATTTTTGGGAGATGCCTCTGAGATGATGAATCATAAAATAAAAGCTATATTACATTTTCATTTCCCCAACCTCTCCCATGTACCCTTCCTCACTCTCCCTCAAATTCATGTCCTTTTGTTTTAAAGTTTAGTAAATGCATATATGTATTTGTATATACCTATATATTCCCAAATATAACCTATTGAGTCCATATGATGTTAGTTGTGTGAATGTCTCAGGGGTGCCTACTTGTCACTTGATTTTAATCAGAAGAATATGTTCTGTGGGAAGCCACATGTGCCATTGCAGGGTGGCGCTGGCTTCCACTGGCCACCACGCATACATAGGCAGTAAAGGTTTTTTTTTGCCAAGATGAGGTTTTGAGAATTAACCAAAATTAACCAATCAGACGAAAGACAAGTTAACCAATCAGATGAGAGACAAGTTAACCAATCAGATGAGAGACAAGTTAACCAATCAGATGTAGGCATGCAAATGAGGTCACAAGCATAACCCAAGTACAACCAATCCAGGTGTGAGACACGCCTCTCCTAGGCCTATATAAGCAGCACCAGTTCTGGGCTTGGGGTCTCTTCACCTCTGCAATCAAGCTCTCACAATAAACATGTGCAGAAGGATCCTGTTGCAGCTTCCTTCTTGCTAGCGAGTCAGGCGCTCTCAAGAAGTGGTGCCCAGAAAACCAGGAAAAAGAAACATCTTCAGGCACGAGCGAAGACCCCCTGCTACAGGGAGGATTCAGAACTGCATCGCAGGGAAGGAGCGGTTAATAAAGTGTTCCTGTAAAATAGACTGCTGAGAAGGATCTGACTGCGTGGATTCAGAACTCTTCAGCTGAGGAAAGGTGGTACCAGTAAGTCTCCCAAATTGATCCCCAGGTTAAAGGGGGATATGTTTTTTAAGAAAAAGGAAAAGAAAAGGGAGAAAAAATAAAAGGAATCAGTGATAAAGAAAAGGAAATAGTGAAGGAAAGGAAAAAGGAAAGAAAGAAAGGAAAGGAAAGAAAGGAAGGAGAGAAGGGAAAGAGAGAAGAGAAGGAAAGAAAGGATTAAGACGATAAGGTTCCCGGCTTTGGAACAAGTTAAGGTTCACGGTTTTGGGACAAGTTAAGGAACTATGATAACCTCAGTGTAGTGATCAACAGATCCTCGCTGTGTATTTATGCTTTTTTCTCCCATTGACCCTTTGTGGGTAGGTCTGATAGTTTTGGTCTTGTTTGTTCTGATATATGGACTCTGTTACTGTTTGAAACTGTGTGTAGAGGCAGTCAAGACAGGTCAGAAAATTCTTACAGAGCAACAAGAAAGTATGTCAGAAGAAGAGAAGGGCTTAAAAATAAAAAAGAAAAAGAAAGGAGACACAGTGTTATCAGGTGGACAGAAAGGCTGCATGACGACGTCCAATTGGGCAGTCTTGGTGAAGGCATGCCTTTCACCTGGGCAGTATTTAGATTGGAAAGCCTTCCTTATTGAATTTACAAATGAACAGGCAGTGGCTAAAGCTGCTGCAGGAAATCCAGCATGGGATAGGGATATGCTGCTTGGCCAAGGTCTCTTTGCACAACAACAGACAGGATATCCAGTGCAGGTGTTTGAGCAGGTGAATCAGATGCCATAAGGGTGTGGAAATCATTGCCCACCTGTGTTGAAGGTATTGCAGAACTCCAGAGAGACAATGAGGCACTGAATCAGGTAAGAGAGGAGCGCTCTCAATTGGTTTGGGAGAGAGGGTCTGTTTGTATTTCCCCAGGATCACTGACAACAGCTGCAGGTTCCAGAACATCTGATCAGAGTAATTCAAAACAAGCAGAGCTATGAGGACGTGGCTGTTCCTGCGGCTGGAGGTGCTCCCGATAGTGAGAACTGAAGAGCTCTGTGTTCCTGAAACCATGCCTTTGGCACATTCGGGTGTTTCCTCAATTCTTTACATCTAATGCCAGATTTTAAGCCTTAATGGAACTCGAATAAAACCCAACATTGTTGGCAATTTTACCTCTTGGCTTACCTCTGCTTTTTCTTACTTTAAGGAATGGGTGGGAGTGATTTTGTTTCGTGCTGCCATATGCTGTGGACTGGTATTCATGCTCTGGTTGGTATGCAAACTCAGAACCCAACAAAAACATGACAAGGTGATTACAACTCAGGCTCTTTTAGCTATTGAAAAAGGTGCCTCCCCTGAAGTTTGGTTATCTATGCTCAAGAATTAGTTGGCATCTGAGTTCTCTGCTCTTGCACCCCACGGATTTATGAATCCATTGCACTGGGATGAGAGAGATTCAAGGATCATTGATCAGCCCTTGCACATTGCTGAGGTTTCCTCATTGCACGTGATAGGGTGATCATGATTTCCCCACTAATTCATTTTTTGGCTGGCCTCTTTTGTAGAGTTCACCCTAGGTCATTTAGCAGTTACTGTCACACAGCACTGCGGTATCCAGAGACGGGCAACTTTCCTCATGCACAGACCAACCTAAGACACGGGGCCCGGTGATGATAGGGTTACCCTATGACAGGTAAGGCTGTGACATTAGAGGAACAACCTAAAACAGGAGCCACGGCAGATGGACATAATTGCACAGGCCTAGTCCAGCCTTATTTTATTAAAACAAAAAGGGGGAGATGTGGGAAGCCACATGTGCAGTTGCAGGGTGGTGCTGGCTTCCACTGGCCACCATGCACACACAGGCAGTAAAGTTTTTTTTACCAAGATGAGGTTTTGAGAATTAACCAAAATTAACCAATCAGATGAGAGACAAGTTAACCAATCAGATGAGAGACAAGTTAACCAATCAGATGAGAGACAAGTTAACCAATCAGACATAGGCATGCAAATGAGGTCATAAGCATAACCCAAGCACAACCAATCCGGGTGTGAGACACGCCTCTCCTAGGCCTATATAAGCAGCACCAGTTCTGGGCTTGGGGTCTCTTTGCCTCTGCAATCAAGCTCTCCCAATAAATGTGTGCCGAAGGATCCTGTTGCAGCGTCATTCTTGCTGGAGAGTCAGGATGCTCGCAAGAATGTTCCAATTGAATGAAAGTCCAAATACAATGAAAGTGTCTTGAACTCAAGTATTGCATGTTCACCTGCATAACTCTCAAGCCTTCAGTGCTTAGGATAAATGTCATCTTGCATAGATTCCCCAGAGATTCACTAACAATAATTTCAAGCCTGTTTCTTTTACTCGGAAGACTCTGGAAACACACATACACATACACAGGCAGGCACACACAGGAACACAAATATGTATGAAGAGAGAAGGAGAGAGAGATACAGAGACAGAGAGACACAGAGAGAGAGATCTTCTGACAGTTTTGAATAACAAAGACAGCACAACAGTGATGTTAGGCTGCATTACTGTGCTAGTCTATTGTACAATTGAACTGAGCTCATACAAACCTGTATAAATAAGGATTTGTCCATAAAATAGAAAAAAATGAATAAATGACAAACCCTTTTGAAAAATGTAAATTATCTCAACAATAAAGTAGATAAAATGTTATAATAAATTGTCACTGTTATTGTAATTTGAATGGATATTTCTGAAATTATAATATTTGACAATTTGATTTGATAAAGCATTTCAAATATAAATGAATTATTCATGTTCTATTTCATATAGAATGAAATACAATTATCCTAGTTTTAGAAATTAGTGAATTTTTTATTGATGACATTATCTTGTCAAATATTTATGAAAAGAAATGAAACTGGATCACTTACAAAGTTGAATGTTATGAAAAATATTCCACTTTCAAAATTTAGCATACAACATATCAGCTAAAGTAAAAATGAAAACTGGGCACTTCATATTTTTATGTTAGGGATAATTCAAAATTAGAAATAGAAGGGTTTTCAATTAAAACAGGTTTGTTATGGTGAATGAACAAAAACATTTCATTGTTTCAATATGGATTGTTAATGGTAGATTTCAAGGCCAGCCACAAACACAGGATTATAGAATTTAAAGAATATTAATGTCAAAAATATCATAGGGAATAGTAAGCACAAATATGAAAATAGTATGAATTTATGAGTATTGACTATATTATTTATTAAGAAAGTAGTACATTTAAAATTATTAACAAATAGACAATATTTGACACTAAATTATTTTGTAGATGTTATCTTCTATGTGTGTATCAACAAAATGATCTAATGTACTCCAGTTGCAGGAATTTCACAGACAAAAATTGTGCTGAAGCTTATGAAGGAAATGCATGTAATTATTTTTTCTTTGAAATATGCTAAGTGTGCATTACAGAATAATACAGACAAATATAGTTAATAAAAGCTATAGCTTTAGGAACAAAATAACATAAAAATCAAGATAAAGAAATAGTGTAAAGTAGTCTGGACACAGCTCTTATCCAAAAATTTGGAAATAACAGGAATATTCAGGTGGTTCTGTAGCTCATCTGCAACATGCCTGAGAAGTTGAGTTCAGACCCTGTAAAATGCTGGTAGAATAATATTACCAACTCCACCAAGCTGTTCTCTGACCTCCACAAGCACACTATTGAATGTGCATATATAAACACACGCACACCCACACAAACAAGCACACACACAAAGTGAGAATGAATGAAGGAAAGAGAGAGAATAGTAGATGGATATTAGAAGATATACAAATATTTTAAATCTTTGTGTGGATTTGGATACAAGTATGGATTTGGATGTGTGATGAAGTATCACCTTGGGTAGGGAAATGTGGAAGATTTAAAAGGAGTTCTGGGAGCATAATCAATGATTAGAATATGTAAAGGAAATTGTATCTAGTAACAAGGATTCTCTGGTGAATTACAGATATGCCTTTAAACCCAGGAGGAGACAGAGACCATTGAATCTCAGAGTTCAAATCCAGCTTGGTAAAGAGCAAGTTTCAAGTACAGAAAATCTTAGACCCAGTTGTGGTTGTCCACACCTTTAATTCCAGGACTCAGGAATCAGCTGAGTTCAGTTAAGTCTGAAGGAATTCAGAAGATTAGAAAAGATTGACAGAGTTAGTTTGAGGTCAAGCAGAGTGATTCAGTCAGAAGCTGAGAGATGCTCTTGTGAATCAGATATCTTTGTTAGGAGTTTGAGCAGGAACAGCTGAGTTGAACCAGACAGCTAGAGTTCAGAAAGAGCTAGAAAGGATGACCTTTTTTAGTAGCAAGCCTCTGAAGCAAAAATTATATTTGGTGAATAAAATATACTTTCACAATACTAAATAGCATTAAATAATAGCCTGAAAATTATGAAGCTGTGTGCTTTTAAAATGTTCAACCATCAAACTCTTGTGTGTATTTTAATGTACGCGATTATATAGCTCTCTTCTTTTAAACATGGCTTGTCTTGAGCTTCAATTATTTAGAGTAAATTAGGGTGCAGGTAGTAAATGCTATATCTTTCCAGGTGAAACTAGCCCTTCTGTAAAACTAAGATTTTGGTAAATGTTGCACTGGGAGAAAAGCACAAGGTTATCATCTGTCCAACATCACAGGCTGTGTACCCTGTAGGTTACTTTTACCAAGTGGCATTCTCCTTTCCCTTATTATTCCTCAATGCTCCTTCCCTTGGACTTAGTTCACATCTCTGTCAACTCTGAAACTCCACTTACAATGTAGAGTATTGTTTTCAGTGAGAAAACATACTCTGACATCAAAGTATTTAATGATTTCTTAGAAAGGTAATTTTAAAACAAAATTTCTCTTAAAAAATGTATTCTCCCATTGATGCCTAACAAGGCCATCCTCTGCTACATAAGCAACTTCAGCCATGGGTCTCTCCATGTGTACTCTTTGCTTGGTAGTTTATTCCCTGGGAGCTCTGGGGGTACTGGTTAGTTCATATTGGTGTTCCTTCTATGGGGTTGCAACCCCCTTCAGCTCTTCCAATCCTTTATCTAACTCCTCCATTGTCCTGTAAAGGCTTGATGTCCCAGTGTAGGGGAATGTGAGGGCAGGGAGGAAGCAGGACCTGGTGGGTAGGTGGGGGTGCAACCTCATAGAAGCAGGGGTGGGGGATGGTATAGGGCATTTCTGGGGGTGGGCAAACCCAGAAAGGGGATAACATTCAAAATGTAAATTAAGAAAATTTCCAATAAAAACTATAATTTTTAAAAATTGAAAATGAGATGGTTATCTCTAAAAAAATTTATTTCTCAATTTAAAAAAAAGACATATAAAAGATCATGTTAGGAAACTAGTCAGTACCTTGGAAGAACTGGTTTCCAGGAAGAAATTTATGATTGAAAAATTGACCAAAGACACAAACAGTTTTAAAAATAATTTTTATCACAGCAACAAGTTTTGCATAGCAAGACATTGTATTGGATTCATTTTAGTGTAAGTGTGTGTGTGTGTGTGTGTGTTTGTCAATGCATGTGTCTGAATGTATGTGATTGTGTATGTGTGTGAATTTATGTGTGAGTGTGTATGTGTGAGTATATTGTGTGACTGTGTTAAAAGACTTGTGTGAATGTGTGATTGTGTATGTGTGTGTAAATCTGTATGTGTGTGTAGGTATGTTTATAGATGAGTGTGTTTGTGTAAATGTATGTGTGTATTTGAGCAATCTTTTCTATGTAAGTATATGTATGCAGTTATCTTTCTGGGTATCTCCCCATGTGTCCTTGTGATTATTTTTTGTGTACAGAGTCCAGCTGGGTACCATAGACATCTTACATATAGAGTTCCAGATTTTATTAGAAAGACAGATTGTAAATTAAGCTTTGGAATAAAAGCTAGTCTTCATGACTGCACAGCATGCATTTTTAACCACTGAGCCCCATCTTCCTGAATGTTTAAGTAAATACCTACAGTGTTCTGAGTGGCAAATTAAAACATTAGAAAGTATTTCAAATGACAGAAGAAAAATAAAACAAAGGAAAATTAAAGGTAGAGAAGTACTACAGTTGAAATAGGAATGCATATTTCCTGAGTAAGTATATATTCATACAAATTATGAGTGTATTATTTAATACATTTCTAGTTTTAATATTAAATTATATAGGGAAATAAAATATAATTGTAATAACTTTATTATACTTAACAGTAGCTATATAGAGACAAACTAACATGTTTCAAAGCACATTTTATACATTCTATAGGCTTTACTTCTATATTTTAGTACTTATTGGCTCCTTTATCATATCACAACATTTTAGTATTTTATCTTGTAGATGCTCTTACATTCTATCATTCTGGACTTAAATGGCTAGCAGTATAATTATGTGCAAAGTGCTTGTCTTTTAGCTTTGTCATTAGCTAGTACAGAATGTATCAAATTTGTATATATTTATTTCCCTTTTTTTCTCTCCAGCTTTTTGTCTGTATACTCTAGATTCCAGATCAATGCTTTGGGGGGACTCCTGAATGTGCAAACTATGAGTTGCTCTTTCTTGTGCCTTCTCTTGAATTCCTTTCTTTCTACTCACTAATGTTATCCTATCCTGATGTATTGTTTTTGGTTTTCTTTTATCATATTTTATTATTATACTTTAGAACCCTCTTTGTTCTCTAATGAGGGACAGAGAGGGAGTAGATCCAGATGAGATGGGAGGTGTTAAGGAACTGTATACAATAGAAGGAATTGAAACTGTAATCAGGATTTATTGCTTTAAAAAATCTATTTGCAATTGAGGGAGAAAAGAAGAGTAGCAGTGATAACATTACTAATTAAATATTTTGCAATATATTGTATGTATAAAAGTCATAAGTATTTAGAAGTGAAAATAAAAAGGTCAATTGCATTTTGAAATAGTGTAGTTTTTGTTTTGTTTTGTTTTCCTGGTGATAGGGGAACACCCACAAAGGAATGGCAATGAACACTTTAAAGAAAAGGAACGCTATTGGAAAAAGTTGGTTCAGAATTACAATAAAGTAAAATTTCTAAATATTTGTGGACATAATATTTTGTGGACAGCACTAATCTTTAAATAGAATAGTAATGTTATGAGAATTATATTCATGACTAGATCACCTAAAATATATTATCAAATTCCCCAAAGAAAAAGTGTATTACATTGAGTAATTCCCCCTATAACTGATACAGTTCTTTCTCAAATATATAAATTATTTGTCAGTAGTTAGTTTCTTTCCCTTTTACTATAGTTGTTAAAGCAATAAAGTAAGTGATAAAATGATTATGCAGCAAGGATTGTTGGCCCAACACACTATTTCCATTCTGTTACACAAAAGTAAACTGGATATTATATAAGTTCAACAGTTTTTTTTTTTATTTACTCTTTCTTTCATACTTTATCTCTTAAGTCCTTCCATAATATTTACAGACATATGCACAAATGAATAATTATGAATATATCCAAATGACATTTTGTTACTCTTAATTACAAAAAGTCATGCAAGTACATGAAGTCAATTATATTAGCATATTTGATACTGTATTCAATTTATCTTTGATGAACATAGTATGCTGCTCAATGACTAAGGAAAAAAAGCAATAGATATTTTTTATTTATTGGTCTATTGGTTGGATGTTTGCATGGACCACAGAAGTCTAGGACAGCTTGTAGGTGTCAATTCTTTCCTTCCAACATGTGGGTCCCATGAATCTGACTCATTTCATCAGACTTACAGAAAGTAGCTTTACATAGTGAGCATTCTCCATCTATAGGAAGTTAAATGGCTCATTTTATCTCACAGTTTTGACACTGCCTAGCAGCCTCACAGAATTGAAACTAGGAAATCCTCTCTCTGTCTCTCTGTCTCTGTCTCTCTCTGTCTGTCTGTCTCTCTCTCTCCCTCCCTCCCTCTTTCCATCCCTCCCCATTTCTCCTTCTCTGTGTGTGTGCGTCACTTTTTCTCCATCCCTCCCTGGCTTTGTTTCTTCTGTGTATATGTGAGTGCTGGCACTCAAATCTATGGACTTGCACACATACTAGAGAAGCACTTTAGCAGCAAGCTCTATCCAAAGCACCAATTTATACATTCACATTAGTATGGATACTAAACCTCACTGTCTTCCCTCTCCTTCATGCTAAGCTGCAATTAATATTTGTGCAATATACAAAACAGCAAATGGGTTACATTATCTTTTTTCCCCTACTATATTTGCTCACTGTGTGCTGTTTAGTTTAAGAAAACTGATTTTATTTCTTCTTCAGTGATAACTATGCTATTTATAATTTAGCAAACAGCCCTAATAGTCGAGTAAATCTCAAGAAAAAGCTTAAGCATGATCCTTTCTCCCACAACAGCAAATATTAATCTGTTACAGAACACTGACTATGTGACTTTGAAGTTTAATGTTTTCGTCTAATAGAATAACATTTTGATTTGCTGTGTAATAGCTGTGGACCTTCACATAACATTTAATTTCCCATTTTATAACAGCAGTGAATTCAAACTGTCATTGTCAAACTCTAAGCTCATTGGACATGCTTTGTCTTCTTTTTTCACCTGGACTGAACTCAATGTATGAGCAGCAACAATAACAACTCCAAGGGCAAGTGTGAGAAGGAGAGTTGTCTTGTGACCAGATTTTGAGTTTTGATATTGTATGTCAATCAACACCTTCTAGCTTTAATATGAAGCGTTCACATAAATCATTAGAAACCAGCAAAGTAACAAAGTATGAGTTAAATGCTCAGTTAATTCTCCCAGAGCTCTATAATGAAAAGTACTTCAAGAGATGGACAGGCCATTATTAAGTGGGTCACCTGGCGAGTCTGAGCTTGCTCGCTTCTCTATGGATAGGAAGCAGTCACAGCAAAATGACAGACCTAATAGTAGATTTTTCCATGAATAATTTCCCTCAAGATTAGGGACAAAATTAATGTTGAATTTTCAAATAATTACTTTAAACTAATTAAAAAATAAAAAGGAAAGGCAATGAAAGAAAGCGTTCAATGTATTAAATGCAAACAACTAATCATTGGATAAATTTTCTGAGTAAACAATTCCTGAATACAAATTGAACTTGGTATTCCCAGTTTGTTCCTAGTACAAAGTCAAAGTGTCCTATCATATCAAGTGAATAATAAGACTCCACAGCTCATTAAAGCATAAATTCATTTCTTTGCTTCTCTCATGGTAACATGTTTGCATTTTTGCCCTGAGGACAGACACTAACACGAACATTTATCTGTAATTAAAGATTCACAGACCATTAACAATATAGTTCCAATTGCCAGTTAATGCAAAGGAATGAGATAGTTTAAAAATTATTTTCCTCTCCACATGAAATTAATGCTCCCTTGGTTCAGGTTTCTTCATTTCCTTTGCAGGAGGAAACCTAAGGAAGAAATTCTCAATAACATAACATTCTATTTTTTTTCAAATAAAAGTTCTAGAGTGTGAGTTTTTAGAAGACGTTATGCATTGACCGAGAAAATGGAGGTTAATTCTGTTTGTCTGTCAATATTCTAATAAGTTTCTGTCAGAATGAATGTTGAAAAAATTATGACGTGATAAATACAAGTCTATCATCCTCAGAATACAGGTAGAACTATATTTTATTGGTTATTTCATTTGTTTATACTTCAAACGTTTTCCTTCTTCTTGGTTTCCCTTCTGAAAGCCCCTATCCCATCTTCCCTGCCCCTGCCTCTATGAGGGTGTTTCCCATCCAACAACCCACCCACTCCCACCTCACCACCCTAGCATCCCCCTATGCTGTGTCATTGAACCTCCATAGGACCAAGGGCTTCCCCTCCCATTGATGCAAGATAAGGCCATACTCTGCTACATCTGCAGTTGGAGTCATGGGTCCTTCTGTGTGTAATCTTTGGTTGATGGTTTAG
Source organism: Mus caroli (assembly GCF_978045245.1). Classification (NCBI taxonomy): domain Eukaryota; kingdom Metazoa; phylum Chordata; class Mammalia; order Rodentia; family Muridae; genus Mus; species Mus caroli. The sequence goes on from NW_028227271.1 coordinate 86,320,738, forward strand.
TCCCTAGGAGTTTGGGGTTGTCAGGTTAGTTGATATTGTTGTTCTTCATATGGGGTGGCAAACCCCTTCTGCTCCTCAGTCTGTCCACTAACTCTTCCCTCGGGATCTCCATACTCAGTCCAATGGTTGGCTATGAACATCCACATCTGTATTGGTCAGGCTCTGGCAAATCCTGTTGGGAGAACCCTATACTAGGCTCCTGTCAGCATGTACTTCTTGGCATCAGAAACAGTGTCTGTCTTTGGTGGCTGCAGATGGGATGTATCCCCAGGTGGAGAAGTCTTTGGATGGCCTTTCCTTCAGTCTCTGTTTCACTCTTTGTACCTGTATTTCCTTTAGATAGGAGCAATTCTGGGTCAAATTTTTTGAGATGGACAGGTGTCCCCATTGCTCAACCGGGTTGTGCCTATCCACTGGATATGGTCTCTATAGGTTCTGTCTCCCCTGTTAGGCATTTTGGCTAATGTCACCCCTGTTGGGATCTCTTGCATTTCTGGCATCTGGGACTTTCTAGTGCCTACCCTTGGCTCCCCATTCCCCACTACTACACCACTTTGTTCAATTTCCTGACCCTCTGTACTTCTCCCCAGTCTGCTTCCACACCTGATTCTGCCCCCTTTTCCCCTCCCATTCATTTCTCCCTCCCCAGTGATTATTTTGCCCCCTTTTCTAAACAGGACTGAAAATTCACACTTTGGTCTTCCTTCTTCTTGATCTTTATATGATCTGTGAGATGTATCCTGGGTATTCTGAAATTTTGGACTAATATCCACTTATCAGTGAGTACATAACAAATTTCTGTAGAGCAAATTTCTTAAAATTAAGTGAAGCCTGTCTACCTGAGACAGAAATCAGAGAAATATTCTCTCCATCATTATTATACAAGAAACTGAGGACATTAAAAGTTATCTGATTTTAAGCAGTTACACTTACTCTGTTCTATTTTCTTGTGTCCACTAAGCAAATCCTGCTGTTCTCTTTTTGACTAGTAGTTGGTATAATATTTTGTGGATTTATTCACATATTAAGCCAAGTATATCGCTGAGTGGTTTGTATTTTGGCACAATATCTCTATTTGAGATATTTTTTATCAGTTTTAAATCAAATGGTTTTGTTTGTCTAGGTTATTCTGTTCTGCTAAATATACTAGGCTCATTCCCTATTGATTTAAACCAAGACATTTTTACTGACTTATCAAAATTAACAATATATGATACTTTTATCTACTTATATTTGTGTTAATGACATTAACTAAATTTATTCAGCAAATATATAATACAAAACACTAAGATATTAAATATGCAATAAGTGTTATTTGTTCATATTAAATAAGTCTTAAACTAAAATTAGCATATTATCTTATAATATGTGTGAATTCCTATGTATTATTAAAAAGTAATTTCAGTTTTTACTTCTATATGTTTTATAGTACAGTGTTTTTAACCAGAGTTAGAAATTGCATTCATTTACATAGTTTGGAAATAGGCAATAATTTTGCAATTATAAACTGTATTTATTTTCTGATATTTTACATTTTCTACATCTTGACTTTTTTAATATTTTTTACTTTTTTATATTTTATATTTTCTCTCTTTTACATATTTTAATTTTGTATTATCTGTAGAAGAATTTTTTAAATTATTTGTTTACTTATTTAGACTCCATATCTTATCCCTGCTCCCTTCTACCCTCTGACTGTTCTACTGCCCACACCTCCTCCCCATCCCTGTCTCCTTGAGGATGTCCCCATTCCAACCACATTTCCCCTTCCCCTACTTCCCACCCCTACTCCCAACTCCAACCTCCCCCACCCCCAACCCCACCTGACGTCTTAACTCCCTGGGGCCTCTAGTCTCTTGAGAGCCAGGTGCATCATCTCCAACTGAACACAGACCCAGCAGTTTTTAGCTCTATGTGTGTTGGGGGCCTCATATCAGCTAGTGTTTGCTGCCCTTTTGGTGGGTTTGAGAGATCTCAGGGGTCCAGATTATTTGAAACTGCTGATCCTCCTACAGGGTCATCCTCCTCAGCTTCTTTCAGCCTTTCCCCTGAAGACAAATTGTAATCCAGCAACATGGCTGCTCTGCCAAGGGATCATATCCAAGGTCTTCCTCAGTCTGTGTGATCTGGCTGAAATACAGACACAGATATGTCTTTAACCCCAGAAGACAGAGCCAAACAGATCTCTGAGTTCAAGTGTAGCCTAGTATAGACCACATTTTACATATAATAACAACAAAGAAAAAAAATTAGGTATACACGTTTAATCCCACACTCAGGAGACAAGCAGGCAGCTCTCTGAGTTCTAATGAGTCAGTCGGTCCATTGACTCAGTGTGTTGAGAGGCAGTGCAGTGCAAATTCAGATTGTGGAGTTCAGAAAGAGTTTTTACAGAGACAGTTTTACAGAGACAGCTTGCAGAGATAACAAGCTAGAACCAGGGGAAGACAGAACAAGCCAGAGAATTAGAAGGAGACAGAAGAATAGAACAGATTGCCAGAGTTAGTTTGAGGCCAAGCAGAGTAATTCAGTCAGAAGATGAGAGAAACCAGATTAAATTAGACACCTTGAAGAGGTGTTTCAGTCAGAACAGCCAAGTTGGCTCAGTCAGCCAGAGTTCAGAAAGCAAGAGAAAGGGCAAAATTACTCAACAGTAAACTTACAATATTGGATGAAATGTAAAGGTGGCTGTTTTTTAAACCAGTTAGCTCCCAATTAATGGAGACAAAGACTTATAAATTTATTCAATGAGCATTAAGCACACCAACTGAGCATATATTCCTATGCTATCTACATTCCACCCACACATCCCTTGTTACTTGTGTTTTGTCTCCCCTCAGTTCCCTCTGCTGTTGCTGTCTGTCCTCATGAGAAATTCCTGGTGTCCCATTCCTCATGACTCTTCTTAGATTCTCTACCTCATAATCACCTCTTCTCTTCCTTTCTCATTTCTCCATGGTCTTCCCTCTCCTGCTCCCTCCTCACCTGCCTTGTCTGGATCTCCCTCTCACTAGCTTTTCTCCCTGGGATCCCTGGCTGGAATAGCAAGTCCAACCTTTCTATGCTTCTGGCCAGTCATTGGCTGTTCAGCCTTTTATTAAAAGAGAGAATTCTTTACACCACATTTTTACAAGAGATTCTTCAATATTCATGACAATGTCAAATCCAGACTGTAGCTAAACCTTGGGGCACAGCAATCAGCATCTGAATACACAGTGCCCAAGACCTTTCTGAAACATTCTGAGATTACATTTACATCAGGCAAATAAAAATTAATTTTATTCATATCAGCTTTAAAACAAATTATCTGATTTTCTTTAGAGAATTATAGTATGTAAATTATGAAAAACAAAAACAAACAAACAAACTAACTAACAAAACCAAATGGCTACTTGCCAGATAATTAGCTTAAAAATTCCTATAAAGTGATCTAAAAGGTTCTCTGCATTAAAAATAAATCTGGAGTGATTCTCTGGAGTATCCAGTAGTGGAAGTTGTATCTAGCACATGTTGGAAAAAAATGGAAAGGTTCAAAGGTTCATTTCCTACCTTCCAGACAACATTAGATGGAGCTTGTAGAGGCCTGTAGAACAGTTGGGGGAAGGATTGACTGATCTAAAGAGTACAGGGACTACAGAAGAAGACCTACAGAGTCAACTAACCTGGACTCTTAGGGATTTCCAGAGGCTGAACCATCAACCAAAGAGCAAGCATGGGCAGGACATATCCAGCCCTTCTCCCAACCCCTTCCCATACATACATAGCAGATATGCAACTTGGTCTTCATACATGTCTCCCAACATCTGGTATAGGGGCTGTCCATGAATCTGTTGCCTGCCAATGGATCTTATTCACCTAACTGGGCCGTCTTGTGTGGCCTCAGTGGGAAGGGATGTGGTTAGTCCTGCAGTGTCTTCATGAGACAGGGGGGTTAGGGTTGGGGGTTTTACCTAGGGCAGGTACTAAGAGGGAGTATAGAATGAGGGGAGGATCTGTGTGTGTGGGGTGGAAGAAAAGCACGGCTGATATCAGTATGTGAAGAGAATACACAAGTAAATTAATAGAAAAAAAAAAGACAACAAACAGCAAGGGGTAAGTAAACACATTGAAAGAGAAAAGTCAGTAGATGTTCTTCTGATTAACACCTTCAGACTTAGAAGTATAAAGAATCCTTTGTGAGAAAATCCACACAGTTTTTTTTTTTTTTGGACCAACCAATAATTTTATTAGATATTTTCTTTATATACATTTCAAATGCTATCCCAAAAGTTCCCTATACCCTCCCCCAGCCCTGATCCCCTACCCACCCACTCCCACTTCTTGGCCCTGGAATTCCCCTGTACTGGGGCATATAAAGTTTGTAATACCAAGGGGCCTCTCTTACCAGTGATGGCCAAGTAGGCCATCGTCTGCTACATATGCAGCTAGAGACACGAACTCTGGGGGTACTGGTTATTTCATATTGCTGTTCCACCTATAGGGTTGCAGACTCTTTCAGCTCCTTGGGTGCTTTCTTTAGCTCCACCATTGGGGGCTCTGTGTTCCATCCTATAGATGGCTGTGAGCATCCAGTTCTGTATTTGCCAGGCACTGGCATAGCCCCATACGAGATACTCAGCTATTAAAAACAATGAATTTATGAAATTCTTGGCTAAATGGATGTATCTGGAGGATATCATCCTTAGTGACGTAACCCAATCACAAAAGAAGTCATTAGATATGCACTCACTGATAAGTGGATATTAGCCCAGAAACATAGAACACCCAAGATACAATTTGCAAAACACAAGAAAATCAAGAAGAGGGAAGACCAACAGGTGGATACTTCATTCTTCCTTAGAATAGGGAACAAAATACCCATGAAAGGAGTTACAGAGACAAAGGTTGGAGCTAAGACGAAAGGATGGACTATCCAGAGACTACCCCACCTGGGGATCCATCCCATAACCAGCCACCAAACCCAGACACAGTTGCATACACAGTTTTATTGTTCAACAGGTCTTATCATAAACGAGAAACTTGAATTTCACTTGCTAGTTATTAAGTAGAAGAAAGTACCTTTAAATTTTTGGGAAATAGATGAGATCTATTCCTCCATATAAATGTAGTGTAATAAGCTATAAAGTCATTAGCTTTGGGGGTAAAATAGAAATGATCACAAGTAAAATGCTTTACAAAAATTATTCAATTGCAAAAGAAACACTGTTTAAAACTTTTCAAAAGAGAAGGATTGGGACTGGAGAATGCTGCTTTGTCAAAAGAACTTTCTGGGTCACAGAAAATCTGAGTTCTTTTCTCAGTACCACACTGATTATCTCACAGCTATAAGTAACTATCTCCAGCAGATCCAATCCTGCTTCAGCTTCCTCAGGAAACTGTATTCATGCGTGTGTGTGTACCCATATTTATTCACAAATAGAAATAAAAGTAAAAGACATTTTGTGATTTTGTATCTAATACATCATTTTAAAACAGACAAAACTATAAAGCATTAATTTGACTGTTGATCCATGTTGGACATATGCTGTTTTAATTTCAACATTATTTCTATATAATGAAATTGTTTAAAATAATTTAACTTGTTTACTTTTTCGTACTTAGGAGAAGACAAAAATTCCCTGTTGTGGTATATTTTTATAAGGTTTATTTTTGTGTATTGATAATGAATACTCCATCTAGTAAGACAAAAAAAGATAAATGATTTAGCACTGATCCTTAGCATGTTTAATAACTTGCCCACTTATGGTCCCTTAAAAATAATGTTTTCTCAAGTCACACGTCACTCAGCTTGCATTTCCATCTGATTGACTTCAGAGAATTCTCCCAAGTAGTATACATAGATGAAGTGAGTAAAAAGCTTGAAAACTAAATCACAAACAATGATGTTCATGCTTGCTTTTCAGGCTCACACCATTCAGAATGTATAAGATCAACAGTGACAACAAATGAGAAAAAAAATACTGGTGAGATTGTAGAATAAGGGGAATAAACACATATTCACTATGGGGATTCTATACTGATGCTACCACTCTGGAAATCCCTATGGAGAACTTTAAATCGTCCAAAAATAAAACCACCATATATTTCATCTATACAAACCCTTCAGATACCCAATGCTCATGGAATTAAATATCTGCTTTACAGATATTTGCTTAGTCATATTCATTTTTACCCTACTCACAATGTTTAGCAATGGGATATAATTTAAATATCTTTAACTGATTAGTGAAAATATGCAACATAGGCAAATATAATCTTATCTGTAAAGAAAGATGAAGTGATGAAATTGGCAGAAAAATACATAAAACCAGTATATATTATTCTGTTAGGCAACTGTGTTTACATATGCTTGATGCAGGGAGTGGCAGTATTAGAAGGTGTGACCTTGTGGGTTATGCGTGGTCTTGTTAGCAGAAGTGTGCCACTACAGGGTTGGGCTTCAGGCTCCTATGCTCAGGCTCCACTCGATGTGGAATGAAATCTTCCTCCTGGCTGCCAATAGAAGACAGTCTTCTCCTAGCTGCCATTGGATCAAGATGTAGAATTCTCAGCTCCTTCTATGTGGATGCTGTCATGATTCCCATGATTAAGATAATAGACTGAACCTCTGAAACTGTAACTCACCCAAAATTAAATGTTTTAGTTATAAGAGTTGTCGTGGACATGGTGTCTCTTCACAGGAATTAAACCCTAAAGAAGAAATATATTTGTACTTTATTTAACATCAATTTCTTTAACATCAATTATAAAAATATCAATGGTTATCATATTTAAATTTGTGATATTAAAAGGATGCTTCCAAAGGAACATTGACCTATTCTAACTATACAAATAATTTGGTGTTGTACAAGGTCTACTTAAATCATGTTATTTGTAATTATGACCTAGTTATTGTTTTCATTTGGATATAAATATATGATTTGTGACAAGTTGACAAGGGATGGATTGTGATGGCTGTTCCTAGTTGGCAATTTGACTATATCTGGAATGAACTATAGTCCAGAAATGGAGGGCACACCTGTGAAACAGATCATGAAGCTAGAAGATATAAGCTTTTGACCCATATTTTGTGGCTGAAGGACACACATGCCTTTAATCAAAAACTTGAGGCACATTTTTAATCCGGGCCATACTTTTTGTTGGAGGTCTACATAAGAGCAATTTTCAGAAAAAAAAAAAAGAAGTTTTTGTTTTGTTTTGTTTTGTTTTGTTTTGTTTTCTTATTTGCTGGTTTGTACTTACTTGCCAGAACATATGTTGGAACCTGATTCTTCACGATTCCAGATTCTATAGAAGACCAGCTGGAACACCCAACCTCCTGTACTTGATCCACTATTATATTCTTGGTCATTGTTGGCTTACTTGGCCTGCAGCCTGTGAGTCATTCCAGCAAATTCACGCATATATGTATACATATACACATATATATATATATATTATATATATATATATATATAATTTGTACTCATTTCATATGTTCTGTGATTCTTAAAAACCCAGACTAGTACAGTAACTGAGACATGAGTAACCTAGACATGTAAAATAAATGCTACATGATCTTTTTTTATTCTTTTTTCTTAGTTCCAAATCTGTATGTGTTAGTGTATAACTTTGAGTCACCAAAAAAACTGAAAATGGGACAAGTATGGAAATGAGTTCCAGTACATAGAATGTCAGAATTTAAGTACTGTGAGTGGAGAAAAGCAATATGGGATATATTTTAAGTAGGAGTGGGTGAGTGATAAATAACACCAGAAACACTTGCCAGAGATAGACAACGAATCATTATTTTATATTTACCTAAAATACGTATAATGGCATCTACCAATTAAGATAGTGCTTCTTCCAACATCAATGGATTATCTAACAAAATTACAGTACTAGGAATGAGTATCCTTGGGAGTTGTAGGTGAGGGTAGTCTGAGATATCTACAAAATAATGAAGATACCTCTTTTGCTATTATAAGTGTTTGCTTTCCAGAATTTAAAGTCAAGTTCCTATTCCTGAAGTTACTAAGAACTTTAATCTGAGGACTTTAAGGCCGTGAGCAGGAATTGATCCAGAAACTTCATCTAGGAGAGGTGTCTCTCTTAATATCATAATGTGATATGCAAGCTGCCAAAGGAGAATGGCAATCAGTAGTCCTATTCAGCTGTAACATCTATGAACCACAACTGAGGCTGAGCTGGCAAGACTTGCTCAAAGGTGAAATGGTGAAGCTTTCTAACAGAAAGCTGTCTAACTGAATTCAAATCCCATTCAGCAGGAGTGAAATTGTGACTATTACTGTTAACCTAGTCAGCTACTGATGTTTTGCAATTTATATGCCCAAGAAAAGAGCCTACAACCCCTATTTTTCTAAACTAGTATAACACCCCTAATTTAACTTTAAGTACTTACTTTATACATAAAGATAAGTATATAGAATGTCAGAATTTAAGTACTGTGAGTGGAGAAAAGCAATATGGGATATATTTTAAGTAGGAGTGGGTGAGTGATAAATAACACCAGAAACACTTGCCAGAGATAGACAACGAATCATTATTTTATATTTACCTAAAATACGTATAATGGCATCTACCAATTAAGATATATACCACATATATATATATATATATATATATATATATATATATACCACAATTCATCAGTGAAATTTATTTTTGCACCAAAAGACAAAGATAATAAAAGCTATACTTACAGGTATAAAATAAATAGCCAAAGAACATTTTCCTGTGACGCTCAATGCTAGGTGATAAGTCTACAAAAGAACTTCTTCACCCAATGCTTAGATAATACTGTGGAAGTATGGTCAGAAAGGTTGTAGGAGTCAGATGACAATGAAGCCATATCTATTATGTTGTGTTTTATAGCTACAAGCAGTAGCTACATCCATGAAGTCTTAACAAGGCTGAGTAAATGAAAGGTTGAACAATAATAGACATCACTATATAAATGAGAGAAATCTCAAAGAACTATCCTCCCAGATGAAGAGCTACAAATAGTCAACAACTGAGAGGATTATTCTGTCCCAGGGTTGAGTTCTCTAATTAGTTATCTAATAGAAAATGGATAGCCCTAGATGTATGAGTATGCAGGTTGAAAAGGATCTATAGATTGTATTTATATATTTACTTATATGTAGCAACACTGTTAAAATAACGGAAGGCAACATTAATTTGGGAGGTATCTGGAGAGGGCTATAAAACTGGTAATTGAAAAGAGATGATAAATAATATAGTTCTAATTCAATTAAATCAATTTTAAAATTAAATTGAATTTAATGATAATGAAACATGAGGATCAAGATTTTTAGTGATAAATATTGTTTGCTTTCTTTAAGACATTTTAATTGAAATTTTATAAGATGCCACAATTTTTATTTTTAACATCTGAAATACTTGAATGATTTCTCTAAAATGATGTACTTCCAAGTGGGAGCATGGTAGCTTATCTAGTGGACAAGCTTCAGTTTGATCCTGTTGGGTAATTACTGCTGGAAGATCACAGACATGTGCTTCTTTGTTAATAGACTCTAACGTTTGTCTGGCTACTTAGAATTCTTGAGGGCATATAGTGAAAAAAAGAGCAAGAAGTGTTCTGGTACACTTTCTTCAACAAGCAAACTTTAAGGATTCTGTCTGTCCAATTTACCATCCACACAGGTGCTAAATAGATGCTGGTCATTTACTTGACTCTACAGCAGGCCCAGGATGTTCTCAACAACATTCACAGGCATGATATGGAAAAGAGATCAGTCCCCCAAGGAAAAAAAAGAATAATTTTCTGAGTTAGAACATGAGTGTGTAATTCTAGTCTCTGGTAGTCATACTTGCAATATGGAAATTAAAGAGGCCTCACCCTGAAGTTGATCTGAGTTATATTCACTAAAACTCCACTCAAAGTCTCCTGCAGATGTTTCAAAGACAGCCTAGAAGTACCTGAATTCCCCATGAATAAAGAAGTATCTCTTCTGAACTGAGTCATATAAAGCTTGCAAGACCAAAGGGCCTCTCTTCCCAATGATGGCAGACTAGGGTATGGGGGACTTTTGGGATAGCATTTGAAATGTAAATGAAGAAAATACCTAAAAAAAAAAAGTATCTCTTCTCACTATATTCAGAAAACATTATGGAAGGGATTATGGTAAAGTAGTTGTTTTTAGTGTGATTACATCATTTTTGTACTAATTGTTCTCATTGATAATTAGAATTCTAATCACGGAATCTGAGAGACAAGAGTTTAAAATAAAGGGATGATTCCTGACAATTTGAAAAATACTGTGCATTATAAGAGGCTTTAAAATTTTGAGTACCTCACAAGTGTAGAGAATTTATTCACAACAAACATTCTAAAGTAAAAGACTGAAGGCGAGAAAATCGGAACTCTATTTTCAGAAAACAAATCTAACCTAATAATTGGCCAGCCAGCCGAGAAAACTTTAAGGTTCTACTAGTATAAACTATGAGTATTACCAAAAGGCAAGGCAAAAACATGGAGATAAAAACTGGGAAGGAGATATATATTATTATTTTAACTTCCCAAAAGGCCAAGGAACTCAGTTCTGTCACAGTGTTTGAATAAAGCTTGGTAGGAAATGTAATAGGAAATTAGATAGTGTCCAACAGTTAGAAAAATATATATTGTATTCAAGAATAAATCCAATAGGAAGCACACACTCTTTGTTGAATGAAAACAAAAATGTAGTGAAAGTCTGGGAGAATATTTCATAAACTCCAAGCCTTAACATGTTTAAGCATTAAAGAAACATAAAATTACAAACTAGGCTATTTTCTCTAAATTGAACACATATCACTGTCTAAAGTTAAAAAGAAATACTTGATATTTTATACAATTAAAATGTTATATTTTGTTCTTAAAAATCTATAGGAAATATGTTTGTTTATCATATAAAATACTAGATCAATTTTTTTCTGCTTTCTTCAAAGCAATCATTTTCCTGAGCACTGTTTATTGAACTGTCTCCTCCTTATTCACTTGAAATGCCAAACTTGGATTTTTTTTTATTGTGCAAATAAATTCCATGTTATTTCATTCTTCTATTTATTCAAATCTGAGTCCAGATCACAGCAATGATCCATGATTTTCAAATAAGTATTCGTAGCACACAGGGTAGCTTTTGAACATTGAAGACTTTTAAATTATCAAATTACCATTTATATTTTTCTATTCTACCTACCTCTGCATGAGATAATAAACTGAATCAGTATCTGTGAGACTTTAATCTGTACCAATCTGCTTAAAAGTTATTTCAACCAATCTGCAGTATGTTTTTACTTTTACAAAGAATGTGCCTACTTTTGCTCTTGTCCTAAAATCTGTCTGAGGTTATATTGAAGAGGTTTGGATTCATCCTCTTGGCAGAAAAGAGTTCAAGAAAGCCTAGGATTGATCATGTCAAATAGTTACACAGCTCTACATTGGAATAAAAGCAAGTGGGCCACAGAGACATAAACAATGTACAGTTTGTAAAGAAAACAAGCAGCAGGAATTGTAATGAAGCTAAGTCATGTGCTAAAATTAATAAAAGCTTACAGAAAAGCCTGATGCTACCTGAACGAGAGAGAGCTTAGCTTGGCTTCCAACTTCGGAGGAATTAAGTAAGAGGTTCAGCAGTGACAGAAACCAAGAAGAAAATAAAGTTGATAAAAATCTGTTTGAACAGAGGTTCATACTCCAGCCCCAGCAAGCAGAAGAACTTGGTAGCTTCAGCCATATTGTTCTGGCTTTAGAGTAATTAATACAAGGAAGGATTGGAGAATCTGCCTTTACAGGTAAGAAAAAAAAAAAGCAAAAACAAAATATGTACACCAGGCAATTTTTAAATATGCCCTGCACGGAGGCCCAGAGTAGCCATTTCATGAAGAAGAAGGTGAAGCCTAGGTGTTACTGATGACTCCAATGGAGATGCCAGAGTCATGGAATACCTGCCAAGGAGAAATGAAGACCAGTTATGGAACTAGCTCAGAGAGAGTTTATTACCATCTGTAAAGCTGAAAGGAGAGGAGATCTGAAAAGCCCTCATGTATCAGAGATAGAAATACAGAAAGAATTTAGAGTATGTCCTGATAACTTTATGCCTTACTTTGGTCTAGTATTTTTTTTAAAATGTTGACCTCTTTTGTAATTGTAATGTGTGTTACAGTGGATGTATTGATGTATGTTTGGATCTGCTTGCCTTTTATACTAGAGGCTTGGAGTTAAGGCATTGCTTCAAATCTCAGAAGAGACTTCAAACTATGGAATTTTGGTCAGTCTTCAGACTGTGAAAGATGATGGAAACTATTGTTTAACTAACCACATTTAGCATTATTATATGTCTGTAAGCATATGGGAGGTAAGGAGGGGGGATGTGTTTGCTTGACTCCACTCATATATTTGACTGCTTAGTCACCAGGAAACGGGATTATTTGATTAAAGGACTAGGGAGTGTGACTTTTGGAGAAAGTCTGCCACTGAGGATGTGTAAAAATAACTTCTATTCACCAGATGTAATTGTCATTTCAGTGCCTTACAGCTGAATCAGCTTAACCCTCTGTACTGTGCTAGTTTTGTGTGTCAACTTGACACAGGCTGGAGTTATCACAGAGAAAGGAGCTTCAGTTGAGAAAATGCCTCCATGAGATCCAGCTGTAAGGCATTTTCTCAATTAGTGACCAAGGGAGAAAGGCCCCTTGTGTGTGGGGCCATCTCTGGGCTGGTAGTCTTGGGTTCTATAAGAGAGCAGGCTGAGCAAGCCAGGGGAAGAAAGCTAGCAAATAACATCAACCTCCCCCCTCCCCCATTGCCTCTGCATCAGCTCCTGCTTCCTGACCTGCTTGAGTTCCAGTCCTGACTTCCTTTGGTGATGAACAGCAATGTGGAAATGTAAGCTGAATAAACTCTTTCCTCCCCTACTTGGTTCTTGGTCATGATGTTTGTGTTGTGCAGGACTAGAAACCCTGACTAAGACACCCTTTCTACTAAGTTCTAGTTATACCTGGCTGGTTCAACTCAGCTGTTATGGCTCAAATCTCTTAATGTTGACTGATTCAGTCTTGATACCCTTGGCTTCTGACAGAATTGCTCTGCCTGGCCTTGACGAACTCTAGCAATTTTTAAGCAGTTTTTTATTATTACATATTTTCTTGATTTACATTTCTTTTTTGTTAGTATGTTTTGTTTTTCGAGACAGGGTTTCTCTGTATAGCCCTGGCTGTCCTGGAACTCACTTTGTAAACCAGGCTGGTTTTGAACTCAGAAATTCACCTGTCTCTGCCTCCTGAGTGCTGGGATTAAAGGTGTGTGCCCCCATGCCTGGCTCTTGATTTACATTTCAAATGTTATCCCCTTTCCTGGTTTCTCTTCTGAAGACCATTATCCCCCATCCCCTCCCCTCTTCCCCTTCTCACCAACCCACCCATTCCTGCTTCCTGGCCCTGGCATTCCCCTACACTGGGGCATAGAGCCTTCACAGGACCAAGGTCCTCTCCTCCCATTGATGACCAAGTAGGCAATCCTCTACTACATATATTAGGACATCTCCTGCTACATATGCAGCTGGAGCCATGAGTCCCACCATGTGTATTTTTTGGTTGGTGGTTCAGTCCCAGATATAGTGTCTGACTCCAACTATATTCTCTGAACTTCCCTCCAACTAGACTTCACCTTCCAATATGCCTCCTTCCTTCTCTAAACTAACATTACCTATATTGTTTAGGATGAGAAGTGTGTACTAAAGGTGTATCTGTATCCAGCCAGAGTAGTCTTGTTGCTGGGTTAAAATTCCTCTACAGGGGTGAGTTTTGAAATTTCACACACCCATGCCAAGAACTGGGATTCTTTTCTAGCCTATGCATCAGGACGCAGTTCTTAGCTACTTCTCCAGCACTATGCTTACTTGTATCTTAATTTCTGCCATCCTTCTTGCCATGATGATGATGATTGTTAAATCTTCTGAAGCTGTAAGTCAGCCCCAACCAAATGATTTCTTTTATAATAGCTGCTTTGGTTATGTGTCTTCATATGACTAGAACACTGACTAACATAGGTCCTGAGGATTGGGTAAATAAATCAGTCTCAGTGGCATACATTCTACTAGAGACATCCCACTGGTTGTATAAACATGTTGAATTCATGTGCTTGACATTATATCAACTATATTTTAATAATATGCAAATACCTACAAGATAAATGTTTCCAATTGAATATGAAATATGCATTGCTTATATTCCATCATTGTTGAGAACAAGAATTTTGTAAGCCATTATCTCAGTGTGCTTAAGATACATTTCCCTAGAATCCAGGGCACTGAAAATAAATGATTAAATGATTAACATTTATTAGCTTCATCCATCCCCATCCTGAATAGTTGTTTCAGGCACAGACACAATCCATGTCTTAAACAAACTGCTGCTGATTGAGAAACTGTGGAGTCTAACCTGGTCTATACAAAATTGGAAGGATGACTTTATACCTTTTACTATGAGGAGTTACATTCTTGTTACCCACAGGTGACAAATACAATATATGTGACCTCAAATACCACGAAACATTGATATCAGTGATAGATTCTTTGTGATAATAAGAAAATTTACCCAGAAGACAAAATGTAGATTAAAAAAAAGCAAGAGAGTTGCCAGTATTAAAAATAAAGAAATGGATACTGAAATTCTTGCATTTAAATTTGTTGAGACTTTAAATTATTTAAATTATACATTTTAAACCAAATAAACCAATAAATGATCTTATTATTACTTACATTGGGAAATAACTTATCAGAATTCATCCTTAGGTAAATGATAATACAGTGATTTCATTTGCCAAGTTGCACAGAGGCAATGGGAAAAATACATGATGAATAAATTGTCATGTTATTTCATTATTTTAACCATTTTATCATTTTTAGTAAAATTTTATTTGTATATAAGTACTTTAACTGGTTAAATTCAAGTATTTTTAAATATTATTTTTAATGTAGGATTTGGATCATATATTTTAAAGTGCAACCTGGATGGACTGTTTTTCTATGCTTCATATTTTGATAAGAAACATCAAGCCTTAGAAACTGAGGCTGTAAATAGCACATTAATCAGAAATTAGCCATTTTCCTCATATAGCAAAAGTGAATTAAACCACATAAAGTTGATGGTCATTTACATGTGCTGGTGTTTTATCTGCTATCCTTTATTGAGAGGAAGGATCTCAGTATTTACTCCAAGCTAACCTTAAAAGTGAAATACTTTTGGCACAGCATGCCAGTGCACAGATGATAGCTAGATGCCATTCAATCTGACCCTTGATTTAAAGCATTAGCACATCTCTCCCAACAATACAAGAGTGAAGAAAAAACAGCCTCTCTGACAATATTAGAAGAACAGTCAAATCTATGTGGAAAAATCTTGCTACAAAATTAACAGATATTCTTGCAGGTCAATAATCATAATTCAAAATTGTGTGGAAATAAATTTTTCATACTCTTAAAGTTACAGGAAGGTAGGATTTAGGTACAGGTTGTGTTACAAGTTATTCTCATTTTAAGTTGACATATCCTTTCAAGACTATGTATGTTTTAGGAGATTGGTTCTGGTTGAGAAAGTGGTCTCTGATGATGACAATTTTAATGCTATAAACACTTTTATCTCCTATCTCTCCTCTCATTTCCTCTAAGCCGATCATATACAAAGAACATCTCTCATCTGTTCCGGACTCTATATGCCTCATAACTACTACTACTGTCTTTCCTGGAATTCCTGGACCACCATAACTGATTGAATTTTAAGAACCATCTGTACTGGGATGCTTTAACCATCATGAGGGGCTGAGACATTCTGAAATTGTGAGGCAAAAGAACATCTCCCACTCTTAATCAATTTTCTTAAGAAACTTTGTGACAGCAATTTGAAAGTTTATTAAAATAGGAATTATAGAGAAAGAAAATCCATATGACCATAAAACATTTGAAGTGAGAGTTTAGTAAAAGTTAATTAATAATAAGAAATTTCATTTGCTATTTAAAATATCAAATATATGGAGAGTGGAATTTAAAAAGTAGGTTTTACATTTTCTTTTTTTTTAATTAGGTATTTATTTCATTTTCATTTCCAATGCTATCCCAAAAGTCCCCTACACCCTCATTCTGATACATACGCAGCTAGAGACACCAGCTCCGGGGGTTACTGGTTAGTTCATATTGTTGTTCCACCTATAGATAACCCCAGCTCCTTGGGTACTTTCTCTAGCTCCTCCATTGGGGGCTCTGTGATCCATCCAATAGCTGACTGTGAGAATCCACTTCTGTCATTGCTAGGCCCCGGCATAGTCTCACAAGAGACAGCTATCTGGTACCTTTCAGCAAAATCTTGCTAGTGTATGCAATGGTGTCAGCATTTGGAGGCTGGTTATGGGATGGATCACCGGGTATGGCAGTCTCTAGATGGTCCGTCCTTTCGTCTCAGCTCCAAACTTTGACTCTGTAACTCCTTCAATAGGTGTTTTGTTCCCTATTCTAAGAAGGGGCAAAGTGTCCATATTTTGATCTTCGTTCTTCTTGAGTTTCATGTGTTTCACAAATTGTATCTTATATCTTGGGTATTCTAAGTTCCTGGGCTAATATCCACTTATCAGTGAGTTCATATCAAGTGAGTTCTTTTGTGATTGGGTTACCTCACTCAGGATGTTGCCTTCCAGGTCCATCCATTTGCCTAGGAAATTCATAAATTCATTCTTTTTAATAGCTGATTAGTACTCCATTGTGTAAATTACCACATTTTCTGTGCCCATTCCTCTGTTGAGGGGCATCTGGGTTCTTTCCAGCTTCTGCCTATTATAAATAAGGCTGCTATGAAAATAGTGCAGCATGTGTCCTTCTTACCTGTGGGAAGATCTTCTGGATATATGCCCAGGAGAGGTATTGTGGGATCCTCTAGTAGTACTATGTCCAATTTTCTGAGGAACCGCCAGACTGATTTCCAGAGTGGTTGTACAAGCTTGCAATCCCACCAACAATGGAGGAATGTTCCTCTTTCTCCACATCCTTACCAGCATCTGCTGTCACCTGAATTTTTGATCTTAGTCATTCTGACAGGTGTGAGGTGAAATCTCAGGGTTGTTTTGATTTGCATTTCCCTGATGATTAAGGATGCTGAACATTTTTTCAGGTGCTTCTCATCCATTAGGTATTCCTCAGTTGAGAATTCTTTGTTTAGCTCTGAGCCCCATTTTTAATGGGGTTATTTGATGTTCTGGAGTCTACCTTCTTGAGTTCTTTATATATATTGGATATTAGTCCCTTATCTGATTTAGGATAGGTTAAGATCCTTCCCAATCTGTTGGTGGCCTTTTTGTCTTATTGACGGTGTCTTTTGCCATACATAAGCTTTGCAATTTTATGAGGTCCGGACGGTGTCTTTTGCCATACATAAGCTTTGCAATTTTATGAGGTCCCATTGGTTGATTCTCGATCTTACAGAACAAGCCATTGCTGTTCTATTCAGGAATTTTCCCCTGTGCCCATATCTTCGAGGCCTTTCCCCACTTTCTCCTCTATAAGTTCCAGTGTCTCTGGTTTTATGTGGAGTTAATTAATCAACTTAGATTTGACCTTAATACAAGGAGATAGGAATGGATCAATTCACATTCTTCTACATGATAACCTCCAGTTGTGCGAGCATCATTTGTTAAAAATGCTGTCTTTTTTCCACTGGAGGTTTTAGCTCCATTGTCAAAGATCAAGTGACCATAGATGTGTGGGTTCATTTTTGGGTCTTCAATTCTATTCCATTGGTCTACTTGTCTGTCATTATACCAGTACCATGCAGTTTTTATCACAATTGCTCTGTAGTACAGCTTTAGGTCAGGCATGGTGATTGCACCAGGGGTTCTTTTATTCTTCAGAAGAGTTTTTGCTATCCTATTTTTTTTTTTTTTGTTATTCCAGATGAATTTGCAGATTGCCCTTTCCAATTCATTGAAGAATTGAGTTGGAATTTTTATGGCGATTGCATTGAATCTGAAGATTGCTTTTGGCAAAACAGCCATTTTTACAATATTGATCCTGCCAATCCATGAGCATGAGAGATCTTTCCATCTTCTGAGATCTTCTTTGATTTCTTTCTTCAGAGATTTGAAGTTCTTATCATATCGATCTTTCACTTCTTTGTTAGAATCATGCCAAGGTATTTTACAATATTTGTGACTATTGACAAGGGTGTTGTTTCCCTAAATTCTTTCTCATCCAGTTTTTCCTTTGTGCAGAAAAAGGCCATTGACTTGTTTGAGTTAATTTTATATCCAGCTACTTCACTGAAGCTGTTTATCAGGTTTAGGAGTACTATGGTGGAACTTTTTGGGTCACTTATATATACTATCATATTACCTGCAAAACGTGATATTTTGACTTCTTCCTTTCCAATTTGTATCCCCTTGATCTAATTGTTGTTGAATTGCTGTGGCTAGGACTTCAAGTACAATGTTGAATATTTAGGGAGAAAGTGGGCAGACTTGTGTAGTCCCTGATTTTAGTGGGATTGCTTCCAGGTTCTCACCATTTACTTTGATACTGGCTACTGGTTTGCTGTAAATTGCTTTTATCATATTTGTGTATGGGTCTCGAATTCCTGATTTTTCCAAGACGTTTATCATAAAGGGTGTTGGATTTTGTCAAATGCTTTCTCCACATCTAAGGAGATGATCATGTGGTTTTTGTCTTTGAGTTTGTTTATATAGTGGATTACATTGCATCCTTGCATCCCTTGAATGAAACCTACTTGGTCAGGATGGATGATTGTTTTGATGCATTCTTTGATTCGGTTAGCAAGAATTTTATTTAGTAATTTTGCATCTATATTCATAAGGGAAATTGGTCTGAAGTTCTCTATCTTTGTTGTATCTTTCTGTGGTTTAGGTATCAGAGTAAGTGTGAATTCATAGAATGAGTTGTGTAGAATACCTTCTGTTTCTATTTTGTGGAATAGTTTTTGAAGACCTGGAATTAGATCTTCTTTGAAGGTATGATAGAACTCTCCACTAAACCCATCTGGTCCTGGGCTTTTTTTGGTTGGGAGACTATTAATGACTGCTTCTATTTCTTTAGTGGATATAGGACTGTTTAGATCATTAACCTGATCCTGATTTAACTCTGGTACCTGGTAGCTGTCTAGAAATTTGTCCATTTCATCCAGGGTCTCCAGTTTTATTGAGTATAGCCTTTTGTAGAAGGATCTGAAGGTGTTTTGGATTTCTTCAGGATCTGTTGTTATGTCTCCCTTTTCATTTCTGATTTTGTTATATAGGATGCTGTCTCTGTGCCCTGTGGTGAATCTGGCTAAGGGATTATCTATCTTGTTGATTTTCTCAAAGAACGAGATCCTTATTTGGTTGATTCTTTAAATAGTTCTTCTTGTTTCCACTTGGTTGATTTCACCTCTGAGTTTGATTATTTCTAAATTTGATTCTTTTGTTCTAGAGCTTTTAGGTGTGTTGTCAAGCTGCTAGAGTGTGCTCTCTCTAGTTACTTTTTGGAGGCACTCAGAGCTGAGTTTTCCTCTTAGAAATGCTTTCATTGTGTCCCATACGTTTGGGTTTGTTTTGGCTTCATTTTCATTAAACTCTATAAAGTCCTTAATTTCTTTCTTTATTCCTTCTTTGACCAAGCTATCATTGAGAAGATGTTGTTCAGTTTCCACGTGAATGTTGCCTTTCTATTATTAATTTTTAATTAAAGATCAGCCTTAGTAAATGGTGATCTGATAGCATGCATGGGACAATTTCAATATTTTTGTATCTGTTGAGACCTGTTTTGTGATGAATCATATGCTCAATTTTGATGGAGGTACCATGAGGTGCTGAGATGTAGGTATATCCTTTTGTTTGAGGATAAAATGCTCTGTAGATATCTGTTAGATCCATTTGTTTCATAACTTCTGTTAGTTTCACTGTGTCCCTGTTTAGTTTCTGTTTCCATGATCTGTCCATTGATGAAAGTGGTGTGTTGAAGTCTCCCATTATTATTGTGTGAGGTGCAATGTGTGCTTTGAGCTTTACTAAAGTTTCTTTAATGAATGTGGCTGCCCTTTTATTTGGAGCATAGATATTCAGAATTGAGAGTTCCCTTTGGAAGATTTTACCTTTGATGAGTATGAAGTTCCCCTCCTTGTCTTTTTTGATGACTTTGGGTTAGAAGTCAATTTTGTTAGATATTACAATGGCTACTCCCGCTTGTTTCTTCAGACCATTTGCTTGGAAAATTGTTTTCCAGCCTTTCATTCTGAGGTAGTGTTTCTCTTTTTCCCTATGATGGGTTTCCTGTAAGCAGCAGAATGTTGGGTCCTGTTTGTGTAGCCAGTCTGTTAGTCTATGTCTTTTTATTGGGGAATTGAGTCCATTGATATTAAGAGATATTAAGGAAAAGTAATTGTTGTTTCCTATTATTTTTGTTGTTAAAATTTGGCATTCTGTTCTTGTGGCTGTTCTTTTACGTTTGTTGAAGGATTGCTTTCTTGCTTTTTCTAGGATGTGGTTTTCGTCCTTGTATTGTTTTTTTCTGTTATAATCCTTTGATGGGCTGGATTCCTGGCAAGATAATGTGTGAATATGGTTTTGTTGTGGAATACTTTGGTTTCTCCATCTATGGTAATTGAAAGTTTGGCTGGGTATAGTAGCCTGGGCTGGCATTTGTGTTCTCTTAGTGTCTGTATAACATCTGTCCAGGATCCTCTGGCTTTCATAGTGCCTGGTGAAAAATCTGGTGTAATTCTGATAGGCCTGCCTTTATATGTTACTTTACCTTTTCCCCTTACTGCTTTTAATATTCTATCTTTATTTGTCATTTGTTGTTATGATTATCATGTGTAGGGAAGAATTTCTTTTCTGGTCCAGACTATTTGGAGTTCTGTAGGCTTTTTGTATGTTCGTGTTCATCTCTTTCTTTAGGTTTGGGATGTTTTCTTATATAATTTTGTTGAAGATATTTGCTGGCCTTTTAAGTGAAAATCTTCATTCTCATCTACTCCTATTATCCGTAGGTTTGGTCTTCTCATTGTGTGCTGGATTCCCTGGATGTTTTGACTTAGGATCTTTTTGCATTTTGCATTTTCTTTGATTGTTGTGCCCATTTTCTCTATGGAATCTTCTATACCTGAGTTTCTCGCTTCCATCTCTTGTATTCTGTTGCTGATGCTTGCATTTATGGTTCTAGATTTTCTTGTTATCAATTTTGATGTGTTCATTAGAATGAAATTGCATATAAAAGTAGATTTGAGTAGTAATCTAAAGTGAAATTATGGCTCATACTCATCAGGTTATGAATGGTATTGAAAATCTTGGAAGTGGATTAAATTATGTGAAAATGAAAAGTTGCTTCCAAACGTAAGGTGTTAAACAATGAGCAATTATAGAAAGTTTCGATGAAACAAATAGAATATTTAATCAGAATACAAAAATGATAAGCAGCTTTTATATACAGTACAGGATGGTGACTTTATTTCATTTCAGTGATTATTTTGGAAACTCATGCTATACAGTGGCCTCTTGCTCTAGCTCTAATTGCCTTTTAATTGCTTTGGAAAGTATTGAAATCAGTGTCATGAAATTGTAAAGATACATAGCATGTTTTCTTGTTTGAGATAAATCATCAGGAAAAACAGTTATCTCAAGGCTGAAGTCTGAAAAAGCTAGAAGAATAGCTTTGTGGTGAGGCACTTCTAGCATCACAAGTGTTCTACCTTCAGCAGGGTAGCTATAACTCAGTGTAATTAAAACTGATTTTTCCTTTTAGAAAAGACCATTTTCTTGTATAATTAATATTCAAACATTAACTCGTTTTGTGTACATCCCTTTTACTTATATCAGTCTTATTGTTTTTATTTTCTATTAATTTATTTCTGAAGAACATTTCCTCAATAATCCATACATATCAGTTTTCTTAGCACCTGGTATATGTAGATGAAAAACTGCCCAAGTAATATTTTTGCTGTACATTAAAAATAAATCTTAAAACCTTAACTTTATTTCATTTCTGAGAAATGAGCAAATAAAGGTGAATTTGATTTAGTATTAGGGAGTAATTATTTAAGAGTATGTAAATTCAGGTCAGTCACTTGGTAATTGAACTGGAAAATATTTTCATTCCTCTGTTTTTAGTAGTACTCTTGATATATGATAATTGTACTAGCTCAAAATTTTATCCCTGTTCTGGGAAAAGATGTGGTTAACACAGAATTGGATGTATTGAATGGAGAAACGTTACTTGAACAACATTTGTAGAGGAATAGAAATTATTATGACCATGGAATCCGGTGAATTTTGCTAAGAATATACAATATTCTGGGAATATAAAAGATTTTACTCAAGTGAATTCATCATAGGTAATAACAAATGTGCTGTACCTAAAATTTTCAGTGAAGAAAAACAATCTTATCTATGCTGTTTAGAGGAGTTGTCATTCTGTACACCACATTTAAGAATGGTTTAAAAAAATCACAAAATCTGTAAAATTGACTTGTTAACTTTATCTATTGTGACATCTCTGAGTATCGAACAGAGATACTGAAGCCATGAAGAACATCAAAGTAGAGGACTGATGGGGAATGCTTAGAATCACCCACCACTTTGGAACTAAAAGAGTAGCTTTATTGTTTTGCTTTGAGACAAAAAGAGATACCCATTTTCTACCTTCTGATTCAAATGCGGAGGGGAATCACACTAGTAATATGCATCATATTAAGTAACAAACCTTAATTCTACTCCTGGAAAAAAATCATTAATTATCCTAAGAACATGGTATGATCTAGCATAGAAGTCAATGCCTTTGCTAAGGCTAAAGTTTGTTTAAACAACATAATATCTAGTTTAGTGGGTTAATACACTCTAGCACAAACTTGTAGCCTATGCAGGTAAATGTCTCTGTACCAACGGGGTTAAACATAAATAGAAAATAGAATTAGCTTGTCAATAAACGTTTCTTTCATGCATCTCACTATTTATAGTCCCAGTTTTAAAATACAAAAAACAAAAAACATGAGGAGCAAAGCTAATAGTATATCTTTAAAAATGTCTGCCAGAAGCTTGAAAACAAACAGCCTCTATTATTTGCAAGAGATATGCCTGCAACACTGACAGTCTGTGGAAGATGGGTCAAAAGGCTCAGAGTATTGGAAGCACATTGACAGCTCTACTGTATGAAACCTGAAGGTAGTTTGCTAGCTCTTTAAGAGCCAGAGTGTACTGTTGACATCAGCAATGATGAGCAGACTTCAAAGCAGTACTAGAAGCTTTAACATAGTGTCATGGCTAATCTTTTCAGATGAGGGCTAAGGAGACTTGCTGTTACAGAAGGTAGATGTTTGATAACCAAAAGGATGATAGTCAGTTTAAACAGAAGCATGCAGTGTCAGGTGTTTGTACCCACCAGCAATTTTCTGTAATAATAATCAGCAGCCAGTCAAAATAGGTGCCTGGAATTTACCTTTTTATAAAGTTATAGGAGTGGCTTTAAGCACTGTTGATAGGTTGTCAGGTAACAAAAAAGCTGACCAACTATAAAGGAAAACTTTAAATTAATATAAGGAAAGGATATCTACAATCTTGTAGCAAAAGCAATGACTCTAATGGAGAAGCAATTGTAAATCAACTATTACTTTATAGTAATAAACTGGATGGGTTCTTTATACTACCAAAGAAAGGGTATTTTATAGTACAAAGAAAAAAAGCCCTCATGAGGAAGGTGGGCTTCAGGGAGCTTTGGATATGTAGACTCTCATATATTTTACCTCATATTTCCACTGAAAGATTAGAAGCCTGTTTCATTGGTATCATGCAGTAGTGAAATTTAGGTTACTAGCACACTGATAAATGAAAAGACCATGATGACCTTAATATAAATTGCAAGCCTTAGTTATTAGAGTGTATTATAAATAAATTGAAGTGTTTCCTTTTGTGATCTTATAGTGAATTCAAAGATATTATTGAAAATACTATTTTTTAACATTTTATTTTTTACATTGCAGAGTATGCTATTGGAGTACAAATATCCAATGTATAACAAGCAAGTCTTAGATAGATAACACTTCTAGCAATATGCTATTCACTATTTAGTAATATCAAATTCTACTCTCTGCCTCACAAAATATATAATGTGTTACTGTAAATTTCAGTCCCCTAAATATGTTATGAAATGCTAGAAATTTACTCTTCTGGAGATGAATTTTGGATCACAGATTCTGCCTTATATCTCTATATGTTCCCTCAATTTTTTCTCTAATCTCTAGTAAGTACCATTTTAATTTGAAATTAAACTGTTACATTCCACATATAAGCCAGATATGAGATATTTGCCATTTGGTGTCTGATTTATTGAAAATGATTCTTCTTGTTTCATCCAGTTTCCTGGACAAATAAGATGCCATCCTTTTATGGCTGCATAATTGATTGTGTATTGTATGCATCTTACATATATTATTTATATAACCAAGGATATCTACATCCGGTTAAATTAGTAAATATACACATCTGCATGTTAAAATTATTTCATTTGCTCTACACAGAGGCTCAGAGATTGAATCTTGGCATAGATATGCTTTTCAATTTTTTCTTTTTTCATTTTTTTTGTGTGAGGTGAGATTACACTCTTTTCTTGCATAGTTTTAGAAATATGAATTTTATGAAAATTATATACATTTATTTTTATCCAGGTTTCATCAGCATTTCTTATTTTACCATTTGATAGAACACATTCTAGATGAGTAAGATAATATTTTCTTGTTAATTTCATCTGCATTAATATGATTGGTAATATGCCCAACACTATTCAACAATTGGTTATTATATGAAATTATTCTTTGGACTTTAAATTGTTAATTAAAATCTGGATTTTGTTGTTTGTATTATGTTTAGGGTTTGCTTACATATTATAAGTATGGTTTGCCAGATGTACAATTTACCCATTTATTCTTCACTATGTAGATACCTTCTTTGTCCAATTTCTGGTTTCTTTTGTTACAGCAGAAACCAGAATCCTCTGGGTTCATATTTTTTTTTTTTGGTTTGTTTTTGTTTTTTATTTCTTTGTGTTGTTCAGTATTGGAGAAAGCAATCAGTCTTGCAATGACTGTCTAAAGGTTTCATCCCATGTTTTCTTTTAGTAGGTTGCTATTCACAGATATCCTCCTTTTGTTTTAATTTATCATAAATTATTTACATGAAGTCAGAAACAGCACCAAGTCCTTGAGTTTTTATCTTCTGAATGGTAATGTCTACCTTGTTCTGTCTGTTTAGTTAGGGTGACTATTTTTTTCAATGTTTTCTTTTGGTTTCTTTCCCAGTAATAGAAAGGTTGCAAAAGTATGGCTTAAATTGTGAGTCCTCTGTTTATACACGATCATATATTATGTAGTAATTTCACATACCATAGTCTGGAATGTATTATAAGATATTGTGAAGTCCTCTAATTGTTTCTACTTGTTTAAAATTAATATTGTTATTGGAAATAGTTTGTACTTCCATACATATTTTGCAATTATTTTTAGTACTTTGTATAGAAATGAAATGTATTTTGATGACTGTTTAAAAATTGAATTTAATAAAAAATAGCAGAAATTTAAGTACTGCAATAACCATTTCATTACTTTGTAGAAGCAATGTTCTTCCAGTTTAAAAAAAAATGCATAGTCATTGACAGTGATGAATGGCTTAGCTTGTATTTTAAGGAATCTAAGAAATTATTGTGTAAAACCAACCACAAGATGTAACTGGAAAGTGAAATACAGATGAGCTTAGGGAATAAGCAAACGGTTCAAAATATTTCTTGGTAATTGCCCTCAGCACACTTCTGTTGAGATTTAGTTTATATCTGCCATCATGTCTCTATTCATATAGAACCAATGACTTGTGTTTTGGTGGCAGAGCTGAGAGGTAAACATGATCCCCAGAGTGAAATTTCTCACATTACACAGCTGATTTAACATATGCTGCCACTGAATGTCAGACCTGCTACATCAGAGATAGCAAACTTCCCCTGGGAGAACTAACTATCTAGTTAGTGACAAGTTGTTTACACTGTGCCTTTTCCACTCTCATTAAATGCAAAGTTTCATCTTGATATTCATTGAATCATGTTCTGGGCAAGTGTTTTTATTTACCATTCATCACACCTATCTACCATCACTATCTCTGATGATCCTCACAATAAAATTTGCTTGGCAACTTTGAATATATCTTACTATTTTCTTAGGATAAGGAAACTCCTTCATGCCACATTAAGTGCAAACAACAACAAAATAAATCTATAGGGTACAATCCAGTGTGTACAAAATTGACATTTCCCCCTTTTCCTAATACATTTGCTACAGTATGAAAACAGAAATAAGAATATGGCTATGAGGAGGTGAAACACTGTCTATAAAGGTGAAAGAAGCAAAGTTCCCATTCTACAGATTCTCTCATGTACCTGTTTCCTTATCATGGTACATGAGACTTGACTCTTGTATAATTAGTTTTGTGTATCTAGGGATTTAAATCTGTGATATAGCACACAATAAACATCTCACTAAACTTAAGAACAAAATCTTGAGCAGATTCCATAACACTGAGAGATAACATCACTTATAACACAATAGTAGTAAAGATCACCATGGAACTCTCAACCCCCAAATGGAACCTCCACATTGCTAACCTTACCCCCAAATGATTGGAACATCACAAAAGAGGGGAAGGAAAGGGTGTTAAGAATTTGTGTCCAAGGAGCGTTCTATGGAGCAGAGGAAGCAATAAATGAACAAAATCCTGAACAAATGTGTTTTATTTAATGGGTATGGCCATACCAAAGAATGGTCTCGAACCTATGTGAAATCCACAGAGCCACTCCATATGCGGATCCTACTCAGAGAGGTGCCATAGCTTTCTTGGGGGATATGAACATGTACAAGTAACCAGTGTGTACAAAACTTAGCAAACACAGCATGTTATGTTGGCACACTTACAAATGGAGACTGCTCACTTGCAGAGAGCACCTACCAAGTCTAGATAATCCTATCCTGTTGCGGCCCGCCCGCGGTCCACAACACGAACGGTTCACTGAGAAAGGCAGTTCAGGCTGAAAGAGAGGTAACTAGACGGGCGGAAGAAAAGAATGAAGTCAAGACAAGACTCTGATCAAGACTCAATTTAATATTTCCAGACA
Source organism: Mus caroli (assembly GCF_978045245.1). Lineage (NCBI taxonomy): Eukaryota > Metazoa > Chordata > Mammalia > Rodentia > Muridae > Mus > Mus caroli. The sequence goes on from NW_028227271.1 coordinate 86,347,914, forward strand.
CCCAGTTTATAAAGGAAGGGGGAGGGAACCCAATTTCCCGCCAAGTAACTCAGGGTCCAGTAGCAGGACGAACATGTGTGTGACTCCAGGCGGCAAAGGCAGGTTCCAGCAGTAGGTAGGCGTGGCAGGACGAATGAGCCGGTAGCTCCACCCTTGAGCAGGCAGGTTCCAGGCTGGGGGAAGGGAGGCCACACTATCCTATACTGTTTATAATAAACAAGGCAAGGTTCTAAGTTACAGAAGTAGTGGGTATAATTCTATCAGAGTGCACACTCTACCTGATCTCAGATTCTCTGTATATATGTCTGTGTGTTTGTTATTCTTTCATTATCAAACTCCTTGTCAGGATTCCAGGATCAAGGGCTGAGGGTCATAGTAAGCCATTGCTATAAAGCATTGACTTCTGGCAGTGACTTGGCCTTTGTATACACACTTATAGAATATATGATTGGCCGCAGAAGACCTACACCCAAACCAGTCAACTGTGCGACATGGATAGTAGAGGAGCTTATAATTTCCCACACCAGATGAGATGTTATTGCCTGGGTAATGAAGAAGCATTTTTTCCAGAAAGGTGTGTGCTCTAGTAGGTTAGCATCATTACAGTGCATGGTCTAGTGCTCAAATAGATTACATATGGGTAGAGCTAATTAGATTCATTGGTCTATAATTTTAAATTAAGAGAACATGTAAAGTTGATGCATAATGTAAAGAATGGCACAGAGAGAGTTCATGGCACAAGCAATGAATGTTATCAATGTACAATGTATATATGTATAACTTTTAAGAAAAATTAAATCTTAATATGAAAAGAACAAATCTGAACCTAAAGCAAAGTAATGCTATATTTAAGATGAAATAAAAATGCATAAATGTTTATATTTGACTTTTGTCATACATATATATGAAAAACATATATTACTATCAGTATAAACTTATACATGTAGTCATACTAAAATAAAAATTCTTATTATAATTATATACCCACCAAACAAAATTTCAAACAGTGCTCTATTTTATTTGTAGTCTTATTATTTATTTTCTTAATTGCTATAATTTTCCTGTTTTTCTATTTTGTGATTAATTTTTCCCACATTTAAATATCTTTTGATCTGTAAATGAAACAGGCACATATTTTTCCAACCAATATATTTTTAAAAATATGATATTTTAAACATGAGGATAATGAAATCTGAATTTTTGAAAATACTTGTTATTGTTTGCATAAATATTTGTAAGGAGACTATGTACAACTAACTGTAGTCATCGGTACTGACACTGATTTAAGTAAAGCAACAATTTCATTCTCTCTTCCAAGTTTACAATTAAAAGACAAAAAGCAAACAAAAAATTTTGTTTAACTACTATCTTTACTCCTCAACAGTTTACAGAGTTTTGTAACAATATCATCACAATCTTGTCATTTATTATATAATAAAGCAGAAAAATATGAAAAGAAGTTGAGAGAAAGGAAGAGAATAATTTATCAAGAAAAATACCATTTTTCCACAGCACACCTAAAATACTCCTTCTTTCAGTCTCTTCAATGAAATATTTACTTCAAAATTACAAATTTTTTCCATATGTGTTTCTTCACTATTTAACACACTAATTACATATTTTACATTAAAATAAGACTGGTTTGTTGCAATATGTAATGTCTCTTTGTGGCTAGATTAAAGGCTTATTTTACCACTGGTAAGCTCTGGTGAAGGAGTTGAAACACTAGTATTTAGCCGATCAATAGATTTATTGGAGTGAATGGATGGAGGTAGTGAAAATTATAGATTAGAGGCAAAAATGGAGGAAGTCAAACATAGGTGTTTTCCCCCTGCATAGCACATCTTCACATCTTTTTCCATTTTCTCACTTTTATTTTTTCCACTTATTTTCCTGGATACCATGACAGAAGTCAAACTGCTGCAATAAATAGTTCCATGTCTTACCACAGGAGTGAAAGAAATAGAGACATCTGACCTTTGGTTGACACTTCTAAAATCCAGAGCAAGATATACTCAGGTATTTTGTGGTTGGCATATGTTACAGATAGCCCTGGGGCTAATTATATTTGATATTAATTCCATTCTCCTGTGAGGGGTTGTGAACAAAGAATGAGTCAGCACTCAGGAGATTTCCTGTAAACCTGTTTCCCACCTTAATTTGTAAAATAAAGTAGAGCTGATGATTGGGCAGATAAGGGGAAGGTGGAACAGAAGGTTGGAAAAGAGAAGAAGTAGAAAATGGTAGAGAGAGAGAGGATGCAGAGGATGAGGAAGAACAAAAGCAGAGCAAAAGCACATGACCTGGAGAAACCACAAGTTCTAAGGGGTCTCACAAATGGAGAAGATGGTAGTGTAGTGGTAGATCTGCCCAATCTAGGCGCACAGCATATATTCATATTAACTGAGTTGTGTTTTCATTGCCAGGGCATATTTGGGTTGGAAATTTACTGCAACAGGAATAAATTCATTAAAGCAGAGTTAATGTTAGTTATGCCTATTTATGGCTATTATTTGGTCTGTAAATATTGGTAGTTTCTGGGAAAATTATCTTTAGTCTATAAAATCAAGCTGAGTTTGGAAGAAAATAAGAGTATTTTCTTTCTCTTGTATGAAGAAAATGAGAAAGGTTTGAAGAAGTGAATTATCTTAATCCACCCATTTCTATTCCTAAAGGAGTTATCACATGTTTATTCTTATTTCTAAACATATTTCATTGTGCTTAAGGAATTCTCGTTAACAGTATATCTATTACATGTGGAGTTATGTATACATGTATACATATTTAGCTATGACGCTGGAGGAATAAAAATTCACATACCAGATTTATTAGTATAAATAATCAATATAATAAATTAATAAATATTAATTTCCTCTTTTGAAGATCATTAAGCTGTTATCAAATTTTATGTATATAATTTTTTTATTGTGGCATTGGCTATATCAATCAAGCCAACAGATATGAATCTAATGTTAAGACATTTTCATCATTGACTATATGTATGCCAACTAAAAAGTATATCTACTAATGTGTAAGTTTCCTATAAAATGGTTAAACTGAAATGCGGAGAAAACAAATCAATTTGAATTTATGGTTAGCACGACAAGCATTATGTTGGAGATAAAATTGAAGACCCAGCAAACACAAACATTACATCTTTTCTCTCACATATAAAATTCACAATTTAAAGTAAGATTAAAAATAAAATCTATTTGAAAAATTAGATGGTGCAGGTGAAATCTATGAAATCCGAAGAGAACCCCATCAGTTAACGAGATATTCACACAGGGTAGAAAACTTCTTGTGAGCAGGCGAGATTATGATCTCATTGATTCAAAGAATGTCTTGATTGTACAGCATGTTTTTCGGCAGCTCTGACACATGAACACTTGGCATTTATTGATGATTCTCTACTGTTTTCAGAGTACTTCTGCTCTGAACAATTAGAATGATTGGGGATCCTTGACAAACTTGAATGAAGTTTCTTGACGACTACAGATGTATTGAAAAAATCCCTCAAATCCAGGATCCTTTCAGTTCCACTAGTTTAAGAAACCACTCGAGTACCATCAGACATAGGATACCTTTTCTCTATGATTCTGAATGGAAAGGAAGAATAGAAGGTTCAGAGCACAGTCTCAGTTCCATCAAGGAAAAGTAGCGGACTTTTAGAACACAATGCAGAAGACACTGAAGATAAAACGAAGCTGAAAATTTGTTTCTCCTTGAGTTTTCCATGGTTCCTCTGACATTTCATTCTTCTGTTCTTGTTTTCAAATGCAGATATTCCCTTCTTTATATTTTTATATTAAAAAATGAGAACCCGGGCCTAGAAAGTTGGCTTAGCATTTAAGGATACTCACCTCCTGCAGATGATTCAGCTAATAGTTTCTATTTCCCATCTCCCAGCTCCTAATTCTGAGCTACCAGCTCCCATATGGAGGCTCACAATAGTCTCTAACTCTAGTTCTAGATTTGCTGCCCTCTCTTCAACTTTAAGGAGACCACTCACACATGGAGCACAGCTACTTTAGCATGAAAACTACCATGCATCAGACAAATTAAAAAGTACCCTAGAGTCAAAATACACCCATCTTAGTGTTTTATATATGTGTATATAATTTTCATTTTATATTTAAAATGTGTTATACTTTTAAAACTAAAGGGAAAAAATTATGTATGGTAATCTTAAAACTCATATATTTGCTGATTTTCTTTTTTTCTAATAGAGAACTGGTGAGTTTACTTTTGTGTTTTTTTTTTTTTCAATTAAAAATAGAGAGCTAGTAGCAGTGATGTGAAGTAATAATAAATTTGAGGTCACAAAATAATATTGTTGGCATAAAATTTAACCCTGTATAATTTACCTGTATAATCTACCTATGTGCTGTCACTGCATTGAGTCGAGTATAATATTGGGTACTGAAAACATGCTATGTATGCATTTTCCTGATCTCATGAAAATTAAAAATAGATGCCTTTTATTAAACACAGAAGTTGACTAGGATAGAAGATAATAAAATGGTGGTACTCTCTTCTACAATCTACAAAGGCAAGACTTTAAGAGCCCATTAGACAATATGTTTAGAACATAGCAATCTATGTATCTTTGCTATTGACGTGAATGGCATAAACTCTACTAACTATGAAGTAAAGCTGAATGGAATATGAGAGTATAAGCTTCTGTCAGACGGGCTAAAATGTTGGTCACTGTTAGGTAGTGAACTAAAGGCCAGTGTAGTTTCCTTTTGCATAAATTTCTAATATAAACAAATCAAAATTTTTTTTTTTTTTTTTTTTTTTTTTTGGTTTTTCGAGACAGGGTTTCTCTGTGTAGCCCTGGCTGTCCTGGAACTCACTTTGTAGACCAGGCTGGCCTCGAACTCAGAAATCCGCCTGCCTCTGCCTCCCGAGTGCTGGGATTAAAGGCGTGCGCCACCACGCCCGGCTCAAATCAAAATATTTTGCACTCAGCCATCAAAGGAAAAAATTGACCGATTCTCCCTATGAAGTATCATCTATCAAAGGGAAATACTTTTTTCTTTTCTTTTAACACTTTATACTCTTTCCATATTTTTATGTAAGTTGCTCTGACTTTCATTCAGGTTTTATCTTACATGTTCATTTTTTCCCTTTTTTTTGCTTTACATAATTTTGTACCTTTTAAAAATGTATATTATTCCCAAAAATGTATATGATCTTATGTACAATATTTTATGTACCTGTTATCTATCTATAATCTACTCAAATCCATCATCTACTCATATCTATCTAACCTGATATTTAGACAATGTTCATAGCATAGTAATCTATGTATCTTTGCTATTTACATGAACTCCATATACTCTACTAATTATGTATACTAATTATTAGTATGCATATATATATATATATATATATATATATATATATATATATATATATATGTACTTTTGTCGTTGGTCGTTGTTTCAAAACCCTAGCAAAAGCAACATAATGTAAGAAGGTTTTATTTTGGTGTGTTGTTTGAACATAACTCATGTTGGCAGAAACATGAGGCAGTTGCTACCATTACATTCACAGTCAGGAAATAAAGAATGATTAAATGCTGTTTCTCCACCTCCTTTTCCCTTTTTATTCAGTAGGTAGCCTTAGCATGTCGGATTATGTCATCCAGATTTAGGTAGTCATGATACCTCAGTTAAACATCAATAGAATCTCACTCACAAATATAATGTGAAGATTATCTTTTAACTAATTCCAAGTCCCATCCAGTTGGCATTTAAGATTAAGTATTATTTTATCATCTATCTATCTATCTATCTATCTATCTATCTATCTATCTATCTATCTATCTATCTAATATATCATCCATCAATCTATCTATAATTTATCTATCATCTATCTAACATCTATCAATCTATCTATCATCATATACGTGAAGTTCGTTTAAGTCTGCTCCTTTACATACCTGCTTTCAAAGTGTCTAGGCACCCATTTGCTTGCTTATTAGTATATCATCATGACCTGTTTTGTTACTGATTTTGAAGTGTATTGAAGGAAACATATATGTATATAAATAGAATCCATCTTTCCTTAAAGAATTATTAGATAAAGTACTTATTTCTAAGCATCATCTTCGAATATGTACAGCTATCATAAATTCACATAATAAACTTATTTTTAGAAGCAGAACAGTGTCTGAATAATAGCATTGCTATAATTTGAAGAAAGCCCGACTTTTGGACTCAGAAAGTTGATATTATTTTTAAGATTTGCTTTTCTTCAGCAATATTTTAGAAAATTACTGTCACTCAAATATATTCATTTCCAAAATCTCTACTTCCATTAAATAAGAATAATTGACAGAGAGCTCTGTAGAAAAGTAGGGCATTGAATTGTGATAATCACTGATGGATGAATTGCCTTCTTCCTCTGTTTTCATTGTGGTTGAGAGAGAAGAACTTTTATTTATGAACTTAAGCATTTGATATCTGATTTATGCATAAGAAAATAAATAGTGTGATTTTTATGTCAGATGTAGTATTATCACTGTACAATGTTTCATTTTAATATGATTTGGGATATGTTGCCCCTTTCAGTTGGCTCAGGACATTCATGCTTCTTTTATAATGAACATTCATAATTTGTACATAGGTTCTTCTTACTTGTCCCCCTTGGTTGAACATTAAATTGTAAGACCCTATATGAAACTTAAGAAAAAAAAATGTGTTTTTAATTTGCATTTTATTAAACCATACTTGTGTTACTGTTTCAATCACAACTGTTAATAAAATCGTAAATGGGTTCCAACACACACATTCACATTTGTCTTTCTAATCTCGAGCTCTTTCTGTTCTACCATGTTATAAGAAAGTCAACATGGATATTCTTGTGGATTCCCCATAGATATGTATGCATTCCTAGGTTTCCTCACTTGAGCTTTTATTTTCTATGGTAAAATCATGCACAGTATTATAATCTGCTTGTTCTTTTAAGGACAAATAACAGGAGCAGGTGTTGTAGTGTTTCCTAGAATGCCTCTTAACATCAACACATTGCATCAAATTCAAGTTGTCCTATGTTTGATTCAAACTGCTGTAATAAATTAAAAAGAGTAAGAGTTTTAAACATCAGATACTTTATGTTTTTCTAATATTGAAGTAGGGAATGCTGACCTCATGTCCTGAAGAATTTTGGGTTCAGGTGTGAACCTCACATGGCAGGCAATTGTTACACACATGAAAGGACAGTTTCTTCTTGAGACTCCTGTACTAACAAGGGACTCACTTTTCTGATATCACTATACCTCAGCTATTTCTTAAATAACATTTCTTTATTCAGTAAACCCGAAGACAAAATCTCCTACACATACATTATGAAAATCATAATTCAGTTCATACTGCTGATTTATGAGTCTTCTTCTTTTTTTCCTTGACTATTGTTGAACTATACAGATACATCTGTGAGACCGAGGATTGCAGAACCTTAGAGAATGGGGCAAAAGACCATTTAATGTTGTAAACAAATTAGCTTCAGTTTCAGTGTCCTTTCATGCACAAATTATCAAAGAAAGCAATAATCCCAGGAAGGGTGTTTGAGTTCTGAAAAAACATGATCAGAAAGCCACGTGAATAGCTGCCATACGACAGTAAGTACAAACTAAATATGAACAGAGCAGCCCTTTTCCAGAACTTTATCAGGACAGACTAATTTTAATACAATTGTTAGGTATGTTCTGCAGATTGTATCTGAGAAAGCAAAAAAGCAAGGCAGAAGACCATATCCAGATTCAGGGCATTCTGAGGACAGCACGCAGAATATTCTTTCATCAGATTGAGTTCAATAACCATGTTCCAACATCTAATAAGTAAAAATATGTCATATGAATTGAATGTAAATATTTGTCACAGGAGGCACAGAATCATGTCCAAGAACAAGTTAAAGAACAAACAGCACTTGAGGTAAAAGGTCCCCCGCCTTTTTTCTGGAGCATTTTTCAAAGATCCTCCACAGCACTGTTCACCATGCGACAGACACTCTATGTTTTTAATTAGTTTACAGATATAAAATGAATACTAGTTAATTTATTTGAATTAGAATCTACACAGAGCAATATTCTTACTTAGACTACAGCAATGGTCATTTTTATCTGAAAATGTTTTTGATCTTTTTATATCTTCATATCTAAAGTTATGAATATTTATGATTGTCTCCTATTGTTGTGATTGGCATGTGTTTATTCCTAGAATAACTTCCTTTAAATTTCAAGGAGAGAATTTGCTCTGGTAAAGAAATTATACTTGTAACATTGTAGCAAAGATCTACATATATGCCTACATGACTGAAAATTCTTCCCTACGTTCTCAGGATTTCTAGGTAAATTTATGATGCTTCACTATATTCAGATACTTAATTACACTGGTGATTTTAATTTTTTTTCTTTAAATTTGTTAAAGTTTTCAATGAAAAGCATAATTATGTATTAATTTTATACACATATTTATCATATATAAATTATATTTAATTTCAGTGGAATATAAAAATGCCTATTTTACAGACTGAGAGTATCTCCTGAAATATAAAATATCATTATTTCAGACAGTATTCATTTTTCTGGAAACTTCAGCATTTTCTATGTTATTATTTCTGAATTCTTTTCTCTCTAGCTCATCAGCTGTTGTTCTTGTTGCTGCTGCTGCTATTTTGTAACACTTTCACTCCAGAGGGCTCACCTAGTACTCCTTGCAAATATTTCTTCTCGACTTAATAATTAATTACTTAAAAATTTCAAGTAATGCATATGTAGCTGAGGATAGCCTTATCTTGTATCAATGGGAGGAGAGGTCCTTCATCCTGTGAAGGATTGATGCCCCAGTGTAGGGGAATGCTAGGGTATTGAGGCAGGAGTGTGTGGGTAGGTGGGGGAGCACCCTCATAGAAGCAGGGGGCGGGAGGGGATAGGGAATTTCAAGGACTGGGAAAGGGGACACACTTAAAATGCAAGTAAATAAAATAACCAATATTTTTTTAATTGAAAATTTACTGTATAGGTAATGAATATAGTTCAACAACATAGCCCAGTCTTTTCTGTACACAGAACACATATGCATGCACACACACACACACACACACACACACAGAAAGAGAGAGAGAGAGAGAGAGAGAGAGAGAGAGAGAGAGAGTAGACATATATGCAACTCGAGTCAAGATATCAATCCTTTAAACAAAGAAATAACATATTTTTGAGGGAAACTCAGTATGTGCTCCTTCATTTAACATAGTCATGTAATGAGAGAAATTTTCCTTAGAACCATCACTTTTCCTCTTATTCCTTAGTATTCAGGTTTAGATATAGGAATCTGGTGTGCCTTTCCTCTCTTAGCTTTTGTTAAACTAATGTAAGCTCACTCTATGAGCTCATAGATACTATATACTTCCACAATCATTTAGCTATTCCAGATTTCAAAGTTGAAATATTTTTATTTGTTTTGTATTTTGCCTTACTTTTTGATTTTACAGTATGAAAATATGTATTTCAGGAAAACCTCCTGCCTTAGATTCTGATTTCTAAAAATACAGATATATATCACCATTTCCAGCTCAATTTGCTGTTTTATTCACTAGGATATCATAGTCTTGGTTAGTTGACACATCTAACTTGTTAATATTCCCGATAATTCTATTTTCTTGTTGCCAATTTATTTTCCAAGTGATGCAAAGTGGGGGTAAGTAACTTTGAGTAAAATAGAGGATGCCATGGCTCTGAAAATCTCAGCAGAGAAAAGAACAATTTCACACAATTTTCACAAAAAAGTGCATTAAAAATAATCTGTAACATATGGCATTCACCCATTTCCTGACAATGATTGTGTTCCAAATAATCAGATATTTTTTTATTATTTAATTAATGCATTTATCTGACAAATTATATGAGAATCATCCAGCAATATCTTTTATTTAAAATTGCTCTGGAAGATGAAGGAGATAATGAAATGGAAAGTAAATATGCATTTGATTTAACCTTCAAAAAGGGAAAGAGACCATCTGCTATATTTAAATGTGTTTACTAAGGAAAAATGACTACGGTGGCTTACATGCTCTATTTTTGACACCACTTTTAAATCTGCTTTTATGGATCATTTCTTACAGTTATCCCCTAGGGGAGACATATATAAGGTGACAGGGAAGTTATAATGATACTTCTGAAACAATTTGTGATAGTGGTAACTTTCAGAGGACTGCGAAGACAGTAAATGAATGAAGGTTAGTGTACCCTTTCTAGTGTAATATATTTATGTTATCAACAGTAAAACACAGCAATTTGAATACATTCTAATGTCTTGAAAGACTCATATTATGCTATGTTCTTTTAAGCACAATTTGCTTATATCTTTGCTCATTTAAAGATCTGTATTCAAAATGTAAGGCTGAGTTAAATGTCTCACTTTTTTAGGGTTTAAAATGCCTCTGTTCATCTTTAAATGAATTGCATCTCTATGAGGCAGTAATGTGCAGAATTTTAAAGACATGGCTGAAGGATAGAGATTATTTTAGGTAGAAGTAAAATATTCATATGTATATGTAGCCCAAAGTGTGAAAAATACAATCTGCTTTATACTATCTTCTGTTATTTGAAGTAGAAATTCAAATTAAGTGATTGCTGCAAAAAGAAAGGATGAAAAAAAAGGTGCAAACCTTAAAATATTGCCTGAGAAGTGAATTTCATGAGAGGGCAATGTGTTAGTTCCTTTGAGTTTTTGTCATAATGCAAAAAAAAAAAATGAAATGAAGCATTTTCTGTTGTATGGTATTTTTAAATATAATGGTGTGTAAATATAATGATAGTCAGAGGAAAATTTATGGCTTAGGATAATTTGAAAGAAAATAAGACTGCCAGAATATATAGTCTTTCAGTGTCATTCCAGATGACTTGTCAGTGCTCATCAATTCATTCTTTCGACTGCTACATAGAGAAAAAATGTCTCCTAAGGATATTCTTGTAGGAGATAGATTGAACCAGAATGTTAAAAGTAAGATTAATAGCAACATGAATCTATTACTTTTCTGTTGGGAACTAAAAAGGGGGCCCAGGGAAAGAGGGGGGAGGAAAAATCAACACCCTGCCAAAGTTTTACCTATTCTCTGGTCTGTCAGGCATTGGAGGGCTGCTATCTACCTTCCACTCATCCCTGGGTGGGCTTTTAAGCCTTTTACCCACTCCTCAGGATGGCAAGGGGCAGCTCTACCTGGGATTCCCAGAGCTACTTTGCTATAGACACTGGAGTTATGGGAGAGATGGATGACTGACCAGACCGAGTGCAGCAGATCTTGATTAGCAGAGTCTCCCTATGGTTTTAGAGCTTTATTGTAGAAAGGCAGGGGGGAAGAGAGAAGGTAGGAGAGAGAGACAGAGAGAATGCTAGAGAGAAAGAGAGTAAGAGGAAGAGAGGAGAGGAGAGAGGAGAGGAGAAGACAAAGAGAGAGAAGAGAAGACAAAGAGAGAGGAGAGGGGGATGAGAGTGAGGGACAAGAGGGAGACAAGTAAGAGAGTAAGAAGTAAGAGGTATGAGATTGAGGTGGGGGCCTAACATCCCCTTTTAAAGTATGCTGCCTTATCTTATTGTTGCTACGTGACTGGGGAGGAGTTTAGCTTAAAGGTCAGAAGCTTGGGCCATTGCCTACAGTGAATTTTAGCCATGCTTCTCTTGTGGGGACTGTGGGGGGGGGTGGTAACTTAGGCACCGGCCAGAGTTCCAGGAGCCCAAGGAACTGTGTCATGAAGGTAAATTATCACCCTTTAAGGTTCAGACCTCAGCTCAACTGGAGACCAGCCTATAGCCCAATTCCCCACATTTCTCAAGAAAACTTAATCCTTAAAATTGTATATTACTCTGTGTGTACAGTTTACCTAGGTAGGAGCAACAAAGAGTTCTGACCACAAATTAATCCCAAAATCATCAGAGAAGCTAAAAGGAAATACTTTTCCCTACGTTATTTATAGTTATGATTTTGTGACTCAGGAATGAAGTTTCTCAAGGTTCTGGAAAGCCACAAAGATGTCTGGAATCTCTAGCAACTGCATCATCTTATAATTACTCCTGGTACAAGATTATATCCATTGATATCATAGAAATATTTATATAGAACTGAAACAAAATTCTATTTTGCCAATAATAGTTTTTATTTTTATTTCTATTCTTATATTTTTATTCTTTTTTTTAATTTTATTTTTTCCCTATTCACTTTACATCATGGTCACTGCCCCCTCCCACAATCATATCTTCATTCCCTTCCCTTCCCTCTGAATGGGTTGGTCCCACCTCCCCTGGTATCCCTCTGCAACCTGGAACTTCAAGTTTCTGTGAGGCAAGGTGCTTCCTCTCCCACTGAAGCCAGACAAGACAGCCAATAAAATATCTAATCTATAGGCAACAGCTCTTAGGATAGTTCCTATTCCAGTTGTTTGGGACTCCCATGAAGTCTAAACTGCACATTTGCTATGTATGAGTGGAGAGGCCCAGATGCATCCTGTGTATATTCTTTGGTTGGTGGTTAGGCTCTGATAGACTCAACAGTTCAGATTAGTTGACTCTATTAGATCTATTTTTTTTCAATTGGTTATTTTAGTTATTTATATTTCAAATATCATCCCCCTTCCCAATCCCCCTTCCACAAACCACCTATCCCCTCCCCCTCCATCTACCTCTATGAGGGTGCTCTAGAACTCTCCCAACCAACCCTGCCTTAGTGCCCTAGCATTCCCTACACTGAGTCATTGAGCCTTCACAGGACTAAAGGGCTCCCCTCCCACTGATTCCAGATAAGGCCATTCTCTACTACATATGCAGCTGGAGCCATGGGTGCCCGTATGTGTACTCTCTGGCTGGTAGTTTAGTCCTTGGGAGCATTAGAGGGTCTGGTTGGTTGATATTGTTGTTCTTCCTATGGGATTTCAAATTCCTTCAGTTCCTTAAGTCCATGCCCTAATTTCTCCATTGGGGTTCCTGTTATCAGTCTGGTTATTGGATCTATTTTTATTCTTCTACACGTGGACATCCAGTTAGTTCAGCCCCATTTGTTGAAGATTCTTTCATTTTTCTATTGTATGATTTTTGGCTTTTATAACAAAAATCATGTGTCCATAGTTATACTGGTTTATTTCTGGGTCTTCAATTCTAATCTACTGATCAACGTCTGTTTCATCCTTTTTTTTTTTTTTGGTTCTCCAAGACAGGGTTTCTCTGTGTAGCCCTGGCTGTCCTGGAACTTACTCTGTAGACCAGGCTGGCCTCAAACTCAGAAATCCACCTGCCTCTGCCTCTCAAGTGCTAGGATTAAAGGTGTGAGCCACCACTGCCCGGCAATACCATCATCCATACTTATCACCCAGAACAAAACTCCATTCGAGTGGATCAAGGACCTCAACATAAAACAGGATACACTAAATCTCATAGAACAGAAAGTGGGAAACTCCCTTGAAAATAAAAGACATGTTTCTGAACAGAACATCAATGGCTCAGGGTCTAAGTTCAACAGTGGATAAATGGGGCCTCATGAAACTACAAAGCTCTCTTCTGTAAGTCCAAAGGGCATGGTTAATAGGACAAATAGGCATCCCAAAGATTGGAAAAGGATCTTTACCAAGCCTACATCTGACAGAGGGATAATATATAAAATGTGCAAAGAACTCAAGCAGTTAGAAACCAACAACCCAAATAATCAAATTAAAAATAGGGTTTTTTTTTAAATAAAAAAATCATATTACTATGTATCTTTTTGAAATACTTCAAACACCTGGTATCATTAATTTTGGGCAGACTCATAGCCCAGCAAGTGTTTAATATATTATTCATCTTGTCCCATACCATGTATCATTATGAATGCCATTTTGTCTAACATAAATTGGCCATAACAACCTTTTTATCTACAGTTATTAATTTATTGATACTAGTTTAGGGGAATGATAAATGGCATTCTTCTTTCGATTACAGATGTACCCCAAATCATGATTCTTCTCAATGTTATCATTTCCACATGAAATTTACATTTTGTTGTATAAAAGTGCTCCTGATTTATGGGAGGATCAATAATATTCATCCTGGGATTGCCAGACACATTGCAAGTCATGACTCTTCTCACTGTTATCACACCCACATGGAATTTTCACTTAGCTTAAATGGTTTAATCATTGACATTTCTGTTTATGTAGAAAACTGATGAAAGCAACATAAGGAAGGGAAGTTTAATTATGGTTCACAGTTCCAAATATAAGAGTTAATCACACCTTGAAAATCATAGCATTATAGTTGGAGCAGATAACTCTCTGATCGCAATTCATAGCACTTGGAGAGGGAGAGGGAGAGGAAGGGGAGAGGGAGGGGAGGGGGAGGGGAGGGGGAGGGGAGGGGGAGGGGAGGGGGAGGGGAGGGGGAGGAGGGATCAGTCTGAGGCCATAAATCCTCATAGCCGATACCCAATGATATATTTCCTCCAGCAAAGTTGTCCCTCCAAAAGTTTTTATAACGTGCTCCAAAGCAACAACTAACAAGAAAATATTTTAAATATGTGAACCTATGTGGAACATTTTCCTCTTAAAACACCATAGCAGGCTCCTAGCTATCTCGTGTTCTAGGGTAACCTTATTCAAATATCATAAGTTTCTGTAATCTTAAAGAGTCTCAATCATATTTCAAATGTGCATAGTCTCCACTGAGATTCATACCCATTTAATTGTGACACATTGTAAAATATTGAAAAAATACATACTTCCAGCCTAAAATAGCATAGAATATATATTATAAAAAGACAGTATGGAATTGTGAGGAAAACCTGAGGCCCATCAAAGCCAAAAGTCCATCTCAGCAAACCAGAATTTCTAGCTCTCTGTCCTATGAGTATTGCTCCCATGTCCCAGGGTTTATTTGACTCCAGCTCTGCTGTCTGTAACATACGACCCTCCATTAGGTGAAATCTGCTTGCTTCATGAATCTCTGCCTTCCAAATGCCTCATGGCACTGATATATCAACAATCTAGGAGTTTGCACTGCAACAAAGTTTAACCATCACAGTTTTACACTATTGACTTCCATGGGCGCTATCATTATTATTATTATGTCTCCAAGTTTGCCAAAAAAATTCTCCAAAATAACAAAGGAAGAATCTTATGTCTTTTTTTTGGTCTCTAAAAACCAGTATCATGATGTGGACAACACTGTTACTTTCAGTTACCAGATTGGAATGGAATACAGCTCTCTTGAGCCATAAGAACCACAGCTCTTGTATAAATTCTAATAGTAAAACACCCCTTAAAATTTTCCTTTCCCAAATTGAAACTGTGCCATAGACTGGTACTTCCCTGAGGGCACCTTTCCTATCTTCCCTTTAATGGTACTAATATTTTTGTCAAAGCTTGCATCCTTTTCAGTACATGATGTTATTGCCATCTTAACGTTATCATTGGCTCTTCTGACCATTTTTCATTTTTTCAATCCAACTAATTTCTCCCTTTTAAATATTTAACACAAGAATAACACCAAAGATTCACCATTATACAATTTTCATTTTGGTTTTGACCAAAGATATTAGCAAGCTATCATCCACTTATCATCGTGCAGGTGTTTTGGAAACAAGCAGAATGCTGTCAGATTCATTAACAGACCATTGCTTAGATACCCTCTAACACAGGTGATAACATAGTGTTCTCATCCCCCATAAAATCTCAGAACCAGGGATCTCATGTCATACATTATTCATAGCACTTCTGCCTTTCAGTTTCCTGCTAGACCAGCCTTTAAAATCTACCTACAACTGTGGAAGATTATTCAAATCCAAATTTGTTAAGTCTTACAAGTTCCAAAAATACAAAAAGAGCAAGTAGGAGGAAGAGGAGGAGGAGAAGAAGAAGAGGAAAGAGATGAAGGAGGAGAAGGAGAAAGAGGAGGAGGTGGGGGGGGGAGAAGAAGGAGGGGGAGGGAGAGGGGGAGGGGAAGGGGAAGAGGCCGAGAAAGGATGACAGATAATTAACAGTTTAACAATTTCTGGAATAATTTCGCAAACTCATAATGCTAAAGAGAAAAATTATTTTGATATCCTTGAGTAATAGAGTGGGGGGAAAAGATAATTGGTATAGTGTTTCTCTTTAATATGCACATGTAGATATTCAAATTAAATTAGTAGGTGAACAATACCTTTATCTATAATGCTAAGCTTTTGGGACAGGAGGGTTGCTGCTTCTTAGAGTTAGCCTTCTCTTCTCAATAGCTTCCATAGTTAAGTGTGAGTTGAGTGAGATTCTGTGTCAAAAACCATAGTGATAAGACACTTAATATAGCTTCTGTATTTCTTTAATGAAGACTATTCATAGTAGAGAAAAAATGATATAACTTGATGTAATGTATTAAGTATATGTAAACTCATGTTTTAAACATTGCTTCTTATATTAAAGTCATGTAGGCAGTGTAGTTTCAAAGACAGGTACTAATGGAGCATCACACTAAGTAAGTACTCAAGGATAGTCTTTAAAATGTAATGTTTTTCCTCCAGTGTGCAATTGTTGGAATTACTGGAATGGACCATGAACCACGTCTGGGTTTTACAGTGTTCAGAATGGTATGCAGGTCTTAGAAAATGCCTGACAATATACCAACTGAGATGTAACCCCTTCGTGTAACACATATTTAACATACATTTTATCCATGATTGATTTATATTTGCGACTATTTTAGAACATTTGTGATTGAAAAACTCAATCTTGCTGAATCTGTTACCATGGCTACAAAATTATCCCCATTATTATAAAAAGCCACTATTTTAAAGTTCATTTTTGCTGAGTGTCACCATTCATACTTTTAATTATAGCATTTAATTTAGATGATTCAAGGAGAATCCTGAGATCTACTCTTATGTATATAAAGTTAAAGGCCAGATTGTTTTACATTGTTGGATTTTTTTATCAAACAATGGATGGAGGAGAAAAGAATTAATTTCTTCTTACAGATAATTTTTAAACTACTCAGACATAGGAAAAGTCAATCCATATTTCAATTTGATAATTTGCTTATTTGTATTTTTAAAATTCTAGATATATGTACTAAAGTTGCCTAATTTTCACTCTAGCTTCACCAATGTATCCCCTCCTCAGTCTATCTTGAATTTCTGTCCTACAGTTATTTTATTATTATCATTTTTAATGTATACATAAATGCAATCTGCAGCATCTGTTTAGTTTTTATGAGTTTTTAAAACTGCCTGTTTGTTACTGGATAACCACTTGTGTGTGTGTGTGTGGTGGGGGCTCATGCCTAGGTAACTAAGAACTCTCTGAGGAGTCAGAAATCGCCTGTTATTGTTCTTGTAAGACAGGTGTATGCTTTAAAATTTCTCCCATTCATGACGGCATGTACATTCATGTATCATTTTTCATGTCTTAGACAGCAGTACTGTCGATCTTTCCCATGTGGAGCTACTATGTCATATATAGAACATATAATTGTACTGCAGATTTCCTGCTCTACAGGATCTTTCAAAATTTGGGACCCCATTATCTGTAGTGTTCTCTGAGCCTTAGGTACAGGATTTGCATTATAGATGTATGAGTCAGGGATGTAAAATACTTTAGTTGTTCTCTGAAATTTGACCAGCAGCTTTTTTTGTCTCTGTCTTCTGTAAAAACAAACAAACAAAAAAAACAAACAAAAAAGTATTATTTGAAGAAGGATGGGATCTTTACTAATATTTGGACATAAGAACGAGTATTTAGAATAGAGTTAGGAATTGTACTGTTTTGAGAAAATGGTAGTAATAGATCCTCTTCTAAGAACCTTTACCTAACTAGCCATAGGTAGATAGACAGCTAGGGTTATAGTACCTAGCATATCTTCCTCTTTTTCAGTAGGTATTTAGGCCGATTACACAGTTGTTGGTTTTGCAAATATAACTGCTATTTCTGCAGTAGTAGCAATACCTTGCTGTGGTGGTCACTGGCTCAGAGACACCATAGCAGGTTACAATTATTTTTTTAGTTGGATATTTTATTTATTTACATTTCAAATGTTATCCCTTTTCCCAGTTTCCCTCTGCAAACCCCTTATCTCATCCCCTCTTACCCTAATGAGGGTGTTTTACCACCCACCCACCCACTCCTGCCTCACAGACCTAGCATTTCCATATGCTGGGGTATCAAGCCTCTCCAGGACCAAGGGCCTCCCCTACTATTGTTGCCAGATAACCCCCCTTTAGCTCCTTCAATCTTTCCCCTAACTCCCCCATTGGGGTCCCTGTGCTCAGTCCCATGGAACAGGTTAGGATTATAAATTGCATTTCTATCTAGCAGATTAAATAGCCTGTTTCTAGCACTATGAAGTCTAATACTCAGATAGGAAACTTTGGGTTATTAGTTTATTTTTATTAGTATTTCAACAAGTTAAAATTTAGATAGAAATAAAATAAGTAGAACTACTCTAAATGTTTACTTTTCTAGCTTACTTTTCATTATCTTTCTCCATGTGTTCCAATTATCTTGTAATGAAAATGTATTGTTTGACTATTAACACTTAGGATGGCTTGAACATATGGAGGGCTATTTATAAAAATCTTCATCCTTTTAATTTCCTTTAGCATCTTGTCCCAGTGCTAAATTCTGCATATGATTAATATACAATAATAAGTGATATATTATTTTGCCAGCAAAAGTGATATTAATGATATTTATTTATAAATACTTCATATTGTTTCACAGCAGAAATATTAAAATTTTCACATTTTATGTCATTCTAAGAGGTTAAATTTTGAAAATTCATATATGTATATACACATATAAGCATAATAACACAAGTTTTAACTCTTTAACTCATGCCTTCGTGCTATATTTAATGATTTGAAAGAAATAAATGTATATAGAGATCTGTGATAGAGAAGATTCTAGCAAATATATACCATAAATAACTTTATTTATATAATGAACTTATATTTTCCAGAAAGGAAAAATAACAATGGAATAAAGTCTCCATTGATGTAATGATCCTGGAATAACTGCAGATCCACATTAAAATAAAACAAATCAAAATAAAATAAAAATACAAACCTTAAAAAAATAAACCTAAAACCTAGTATAAATCAATTTTAAGTCAACCATTTAATAAATGTTAAATGTAAATGCAAGAAGTTTTAGGAGACAAATATGAAAAGAATGCTTATGGCCTCCAGTTTAGTGACATGTAAGAAACAGCTAAGGATCCATCCCAGGAAGAAGACTGATTATAATTGAAAACATGTTTACTCTTAGAAATATGATACTAAGATAATAAGATGAACAGCCAAGAATCAGGCAAAAACATTTACTAAAGCTGTGTGATAAAGTTAATCAAAATATCCAAATGTTATATAAGAAATCAGCTTTATTTTAAAATTTAGTTAAATAACTAAACAGAGACTTGACCAAAGAAGAAAAATATGGCAAAAATAACAGGAGATAAATTAATCCATGTGTCAGTAAAATAGGACAAGATAAAACACTGATAAAACACCAATACCAACATCCTATAGTGAATAAAATTCAGATCAATGTGAAATCCTATTGCTGACCAGGCATGAAACAAGAACTTTCATTGTCTGCAGGGGGGGATGTAAAATGACAGTATCACTAATTTGGAAGTTTGTGTAGATTCTTCTGAAGCTAACCACTACTTTGTCAAATAAATAATAATAATAAAGAAACTATACACCTCTACTTTTATTTAATGAAATTCAAAGTTTATCTTTTGTAAATATTTTCATAATTGTTTTTGTCACATACTTTGGTTGAGTCAGTTTGACATAGCGAAAGCTGAGAAACTGACCGATGAAGCAATGGGTTTCAAAGGGAACTCTTTTCCTGAAGTCTGACATTCTTCTCCCCAAATTTTTATAAATCATAATATCAATCCTCCACCACCATTAGTCTAATGTATAGACTCACGTGCACTCTATTAAGCATTACCTTATAGTAAATGCCTTTTAAGATTGTATTCTAGCATAGCTAAAGCCTTTTCCCAGTGTTCTTAGATTCCAGATAGCAATTAAGTACTAGTCATTAAATCAGCTATCTACAGAAAGAGACTGGAATTCTCACTGAGATAGAAATTCTTATTACAGACTATATTCCGTGCCAACAGCAAATTAAGTAACTATACTGATAAATGGGAATTCTCCAGACATAGATAAGAATTAACAAGGCCTAAGTCCTTGACACTACTTTATTCCTGAGGCCAGGCAAGGGTTAAAACTCCTCTAGCCCAATTAACTCTAAAGTGCACTGACCCCAACAAGTGCTAATCTCTAAGATAAACATAGTCCTTTTGTAGTCACTCCTCTTACATCTGGAGGGATGCTGATCCCTAGCTTAAACTTTGCAGTCACTCCCTTTGCACCTGGGAAACTGTATGTACCATATCTGTTATGTTTTACAATTTATGATATTCGCTGTAATATAATTAGTCTAAGCTCAACCAGATATTACATTCAGATTCAACACCTCTCTTGTGTGTTTGTCTGTCTGTCACGTCCTAATCTTTGCCCATCTACTCTAGAGAACCGTTTTACGCAGGCACGGCACCCAGAGGGTCTGTGGCATGTTTTCAGTAGCTTTATAATTGAGAAATGTATTTCAGATAGCATATATGTATGAGAGCGTCAGTTAAGATCCCCAGATCACACTCAAAAGCTGTTGCTAGCAGTGTATAATGTACTGGGAATGAGACTGAGACAGAAAGATTGCTGGAGGTCAACAGACAGCCAGTCTAGCCAAATCTGTAAAGTTGCAGATCCAACTAGAGACCTGGTCTCAAGAAGTAATGTGGAACACAACTAAGGAACAGTTAGCATCGAACAGTTTTCCTACCCATGCAAGTTTGGACAGAAGGCGCTCTTCTTTCCCAACTCCTCTCCTTTTTCTGAAGAAAAATTCCTTGGCAAAACAATGGAAAAGGGATTGTGATTTGCTAGGATGAGTCATCAATTATTTCAGTTTTGTTATACGTATCTCATCAGTGTTCATCAAGAACAATGTACCAATGTATAGAGCGCATGCACTTGACAATAAGATAAAATGAAAAGTGGAACTTGGGCACCCAAATAGTACTTTCTAAAAAATATACATTTAGAAGATAGACTTAAGTTTGATCATTTTAGACAATACAATTTTTGGTATATTCTCTTCAAGAATGTTTTAACACATTATAATTCATATGTAACATGGCTGTGTTTAATTTATAAAATATGAAACAGGAATTTAAGGGCATGCTAAATATGAACAACAAGGTAATCATGTATAAAAATAGTCTAATGTAAAAGACAGGACTTATATCAAGACTTTGTCTATGGGGTCCTTTTTGTTTGCCTTTTAGTTTTTGTGATTGTTTTTGTTAACGTGTGTGCATAACTTTCATTTTTCAAGGTTGAGGTAGTCTGACCACATAGAAATGAATACTTTCCATTGTGTTCTCAGTATCTTGAAACTTTATTTATTAGAACAATGAATACACAGTATTGCTCTCTCATATTGTTATTATTCACATGTATACAAGGTTCCTAAAGTACACTTAGGAAACAAGCTGTGATATAAATAAAATTTCTTTTTATTTAAAGAATGTGTCACTTTAAATTATGGTTACTATTTTCTAAAATGTACATGATTTTTCAATGTAGTGAAATAGAACATATCAGTGAATTGATGAAGGATATTTTATTGTAGCAATCCACATGACTTCCAGTTGTCTTCTATCCTGCATAGTAACTTCTAATAAAGGCAGGCCTACAATCAGAGGAGTGTAAAAAAAACAAACAAAAAAATAAAACAAAACAAAACAAAACAAAACAAAAAAAACATACAAAGATGATGGATTTCTACAAAGTAGAACTTATTTTTAGATTAAATAATGAATACTCTTGTTTTTCCCATTTGGATTAAATCAAGAGAAACATCAAATCCTTTCTGATAGCACTTGATTTAAGACCATTTATACACCACACAGTGGGAAGATAACACACTCAGGCTGTGTATCTGGAGCATCCGTGTTTGTCTTTCACCAAAGCTTTATGAGTGAGTGAGGCAAAAATGTCATGAATTTGAAGCTAGTTGTGGTTACTGACTGAACCTTAAAATATATATATGTAGTAAAAGAAAAGAAAATACACAGACAAAACACTTGGACTTCCAACCAACCAAAAGCAATTCTTAAATTCTTGATAAGCACAGGTTCAGATACATGATTAGCATCTACTATGCTGAAAATGTATACTTAAAGTTATTTTTAAATAAATATGGCAGCTATGGAATATTTTAAAATGATTATATGGTTAGAATAAACAATGAAATAATGACCTTCCACAATAAATATTTTGATAGAAAGGATGATCAAAGTGCTATAAATGAACATATTTCCCCCCATATTTTCTAATTAGATATTTCAACTTAAAAGACAGTGTTATTGTGCCCTGTCCTCCTTTAATTTTATAATAAAGGAGAAGTCAGTTTATCAAAAATATTAATATGCCAATTCATTGATTTCCACAGATTGTTGGTTGTCTAATTTGATTTAGGGTTTTCACTGTTGCATAGGCTAGACTTAGACATTTTATCCTTCTGCTATAGCCTCCCAAGTAGATAACAGATGCGATTCACCAAGCTTGATTATGTTTCAAAAGTTTGAAAGAGTTTTTTTAAATCAATGCTATTAGTGATGAAGATTTTTATAATATTTCTCAACATTGTATTTTATTGCTATCAATAATCTATTTTATTTATAAAATAATAGTAATCTAACTTTTTATTCATCAACTTTTAACAATGCTGTCTATGTTGTCTATATTTAATATATACACAAAGATTTACCATGATGATACACCATCCACCCAATATGGAAACACAAAACACGATGCATTACACTTGAAGATGAAGTGACCTGCTCATCTTTATTACACGGGTTTTATTTATCTGAGAACCCATAATCATGTTTTGGCTGCTAATGACATGATCTGCATTCTCACTGGAAAAGCCTAAGAGACACAGTTAGTTCTATCACAGGACTGCTTCTTTTTTTCTGTTTTCTTTCTTTCTTTCTTTCTTTCTTTCTTTCTTTCTTTCTTTCTTTCTTTCTTTCTTTCTTTCTTTCTCTCTTTCTTTCTTTTTTTTTTTTTGGGGGGGGGAGGTGTTTTGAGGCAGGGTTTCTCTTTGTAGCCTGGGCTGTCCGGGAACTCAGTCTGTAAACCAGGCTGGCCTCGAACTCAGAAATCTGCCTGCCTCTGCCTCCCAAGTGCTGGGATTAAAAGGCATGTTCACGACTGCCTGGCTTTCTTTCATTTATTTTTTTTTAGTAAGAAAAAAAATTGTCCAATGTCTTTGTGTAGAAATCTCCTCCTCTTTAACAGTAACTGTGATCTATGACTTAAATCTAACTATGTAGAAAAAAATGAAGAAGTGAGTAGTAGCTGTAACTAGTTTGGAAATCTGAAGAGGAATAAATTTGGAAATAGGTATCAAAAAAAATGACCCCAGTGTTTCTTATGTGGACATAGATTCTACCATGTTTATTGTAAAGTTTTATAATCATGAAAATCTTTAAAACTTTTTCTGTAATATATTGATTTTCTGCCATAAAATTGAATAAAAGTTATAGAAGCATCATGGATCAACCCATTCATTAAATCTGAAAAGTGAAGATTCTCATATTGCATACATATATTTATAGGAAGATAGAGGACAAGATGAACAAAGGCTCTATTATTTTGTATTAAACATCTTACTTGCTTTAATTAAAAGTAAAACTGACATTTCAGCTGCTTGTTGTGCCTCTGAGAGGCCAGCTATGCTAGGGTCCTGTCTGCAAGTGCTCCATTGCCCTATTAACAGTGTCAGGGCCCTGGGCCTCCCCTTGAGTTGCCTGTCTCTGGACATCCTTTCTCTCATGCTCTTCTCCATTTTTGTCCCTGCAGTTCTTTCAGATAGGAACAATTCTGGGTCAGAGCTTTTGACTATGGGATGGCAACCCCATCCCTCGGTTCCTCCAGTGGAGGTGGTCTCTACAAGTTCCCCCTCCCCACTGTAGAGCAGCACTTCATCCAAGGTCCCTCCCTTTGAGTCCTGAGAGTCTCTCACCTTCCAGGTCTCCAGTACATTCTACTTTATAACCATAAAAATATACACTCATCTGACTCTTTCAGCTGCTTGTTGGCCCAGGAAGCAGATGAAAGAGTCAGATGTAGATATTTACATCCAACCAATGCACAGAAGCTGGAGATCACTGTGGTTAAATTGGTTAAATTGGGGAAAAGCTAGAAGCTGTGGAGAAGGGTCACCCTATTGGAAGACCAGCAATATCAACTAACCTGGACCTTCAAGATCTCTCAGACACTGTGTCACCAAACAAGCAGCATACACTAGCTGATATGTGGCTCCAACACATATACAGCAGAGGACTGCTTGATCTGGCCTCAGAAAAGAAGATGCACCTAACTCTAAAGAGACTTGAGGCACCAGGGAGTGGGGAGGTCTGGTGGGGGGTAGGGTGGAGAAGGAAGTTTGAGTTAAGAAACAGTCAGAGTGCAGACCAGGAAGGTAATAAAGACTGGACAAAACATGTTTTGGTGTCCTTGTTTCTAAATGAGTTATTCTCTTTAAATACCAAAAAATTTCAACCCTAATTTCTGAAAAGCTTTATTCATGTATGTTGTTTGTAGCTTATCTACCTCATTTGCATGTGTAAGTCATTTCAGTTGATACATTTTAAAATAATACAAAAGTTAATTGATAGACGCCCAAAGGAAACATTTAAAAATTTTACCATTTTGAACGAGTAATTGACAGTTTTTAAAACAGTTTTTCTTTTTCAGATGAGTTCTAAACCTCACAGCATATGGTAATTGGTTTGTCTAGAAATGATTTTTAAAATATGCACTTTGGTAAAAAAAAAAGTGTAACTTCTTGAGCTGTCTGTCATTTTAAATAAATTCACACTTTTCAAGCATTTTGTTTCCACCTACTGCATCTAATTATGGAGCTTGCCCCCTTGTCTACATTTAATAGTCTGAGGCGGCACTTCTATAGAGAATGTGATGTTTCCTATAGGCAACTGGTCCAGCTTTTCTCATGTGCCTTCTTCAACAGTGCAGACTTCACTTGCAGTGTGAGCTCCTATATTTCTATAACCTTCTTCTCTGACTTTGATTGCAAATGATATGATCCAAGTGTTTAACTTTTACAAAAGGCAGAATTTCAGACATCTTAAACTAAAGAATACCTCCCAGATAACTTTTGCATTTTATAAAGTAACAAAAACATAGAAACAAACAGCTTCAATTGGAATTAAAGCTATTACATAAAAGTTAATTACTTGAACGCTAATTCACATCAGCTTGTTAAGAAAAGATATTTTAAAAGATATGTTTAAAATTATAGCCAAGCAGAAGGATCCCAAAGATAAAAATTGGAAGAAATCTCTTCCATTTGTGGAAGCCTTGGAAGCACCTCTTACAAGCACATTTTTGTCTTAGTTTTAGGAAGCACAATGTTGTTTTTCCAAAATTATGCTGAGAGTTGCTGAGATATTTTGCTGAGCAAATATTTTTGTTCTGTATGTTTTTCTTAATCTGAAAATTAATAGTCATGAAATAGCAACATATCTTTTAAAAAGGGAACAGAATAACAAATTTCACAGCAGTTTGGAGGATATAAGATAAAACTAATTAAAGGTGATGATTCAAGTGACTGGAGTAAATACTAAAATAAAACATGGAGAAGTTTGTGTCATCTTTGAGGTTTTTTTTTTCACATTCCCACTGCTTAATTTTAAAATTCTATTTAACAAGACATATTTTGTAACTTTAAAAAAGAAAACTTTGATTTTAAAACTGCTATATATTTGTCCTAGC
Organism: Mus caroli; assembly: GCF_978045245.1. Taxonomy (NCBI): domain Eukaryota; kingdom Metazoa; phylum Chordata; class Mammalia; order Rodentia; family Muridae; genus Mus; species Mus caroli. The sequence goes on from NW_028227271.1 coordinate 86,373,798, forward strand.
AAAGGGTTCACAGTCATCAGAATTTAACCTTAGTTAATTAGGGACAATTAGTAATGAGCTACATATAATTACAGAAATTTTTCTTGTATATATTTTAGTTCAGATTTTATAAATATTCCCATTTCTCTCTTTCTATTTTGTGTACATATTTCCTCTAAAAGTAATTACGTTTATGGTTTTTTAAGGATGTTCTCAGTATGTCCTCAAGTTCGGGTTATGCTTGTTCATGCTATATAGTGCTAATTACTGCAAAACTTAAAATGCAATAAAGTGAGGGCAAAACCTAAAATTTTCTGTGAGTATAAGCATCCATGTTTATGCATTGTATCTAGAGCTTCTTCTTGTTTAGTAAATTGGAGATTGTAGATTTTTTCCCCAGTAACCATGATTTCAGTAACACTGAATATTTTAGCAAGATTTTCATTACCACACAAGGATTCCATCTTGATTACTGGGTCTAAAATCCAATAGAGAACCTTTGGTCATTGTCAGGACATTAAACGACTCATCATAATAGAGACCACTACAGAAAACCACAGCCAACCAATTTTCAGAGGTATGAAACCCAAGCCCAATGGATACATCTGTAAAACACTCCTCCTATACATTAGGCTAGGGAACTTTATGAATGAGTTTGTAGGAAAACTTTTAACAGTCAGAGCATTGATGGAATTTTCTATGAGATTGTGTATCTTAGCAACAGCAAAACAACCGCACCCTTAAAAATCTCACCACTATGACTGCCCAATAATGGCATGGCAAACTGAACACACAAAGGCCCACAAGGTCTCAAACATCTCAAAGAACTATAGGCAACTGAGGGAAGCTGGAGTGGAAACGGTGGTCTACTCCAGGGATGAGTACACAATTGGCTGTCCAATGCCAGATGAGCATCCCTGAAAACAGATACACAAGTAACTTTGTATAGACTGAATTGGTTATATGTAATATTATGTGTCTATTCATATTCATATATGTGTCAAATAAAATTATTAGGAAAAAAAGGTCATATATTTCAGGGTGATCAGGGAAAGCAATCTAAGAGTGTTTAGTTGAATGGAAAACTTTTGTCATTATATTATGTTCTCAAAGATAAAACAATAAAATACTTCAAATCCGATTTGGCTCACATTGAACACATTTCTAAGATTCTATAATTCTGCATGTTAGTGATCTTTACAGAAATTAAACACCCTAGTTTCTTGCAATTTAATGAGTTTGTCTTGAATATCATGCCTTCCTTTACTGGTGAGAAGAAAGTGTCACAGTTTTCAGGATCATAACGGCACAGAATCTGAAATGGAAATTTGACTCTTTTTATTAAGTAAAGTATCACTTTATACAACACTTGGATGACTTATGATCATGACAAATACCCCAGAATATATCATGTAATAATACTTAATACAATCATTTGGCAAAATAAGATTCTTACATGACTGCATTAGATGTGACTCTGTATTCATTTACTGAGTTGAGAGATTGACTCCCAAAATCCCATGTTATACAGAATGAAAGAGCAGATGTTATAACATACTGAAATCAGGAGACTAGAATCAGTATAAAAGTAAAAGTGGATAGGGCTCAAGATCTTGCATTTTGGGGCTGGAGAGATGGCTCAGTGGTTAAAAGCACTGACTGGTCTTCCAGAGGTCCTGAGTTCAATTCTCAGCCAGGCAGTGTTAGTACATGCCTTTAATTCCAGCACTTGGGAGACAGAGGCAGGTTGGTTTCTGAGTTTGAGGCCAGCCTGGTCTACAGAGTTAATTTCAGGACAGCCATGGCTATACAGAGAAATCATGTCGCAAAAAAAAAAAAAAATACAAAACAAAACAAAATCTTGTATTTTTAAGAGAAGATATATGGAGTGTTCTCATGTGTAGAAAATATGTATAGGTTTCAGTTGTACATTGATGTCATTTTCCGTGACTTTATTCCTTATATATTGAAGCAATGTCTTTCATTTAAACTGAGAGTTCACCACTGGACTAGTCTAGCCAGAAGGCTAGATCAAGCTCTAGCTAGATCAACTAACTCTACTTACCTGTTGCTAAGATAACAGTCTTGTTGATATATCTACCAGCCTTACCTGAGGATTTGGTGTCTGAACTCTGGTTCTCATGCTTTTGTGAAAAGCCGTTTATGAAGTGAGATTTGTCTCCTACACCAGATTTTCTTAAGTGATATTTTAGATAACCTTTCTAACAGATTGGTTTTTTTTCTTCATTGTATTTTTAATTTTAAAGTGTAGTGTTATAATTGCCTGGTATTTTGCTTTTCTTTTAATTTTAAAAAAAAATGGCTTTGAGGTTATTACAGTGTGCCACATGTTCAGGTGAGATAGTTTTTCATTGTTTTAAATTGCCTCCGTGAGAGTTTTAAATCTGTAGACTTTTTGTTTTTGTTCATTTTGAATAATAACTGCAATTATTTCTAAAAATGATATTACCTTCAGACATTGCTAGTCTACAGAAGTTATCATTTTATGATTAATTTTAGGCATTTCTAAATTCCTTTTGTAACACTGTACTAGTTAATTGATTCCCTCAGAGCTATCATCACACTCATAATGTATTTTTCAGCAATACCCTATCTATTATAAAGGCTGCAAGCCAAATTTTCATTTTTGGTATTTCTCTGTAATCTTCATTCCTATTTGTTTTACATTAATAGCATTCTTCCCAACATGGTAGTTTATTGACTAAGAATGTTACACAGTGTATCCAAGTCATACTCACTTTCCATTCCTCTCAGGTCCACCATGCCATTTTTTTGTGCCTTCCGTACCAAAGATGATACACCAAGTACAATTTATGTTACTAATATACTCATTTGAGCATGCTCAATCTCCCAGTGAGTAAGCTTAAAGATAACTCTGTCCTTTGTATCCCCGATGACCGAAGCCATAAACTGTGAAGATATACCCTTTATTTATTTTTTTTCATTCTCAGGTATGAGTCTGGAGTTATTGATAACTCTGTCATAGAAGCTTTCCTGCTCATAGCAGTAAGATCATGGACATCCACATGGCTTCTGGCTGCATCATGGAAGATCAACCTCAACATGGTCCCCAGTGGCAGCATGGACCATGAACCTCCTTAGGCTTATCTTCTCTAAGAACCTACTTTAACAAGGGTTCTTAAACTCTTCAACCTCCCTTATAGCCAACTGTCCAAAGGTAAGGGAGGAAGATGGTTAATAGGACTAGGGGGCAAATGGATCTGTTTAGAAGTAGTTCTTTGGGGGCAATTTCAAATTCTGTTGTTAACACTACAGTCCACTAGAAAAAGAGCAAACATGAATCAGCAGCAGCAGCTGCTTAATCCAGAAAAAAACCTTGAGGTTCTGCCAATCAGCACAAATCTGCTGAAGAGGCAAGATGTAGCCACAATACCACCAAAAGTTCTTTGATACATTTCTCTCTAAAAAAAAATCACATGTAAAGACCAGAATAAATGAAGCCTAACCAAGACTAGTGTACTGGCTATTTGTGTGTCAACTTGACATGAGCTGGAGTTATCAAAGAGAAAGGAGACTCCCTCGGGAAATTCCTCAATGAGATCCAGCTGTAAGGCATTTCATCAATTAGTTATCAAGGGTAGGAGAGCCCATTGTGGGTGGAGCCATCCCTGGGCTTGTAGTCCTGGGTTCATAAGTTTAGAAAGCCTGTAAGTAACATCCCTCCATGGTCTCTGTATCAGCTCCTGCCTCCAGGTTCCTTCTGTGTAAGTTCCTGTCCTGACTTCCTTTGGTAAAGACTTGCAATCTGGAAGCTTAAGCTGAATTTCCTTTCCTCCCCACCTTGCTTCTTGGTCATGATGTTTGTGCAGGAATAGAAACCCTGACTAATACAACTAGCAAGGGGGATCAGTACCAGAGCATCATCCAATATTTATTCAGTTAAACTATTTCCAAGTATCATGTGTCCTCTCAAGCATCCGCGACAGAAAAACATCACATCCTCTTCCACCAGACCTTTTCCAGAAAACCACCATGTGTCTACTTCATCAAAACATCCTCTCATAAAGACACTTTCCAGAAAAACATCGCATGATGCAACTGAGTTTTTAATGAAAACAGCCATTCCCACTTCAGATCTCGTTTTGGACCTCAAAAGCACAGATGTCTTTTTGTAAGTAGCCTTGTATGTTTGGACAATGTTTAATTTAAAACCTTTCTAATCATTATTGTTTATTTCACTTGATTGAATACAAAATGTGTTATTACTGGAATTAAATGTGTACATAGCATAATGGTTAGAGTTCTGAGTCTGTAAAAATCAAGTACTCTCTTCATCTAATTAAAACCAACCAAGTTACTTCTTCAATCTAGAATGACATTTGAGCAGAAAAAAGTATATATAAAAGACCAAAAAAACAAACAGAAAAATCCACTGGCAATATAAATTTAACACTGAAGTGTTAGCTAGTGTGATAATTTGAGTGAAATAAATCAGGGGAATACAAATATCAAAAGAAAAGTTCAAAGTATCCTTATTTGCAAGTAATATGATATATACAAAAAATCCTTAAAGCACTTACTAGTGAACTTCTACAGGTAGTAATTATTTTCAGAAAAGTAGCAAGATACAGAATTAAAATGTACAAATCAGTAGTCTTCTATATACAAATCAAACATCAAACAAACAAACAAACAAAACAAAACTGTGGGAAACAGCACCCTTTGCAATAACCTACAAAACAAACAAACAACAATACAACTAGCCATGACTCTGTAACTCCAACAAACAAGTGAATGACATTGTGAAATAAAAGCTTTAAGAACAACACTGGAGACTCCCCCAGCCAAGAAGCGGGACACTTAAGTCATAACATTTAAGTAACTTCTCTACCTGGAGAACTGCCCTGTTCCCAAGACCACTGTACCATTCAGCTCCCTCACTTTACGCTGTGCTGTGCTGCTGGGCCCACACCCTAACTCCATAGGACTACCACTGCTCAGATGCTTGCCACACCAGTACAAAAAAAGAAAAAGATAAGAGAGAGAGAGAGAGAGAGAGAGAGAGAGAGAGAGAGAGAGAGAGACCCCTTCCCTCTGCTGCACCAAAGGCCATGCTGACTATCAGAAGACCAGCCCCATCTTGGACAAAAACTCCTAAGTGGATCAGTGGTTACTCTGGTCATTAAAAATTCAGACCACAAAGACCAGAAGACAAAAGAGAAAAGAGAAACCAAGGAACAAAACACTAATCTGCCAAAGAAAAAAATCAAAGAACGGTACCGGGGCCCTAAATGTCTCTGTAAGAACATAACTATATCAAGGGCAATATGGCCCCACCACAGCTGAGCTATGCTATAATAGCAAGTCCTAAATATTTCAATGTAGCTGAAGCAAAAGAAAATGACCTTAAAACCAACATTATTTAGATGATAGATGTCCTTACAAGGAAAAATAAACAAAGCCGCAAAAGAAACTGTTGAAAACTGGAAAATGAAAAAAAAAAAAAGTAATAAAGAAAACACAAACTGAAAAATTCTGGAAAATATAGGTAAGTGAACTGTCACTACAGATGCAAGTATAAACAGCAAAATAGAGGAAATGGAAGAGAGTATCACAGACATTGAAGATTCGATAGAAGAAATAGATTCATTTATCAAAGAAAATGTTAAATCTAAAGAATTCTAAACACAAAACATCCAGAATATCTGAAACACAAAACATCCAGGGTATCTGAGACAGTATGCAAAAACCAAATGTAAGAATAATCAGAACAGAAGGAAAGAATCCCATCTCAGAAACCTAGACATTACACTTAAAAAAATCATAGAATAAAATTTCTTAACATAAAGAGAGGCATGCCTCTAAAGGCACAATGTGCTTTAAAGACACCAAATATTTTAGGCTACAAAAGAAATTTTCCATGCCACATAATATTAAAAAACCTAAACATACATAACGAGAACGAAAGGATCAATAAGGAAAGAAAATTATAAATGTCACAGAGGAAGTGAAAATAAATGCAAAAGTCAAAATTGAAAATTCTTGAAATAAAAAATTTACTTTTGTTCATAAAAATATTGAGTTAAATAAAATAGCACTCATGTAAGCTACAAGAAACCATTCCTAGAAATCATTATGATCAAACATTCTCCCAGTTACTTATTTATCAATTTCTAGATGTATAACACATCAAATAATTTGTCAAATTGCATATCATATGAATTTGTGAATATCATTTATGTGGATATATACATATATGCATATATATGTATGTATATATATATATATATATATATACATGCAATCTGATTAATTTATTCTTATTTGTGCATATTGTTTCAGGAAAGAATATTTCATATTAGATGAGTTATGGAACTCATCTCTGAGAGAAGCTAATTCTCCATCTCTCGGCAGACACTATGTATAGAGCTTTGACTTTGAACTATTTTGTGATACTTCCACCTTCTACATGAACATCTATTTTAATATTGCCAGTGATAAGCTTTAATTTTTTAAGTGTTCCCTCTTCAAATATTAGAAAGTATATATTTGTGAATTTAATTTCTTAGGTATTCCCAAGTATATATCTATGAATTTAATTTCTTAGGTATTCCATATATTATTTTTCTTTCATAATAGTCTTCTGACTGAGACATTTGAAGAAGTTGCCTTTTTTAAAAATGAAGCCCATTAATAAAAATAAGGTGAGGTATTCTCAGTTTTGGTAACCTCTCTAGTCTTTTGCTTCAGTGTTCTAGCCTATCTGCTGTACAAAAATCTTCACTAATTCCCTTTCTGAATTAGTTTTGGCCAGTGATCCCATGCTGTAAAGTCATCTGAGTCTGTATTAATTTTTTATTTCACAGTTGAGAGGTCTCCACTCTGTTTGGCTCAAAAAAGTCTTGTGTTTATTTCAACAGTTCTTCTGCTTCAAAGGGGAAATTGATTCTGTCCAAATAAATATAATTTATGAATTTGAAAGTCATGGAAGTTATATATTTTAATTGCTTAGATTGGCTAAACTGCTGTTTTCTGGGTTTGAACAAACCACTTAATTACATTCACAGGGCTTTGTTTATGTTAGAGTATGTTACCTATAATATACTTAAATAAATAATCAGATTAAAATTATTAAAAAATTATCTAAGGGTAAACAGATTTTAAATTTGTTTTATGTCTTTTTTCATTTGTACTTATATAGTATGTACTTATATAGAATTAAGAATGTGAGCTACAGTCGGTATTTTCATGAGGAGCTAATTAATTAGCTCTGATTAAGGTCTCTCTGACAAGGACTTAATTTTCTTTTGGATGTGCAGAACTATGCACATTTACTTTATGTATATACTCTCATCTCCATGATCATGGACATGTGACAGAATCCTGAAAAAAAGATGTTAACATTTCCTCAGAAAATAAAGTAAGGTATTAGAAAGAGATATGTAATCGTTCTTTTCCTTCTGGTTACCCATAGTGCAGTCATGATCCTGAGCGTCAAACAATTTCTCAGCCACCAGGAAGATGCAAGTCACATGATAAACATGAGTAAACAAGAAGGGATAAAAACTGGAAGACCTCTGGTCAACATGGTATGGTACCAGAAATGACACTCTCCCTCAGATACATTTTAAATGTAGGCAGTGAACATGAATGGTTTCAAAGAAGGCAGACTCATGAAACGTGAAAGGAGATGGGCCATGAACTGTTCCTTGACAAATGAACTAGGAGAGCATGATGGATGAACAGGATCCACTTATAGGAGTACATACTGGTTCATTTTAAACCATCACAACTTGGAATGTGCCATGGACCACTGATTGCAATGTGCTTCAATTCCCCTTCTTAGCAGAGTGTCATTTCAGCCACTACTTCTACTTTCACCTTATACTGGCTTTTCAAGAGTCAGCTAATATGCATCATTGTGATTTTACATGGCTTTAGATTGTAAATCAAGACTTTGATAAACCACATGAAAACAGAAAGAAAATGGAAGCCATTGTTCTGCAGCCCAATGAAATCATTGAGAATTATTTAGGTTCCTTTCTTTGAAAGTAGCTGAATGTATTCCCTCTAAGAGTAGAAAATAAAGAGATGTTAGCTAGCCCAGCAGTCAGGTTTTGTATTTGTTAATTGCCTGCCTAGTGCATTACTCAAAATCAGTATGTCTTAAAGTTAGTAGTGTGATCAGCTAAAACTGTTCACAAGCAGTATTTGCTCTGTTCTGACTTCATGGACTGTCTTTAAATGTTTTAAATTTAAAACAGAATGTTCAGTGTATACTAATCAATAAAAACACTTCCATACACAGTAGAATATACACTACCATGGAGGAGAACACTTGTAAATCAAACACTCAGAATCAAACATAGTAGGGTTTTTTTTTTTTTTTTCATTTTAAGTGAACACATTGGGGCTCACACAAAATTGTTACACTTTTTTAGAAGGTCGCGAAGTTGATCAGTATAAGATTTTGCTGGTTCCCTGTTCAAAACGGGATTCTTAGGCAGTGAAACTTTACTCAGGAAATAAAGTTCCTGTCTACTAAAACCAAGAGCCAGAGTGGGATCGCTGAAACTCACGAGAACTTCTGCAAGTGGTTTCTGAATCATATGTGCCATAGCAGTTCTCTCTCTCTCTCTCTCTCTCTCTCTCTCGCTCTCACACACACACACACACACACACACACACACACACACACACACACACACACACACTCTAACATCACAAACATACAAATATATATTCATCCACCCATGTGGAGATTTGATGTGCTGGGATGTAGGAAATACCCAGGGGGATTGCACTTTCTCCAAAAAGAAGTGCAGGGGGAAGTGAAGAGGAGGAGGAGGAGAAGGAGGAAGAGGAGGAGGGGGAGGGGGAGGGGAAGGGGGAGATGGAGGGATTGTGGGAGGGTGTGACCAGAAGTGGAGTAGTCATCAGGAAGTAAAATGAATTTTTAAAAAGGTGAAATATTTGATTTAACATAATTGGATTTTGCTTTAAATGGAAGAAAAAGAAAAAAAAAACCAGAATATACCCTAAATCTGTGGAGATGAAACATATTTCAAGGTAAATGAGATTTGGACACTATTACAACAGATGTTCCATTTATTTCTACAGCACCATTCCTATATTTAACGAATATTTTTTCATAAGATGAGGAATTTATATACTTTAACATATGCTTTGGTAATAAGAGAAAGCTTGAGTCATGAACTTCTAAATGTCAATAAAAGTCCATTTGGCAAGTATTTTTCATTTACACCAAAGAATCCATACACTTGGAAAATAAAAACGTAAATCCATATTTCAAGGAGGGTCTTCCTTGAAATTGATCCAAAACGAATAACATAGTGTAAACATTCACAGATGAATTAAATATATTCCAATGAAGACCTTTAATCAATTTCATTATTTAATGTAATGAAACTTTAATAGGCATTAGACCATTAATAGAAATAATGCTAAATGTTATTCTAATAATTGTATATTTTTTAGTATGACAACTAATATATGCTATAACCACAATGTACCACACAATATTACAGGAAATTATTTGGGTTTAATTTATTCATTTATTTATCTATTTATTTTGGTTTTTCGAGACAGGGTTTCTCTGTGTAGCCTTGGCTGTCCTGGAACTCACTCTGTAGACTAGGCTGGCCTCGAACTCAGAAATCTGCCTGCCTCTGTCTCCCAGGTGCTGGGATTAAAAGTGTGTTACCATGCCAGGCTCCTTGGGTTGGTTTTAAATATCTATACTTTGTTTTGGGTAATAGAAATACAATTTCCTGTTCTTAATTTGAATTTGTCTCCATGTTGATGTATTTGTCAGTCAGAATCTTAGTTCAATTTCTTGATTGATGACAAATAACTTTTATTATAGACTTTCAAATACTTTTGTTTTCAGTTTGACAAGTTCATTTGTAACTCACATCTATCATTTGATAAATGCTTAGGTACAGATGCAATTATTTTAATTTGCATAGAAAATGAAGATATCTTTTTAGGTATCTTGTAGGTTGAACTTAGGTAGGAAACTGAACGTCATATTGAACTAAAATATCTAGGTTTGTTTTTTTTTTTTTTCTCTTCTACTAAAGGAGCAAAATACCACTGGTGAACTCACTCTGAAATCTTGCTTTGTGCTGACAGTTGAACTATAACTGTATTTCATAAACCATAGCGTTCCCAAGTTACTGAAAATAAATTGATTTTCTGGAAATATGCGACACACAGGTTCCCAGTATGAGTCTTGAACAGTCTGTCCCTAAAGTAGTTATTTCCATTTACACCCCTGACCTGCCAGTATCTTCAGCACTACTGTAGTTTTTCATGTACTTCAAAAGCTACAGATCTGTTTCCATCCCTCTTAATCTAATATAAACTGCACATGCTTCTATCAGTAAAGACCTTCATTTTTATCCTTCTTCGATTTCATGACACCAATGGTTCTATATTTCATAGAAAACGGAGCAGAATGAAATTACACATCGCTCAGATTTCAGCAATATCTGCTTTATGTGATTCAGGACCTCCATACAAAGAAGAGGCCATTCTTAATATTTCAGAGAATGCTTCTTTCAGGGGATTCTATGTGATAAGCTTTACAATGTGTTGAGTACGTTTATTTGGAAAGTGTGAAAACAATGAAAAACAATTAAAGGATAAAATGACAATGTTCAATATGAACGTAGGCAGTTAATAAAGCTGTTGGTCAAAACCATGACATATTGTATTGCCTATACAGCGTAAAGAAAATGGAGTAAATAAATTGCTGTAGTATCCTAAATTTAGGATAGACACTATTGACAAGCTTAAGCATAGAGTCACAAGAAAATGGTAAAGAAAAATATAATTTATAAACTCAAAAGTTATAGAGCAGAAAAAATATTTTATTTCAAAACTAGTGGCTTCATTTTGCACTAAGATTGTATTGTACACACTTTGAAAAGAAATTTAATTACATTGTTTTAATTAAGTTTTATCAGAACTTAAATATAAGAAGAAGGAAAAGTGGTACAAGAATGAAAAGAAAATTGAAAAAGGAAGTCATGCTAAGTGTGAAGATTTTTAGATTTTAAGTCTACACTTTAGTGCAAAATAGATTCCTTAGGAAATAAATTTGTGCAAAATATGGAATGGTGTATTTTCAATTTTCCAATTGACTTACGTGTGGATAGGATGGTTAAAAGTGAGAGCCTTGCATCAAATTCCCTGCTGTATGGTATTCTTACAAAATTTTGTTGGGTCCATGTTGATATCCTACTAAATTCACTTTATAGCATTGTATATGAGAGCATTAGTTCAGATGTTCCGGTCTGTTGATCTGAGACATTGTAATGTATTAACTATCTGCCACAGAAACTCCAGGCACTAGAGAGAATGTTAAGGTCTCAGTCATACAGATGGTTGTCAGGGCAAAGATCCAGTCCTGTTGTGAAGGCAGAACTCTGAATATGGATGGAGAACAGAAGAGGATTTGCATGTGCTATAATCCATGAGGCCAGCCAGGGGGAGATTCCATGTCTATAACTGGGTAATTGACTGGAATGGCTTGTCTGAATAGATGTAAGCTGATTTGAAATGATGGAGAATGAAGCCCTGCTGGGAACCTGTAGCAGATCTGAATAAATGCATGGGCTGAGGCCAGAGTGCAGAAATTAAGCCTCCTGAAAACCAGGGATGTGTGACCATGTACCAGGAGTGAGTCCAGAAGCATATGCCAAAGTAAGATCAACAAGGACCAGCTGTCACCATTACAATACAGGTGGAAAAGAAAAGAAGCTGGAGACAAAGAGGTCTGAAGCGAAGAAATCTAAAGAAGACATGCACCAGTGTCCTTTTAGATGCTTGGGTGGTCTGTTATTTATAAATTTTTATTCAACCCACCTGCTTTAATTACTAAGGTTCTGGTAGAAATGGCTTGATTTAACAGCTATATTCCTCAATACTGTTTGAGAATCTCTGCAATTTTGCACACTAATGTCATCAGGTTCTGCACAGGTGAAATGGCATGACAGAGATGCCTAACTCACACAGAGAACTTTGAAATGTGTGTTGCAGATCATTTCTCTCTTGGCTTGGAATAAGCTGAGGATGGTCTTGATTGGAAAATCTTGTTTGTTATAACAAATATACTAATGACTGTTTTTGGCAGCTGTTGTTGTTGCTGGTTTTTGGTCTACTGTTTTAATATGGAAAGGATATGAGAAGCATGTGTGAAAACGCACTTCCTTGGGTGAATGGATGTAAAGGAATTTATTAATTTTTTTTCCTCCAAATTATCGGGCTATTGGATCTCCTCTCAATTCCCTGTCAAACCCTCTTATCTTTATTGGAGGCCAACTAAAACTCCCTGGGTTATGAAATCATTGGGCTTGTTTTGGTTTTATATATATGTATATATATACTGGATATTTTCTTTATTTATATGTTAAATATTTTCCCCTTTCCAGGTCTCTCCTTCAGAAAACCCCTATTCCATCTCCCCTCCCCCTGCCTCTATGAGGGTACCCCCCATCCATCACTGTCCTCCCACCCTGGCATTCCATACACTGGGGCATCAGACACCCTCAGGCCCAAGGGCCTCTCCTCCCACTGATGTCCAACAAGGTCATCCTCTGACACATATGTGGCCAGTGCTATAGGTTGCTCTACCTGTACTCTTTGGGTAGTGGTACAGTCCCTGGGAGCTACAGGGGTTCTGGCCTGTTGATACTGTTGCTTCCTCCATGGGTCTACAAACCTCCTCAGCTCCTTAGGTCCCTTCTCCAACTGCTTCATCAGGGATCCCTGATCGCAGGCCAATGGTTGGCTTCCAGCTTCTGCCTCTGTCTTTGTTAGGCTCTGGCTGAGCCTCTCAGAAGACAGCTATATCAGGCTTCCATCAGCATTCACTTCTTGGCATCCACAATAGTGTCTGGGTTTGGTGACTGTATAAGGGATGGATCCCCAGGTGTGGCAGTCTCCGGATGGTCTCTGGTTTCCTTCAGTCTCAGCTCAACACTTTGTCTACATATTTTGTTCTGTGAGTATTTTGTTCAGCCTTCTAAAAAGCACTAAAGCATCCACATTTTGGCCTTCCTTCTTCTTAAGCTTCATGTGATCTGTGAATTGAAGCTTGGGTATTCCGAACTTTTAGGCTAATATCCACTTATCAGTCAATTCATAGCCTGTTTGTTCTTTTGTGACTGAGTTACCTCACTCAGGATGATGTTTTCTAGATCCATCCATTTGCCTTAGGATTTCATGAAATCATTGTTTTTACTAGTTGAATAGTATTCCATCTTGTAATTGTACCACATTTTCTGTATCCATTCCTCTGTTGAGAGATATCTGGGTTGTTTCCAGCTTCTGGCTATTATAAATATGACTGCGATGAACATAGTATTTCATGTGTCCTTACTACATGTTGGAGAATCTTCTGGGTGTATGTCCAATTTCCATTATGAACATTGATGCAAAAATACTAAATAAAATTCTCGCAAACTGAATTCAAGAACACACCAAATGATCAGTCATTGTAGTAGGCTTCATCCTAGAGATACAGGGATGGTTCAATATATGGAAATCCATCCATGTAATCCACTACATAAACAAACTCAGAGAAAAAATATGATCATATCATTATTTGCTGAAAATGCATTTGACAAAATTCAACATCTCTTTATGTTAAAAGTCTTGGAAAGATCAGGAATTCAAGGCCCATACCTGAACATAGTAAAAGTAATATACAGCAAACCAGTAGCCAACCTCAAAATGAATGGAGAGAAACTTGAAGCAATCCCACTAATATTAAGGACTAAACAAGGCTGCCCAGTCTCTCCCTATCAATTCAATATAGTACTTGAAGTTCTAGCCAGAGCAATTAGACAACAAAAGGAGGTCAAAAGGATACAAATTCGAAAGGAAGAAGTTAAAATATCACTATTTGCAGATGATATGATAGTATACTTAAGTGACCTCAAAAGCTCAGCCAGAGATCTCCTACAGCTGATAAACAATTACAGTAACGTGACTTGATATAAACCTAACTTAAACAAATCAGTACCCTTCCTATACTAGGCTACTAGTATAGGATAAACAGGCTGAGAAAGAAATTAGGGCAACAACACCCTTTACAATAGCCACAAACAATATAAAGTATATTGGTGTGACTCTAACCAAACAAGGGAAAGATCTGTATGACAAGAACTTCTAGTCTCTGAAGAAAGAAATGGAAGAAGACCTCATAAGATGGAAAGATCTCCCATACTTGTGGATTGCCAGGATTGATTTAGTAAAAATAGCCATCTTGCTGAAAGCAATCTACAGATTTAATGCAATCCCCATCAAAATTCCAACTCAATTCTTCATAGAGTTAGAAAGATCAATTCTCAAATTCATTTGGAATAACAAAAAAACCAAGATAGCAAAAACTATTCTCAACAATAATAGAATTTTGGGGGAATAAGCATCCCTGACCTCAAGCTGTACTACAGAGCAATAGTGGTAAAAAACTGCATGGTATTGGTACAGTAATGGGCAGGTATTTCAAGGGAATAGAATTGAAGACCCAGAAATGAACCCAGAAACCTATGGTCACTTGATATTTGACCAAGGAGCTAAAACCATCCAGTGGAAAAAGGACAGCAGTTTCAACCAATTGTGCTGGTTCAACTGGCAGTCAACAGGTGAAGAATGTAAATTGATCCATATTCATCTCCCTGTACAAAGTTGAACTCCACGTTGATCAAGGACCTCTACATAAAACCAGATACACAGAATCTAATAGAAGAGAAAGTGGGGAAAAGTCTCAAAACACATGGGCAGAGAGGGGAAGTTCCTCAGAACATGAATGTCTTATGCTCTAAGATCAAGAATGAACAAATGAGACCTCATAAATTTGCAAAGCTTCTGTAAGGCAAAGGACACTGTCAATAGGACAAAGCTACAACCAACAGATGGGGAAAGAACTTTACCAACCCTACATCCAATAGAAGGCTAATGTCCAATACATACAAATAATTCAAAAAGTTAGACTCCTGAAACTCAAATAACCCTATTAAAAATGGGAAACAGAGCTAAACAGGGAATTCTCAACTAAGGAAAATCGAAGGGCTAAGAAGCATCTAAATAAATGTTCAACGTCCTTAGGCATCAGGGAAATGCAAATGAAAACAACCCTGAGATTCTACCTCATTCCAGTCAGAATAGCTAAGGTGAAAAACTCAGGTGATAGCAGATACTGGCGAGGATGTGGAGAAAGAGAAACACTCCTCCATTGTTGGATGGGACTGCAAGCTGGAACAAACAATCTGGAAATCGGTCTGGGGGGTTCCTCAGAAACTTGGACATAATATTACCTATCGTCCCAGATATACCACTGCTGGACATATAGCTAGAAGAAATCATTGTTTTATAGGCTACATTTTAATCACAGTTGATAGAATAAACTTCATGCTTCTACATTAAAGTAGAAAGAAGAAATTTACAAAGAGTTAGCTGAGAATTACAAGAATGTTGGCTCTAGATAAAGCCATGCATACCAATAGTTTGCTATAAGCTCTTTGGCGAGTAATAATCATGCTTGGTTACGTGTTCACACCTGAATAATGGACATAGCAATGACATTCATTTCCATGGATTTACTGAAAGTTCTCTCTATGTGTGTGCATGAGAGTATCTATATGTTTGACACATTAGAAGTATATATGTATCCATATATTATGTGTATTTGAATAATATATATATACATATGCAAACATGTTAATAAGTATATATGTGTGTGTGTGTGTGTATATATTTCTCAAACCATGTATAATGTGTATTAAGTTAGAAATAATTGAAGCCTGAGTTAGTAGGAATGTCTATAATTATGTATTAAAACTTAAAACATCAGCAGCAACATTTGTTTATATATATTTAATAGGACAATATCTATGTTATATATAATATAGATATAATTTAAGGAATAATAAGTATAAGAGGAATTAATATTATAAAGTATATAGTTTACATTAACACGTTGAAATAATTTTGTCAATCATTAATCAAATTAATCTATCTACTCACAAAATATTTATTTATTTATTTTTATTTATTAATTTTAAACTCCTGATTTTATTCACCTTCTGATCCACCCTCCAACTGTTCCACTTCCCATAACTCCTTCCCACCTCTCTGTCTCCATGAGGACACCCTCAACCCCCTAACCCCACCCCACCTCACCTCTAAACACCCTGGAGCCTCCCTGTCTCTTGAGGGTTGGGTGCATCTTCTCTGAATGAAAACAGACCAGGCAGTCCTTTACTATATATGTGTTGGGGGTCTCATATCAGCTGATGTATGCTACCTGGTTGGTGTTCCCATATCTGAGAGATCTCCAGGGTCCAGATTAATTGAGACTATTGGTCCTTCTACAGGGTCACACTCCTCAGCTTCTTCCAGCTTTTCCCTAATTCAACCACAGGGGGTCAGGAACTTCTGTCCATTGGTTGGGTGCAAATATCTGCATCTGACTCTTTCAGCTGTTTGTTGGGTCTTTCAGAGGGCAGTCATGATAAGTTCCTTTTTGTAAGTGTCCCATAGCCTCTGTAATAGTGTCAGGTCCATGATCTGAATTCCTGTCGCTGGACCTTTTTTTCCTCAGCCTCCTCTCCATTTCCATCCCTGCAATTCTTTCAGACAGGAACAATTATGGGTCAGAGTTTTGGTGGTGGGATGGCAACCCCATCCCTCACTTGATGCCCTATCTTCTGCTGGAGGTGGGCCCTACAAGTTCCCTCTCCCCAAAGTATGGCATTCCTTCTGATGTCCCTATCTTTGAGTCCTAAGAGATTCTTACCTCCCAGGACTCTGGTACATTCTGGGGGGTACACCACCCTCCCCACCTTGTGCCTCTCAACTTTTCATTATTTTCATTCTTTCTGCCGACCCTCAAGAATTTAGAATGAAGACCAAAGTATGGACACTTTGCCCCTTCTTAGAAATGGGAACAAAACACCCATGGAAGGAGTTACAGAGACACAGTTTGGAACTGTGAGGAAAGGATGGACCTTCTAGTGATTGCCATATGCAGGGATCCATCCCATAATCAGCTTCCAAACGCTGACACCATTGCATACACTAGCAAGATTTTGCTGAAAGGACCCAGATATAGCTGTCTCTTGTGAGACAATGCCGGGGCCTAGCAAACACAGAAGTGGATGTTCACAGTCAGCTATTGGATGTATCACAGGGCTCCCAATGGAGGAGCTAGAGAAATTACCCAAGGAGCTAAAGGGAACTGCAACCCTATAGGTGGAACAACAATATGAACTAACCAGTACCCCGGAGCTTTTGTCTCTAGCTGCATATGTATCAAAAGATGGCCTAGTCGGCCATCACTGCAAAGAGAGGCCCATTGGACTTGCAAACTTTATATGCCCCAGTACAGGGGAACCCCAGGGCCAAAAAGGGGGAGTGGGTGGGTAGGGGATTGGGGGGTGGGTATGGGGGACTTTTGGGATAGCATTGACAATGTAAACGAGGAAAATACCTAATAAAAAATAAATTAAAAAAAAAAAAGAATGTCAGTCCTTCTCCCCTAACCAATATCGGAACATGTTCTCCTCTCTGCACCCACCCCCCAACACCTTTCCCATCCAGGTTCCTCCCATCCCACTTGTGGCTGTTCTCTTCTCCCTCCTAAATGGGACTGAGGCATCCTCACTTGGGCACTTCAGCTTGTTGAGCTTTATGAGTTCTGCGGGCTGTTTCTTTTGTATTCTGTATGGATTTTTTTTTGTTTTTGTTTGTTTGTTTTGTTTTTTGGCTAATATCCAATTATTAGCGAGTACATACCAAGCATGTCATTTTGGGTCTGAGTTATCTCACTCAGGATGATGTTTTCATTTGCCTGCAAAACTCAGGATGAAACTCAGGTTTTGAACAGCTAAGTAGTATTCCACTGTGTAAATGAACCACATTTTCTGTATCTATTCTTCTGTTGTGGGACATCTAGGTTGTTTCCAGCTTCTGGCTATCACAAACATGCCCACTATGAACATAGTGGAATAGGTGCCCCTGTGGCAAGGTAGTGCATCTTTTGAGTATATTCCCAAGAATGGTGTGGCTGGATCTTCAGGCAGATCTCTTTCCAATTTTCTAAGGAAACTCCAGATTGATTTCCAGATTGGTTGTAACAGTTTGCAATCCCATCAACAATGGAGGAGTGTTCCTCTTTCTCCACATCTTCTCCAACGTGTCTTGGCATCTGAGGTTTTGATCTTAGCCATTCTGATTGGTGTAAGGTGGTATCTCAGGGCCATTTTCATTTGCATTTCTCTGATGACTACGGACTATGAACATTTCTTTAGGTGCTTCTCAGCTATTCAAGATTCCTCTGTTGTGAATTCTCAGTTTAGTTCTATACCCCATTTTTTGATTGGGTTATTTGGTTTATTGGTGATTTGCTTCTTGAGTTCTCCATATATTTTGGATATTAGTGCTCTATCAGATGTGGGGTTAATAAATATTTTTACCAATCTTTAGATTGCTGATTTGTCTTATTGGCTGTCTTTTGCCTTACAGAAGCTTTCCAGTTTCATGAAGTCCCATTTATCAATTCTTGACCTTAGAGCATGAGCCATTGAAGTTCTATTTCAGAAATTTCCTCTTGTGCCAAAGAGTGCAATGCTCTTTCCTACTTTCTCTTCTATTAGATTCAGTGTATCAGGTTCTATGTTGAGATCCTTGATCCACTTGGACCAGAGCGTTGGGCAAGGTGACAAATATGGGTCTATTTTCATTTTTCTACATATTGACAGCCAGTTAGATCAGCATCGCTTTGTTTTTCCCATTGTATATTTTTGGCTTCTTTGTCAAAGATCATGTGCCCATAACTGTGTGGTTTTATTTCTTGGTCTTCAACTCTATCCCAATGATCAATGTGTCTGTCTCTGTGCCAATACCATACAGTTTTTGTCATTATTGCTCTAGAGTAAAGATTGAGTTCAGGAATGGTGATTCCTCCAGCTGTTCTTTTATTGTTAAGTATTGTTTTCACTATCCTGGGATTTTAGTCTTTCCAGATGAGTTTGGGAATTTCTATTTCCATGTCTTTGAATGATTCTATTGGGATTTTTATGGGGTTTGCATTGATTCTGTAGATTGTCTTTAGTAGGATAACCATTTTTACTATGTTATTCCTGCCAATCCATGAACACCTGAGTACTCTCCATTTTCTGAGTTCTCCTTTGATTTCTTTCTTGAGAGATTTGAAGTTGTTGTCATACAGATAGTTCACTTGTTTTGTTATAGTTACCCCAAGATATTTTATATTATTGGTCATTATTGTGAAGGAAGTTGTTTCCCTAATTTCTTTTCAGCCTCTTAACCATTTGTATAAAGGAAAGCTACCAATTTATTTAAGTTAAATTTATATCCAGTCACTTTGCTGAAATTGTTTTCCAGCTGGAGAAGTTCTCTGGTACAGTTTTGGGGGTCGCTTATGTATACTATCTTATCATCTGCCAATAGTGATACCTTTGTTCCTTCTTTGCCAATTTGTATCACCTTGATCTTTTCTAGTTGTTTTATTGTTCTTGCTAGCACTTCTAATACTACATTGAATAAATATGGGGAAAGTGGGCTTCCTTGTCTAGTCCCTGATTTTAGTGGGATTGCTTCAAGTATCTCTCCATTTAATTTGATATTTGCTGTTGGTTTGCTGTATATTGCTTTTATTATGTTTAAGTATGGGCCTTGAATTCCTGATCTCTTCAAAACATGAAGGTTTTTTGGTTTGTTTTTTTTTTTTTGGTAAATGTTTGTTTGTTTGTTTGTTTTTCTGCCCACATAGATTTAGCAACTGAACAACTTTGTACTCAGTGATAACTTGGTCAGGGAAGAAATAAAGAAAGAAAATAAAGAGACTTCCTGCAATTTAATGAAAATGCTGACCCATCATACTCAAATGTATGGAACACAATGAAAGAGGTTGTAAGAGGAAACTTCATAGCACTAATCGCCCTGGTAAATACACTGGAGCCATCTTACACTAGCAACTTGACAGCACACCTGAGATCTCTAGAACAAAAAATAAGCAAACACACCCAAGAGGAGTAGAAGTCGGGAAGTAATCAAATTCAAGGGGGAATCAACCAAATAGAAGCAAAGAGAATATAAAGAATCAACAAAACCAAAAGTTGGTTCTTTGAGAGAATCAATAAAATAGATAAATCCATAGCCACGCTCTCTAAAGGTCTGAGAGCCACTATCCAAATTAACAATATCAGAAATTAAAAGGGGGATATAACAGAAATGGAGGAAATTCAAAAAAAAACCATCATATCCTCCTACAAAAGCCCATAAGCAATAAAACTGGAAACTCTAAGTGAAATGGATGGTTTTCTAGACAGATACCACATACCAAAATTAAATCAAGAGCAGGTAAACTGTCTAAACAGGCCCATATCCCCTAAAGAAATAGAAGTCACTAAAAACCTTCCAACTAAAACAATGTCCAGGACTAGATGGATTTAGTGCAGAATCCTACCAGATCCTCAAAGAATTGCTGATACTAATATTCCTCAAGCTATTCCATAAAATAAAAACTGAACGTACACTACCTAATTCATTCTATTAATCCACAATTACTCTGATACCCAAACCACCCAAGGACAAAACCAAAAGAGAGAACTTCAGACCAATCTTGCTTACGAATATTGATGCAAAAATACTCAATAAAATTCTTGCAAACCAAATCTAAGAACACATCAAAACCATCATTGACCAAGATCAATTAGGCTTCATTCCAGGGATGCAAGATTGGTTCAATATATCAAAAATCCATTAACGTAATCCACTGTATAAACAAACTCAAAGAAAAAAATCACATGATCATCTCCTTAGATGCAGAACTAATTATATTTTTAATAGATTTAAAAATATGTCTGTTCCTTAAAAAATTCATAAATTTATATAATATATTCATTAAATACTCCCATCTCCTCAAACCAATTAGCCCATTCCCTACATATCCCTTTTCCACTTTCTATCTTTTTGTTTCCTTTTGTGACGCTCTGATTTTAACATGTGCCATATACTGTACATTGGAGCCTGCGGGCTCCTCGCTGTGTATAAAATGAATATGATGACTTCCCTATCCCTTAAGAGCAATGAGTAGCTCATCAGGGACAATTAATTCTCTCCCATCCAGTACAGAATATTGGATAGTGTCATTTTGTACAGGACCAGTGCAAACAATCATAGCCAGTGCAAGCCCATTACAACAATGTTAATGTCATGCCAAGAAAATTGATATTTTCATCTCATCTCTGTCCATTCTGTTTTGCACAGTTTTTTTCTGATTCCTCTTCAATATTTTCTGAGTCTTAGAAGAATAACTTTCTATAGAGATAAGTACTCAACTGTCCTTGATTCTCAGCACCTTGAGCAGCAATGGTTTCTACAGTTACCATGTCTTCTTGCAACAAACAAACGAACCAAATACAAAAGCAAACACCTAGTCAGCCATCACTGGAAAGAGAGGCCCATTGGACTTGCAAACTTTATATGCCCCAATACAGGGGAATGCCAGGGTCAAAAGAATGGGAATGGGTGGGTAGGGAAGTGGGGGGGGGTATGGGGGACTTTTGGGATAGCATTGGAAATGTAATTGAGGAAAATACGTAATAAAAGAAATGAATTATAAAAAAAAAGAAACACGATACTGATTAAAGCTAACAGAAGAATTTGATTATGGATATTAATATAGATACATAGAAGAAAGTATGAAATTATTTCACATTAACTACACAACAGTAATTTGACCAGCATTACAATAACAGTAAGATTCTTCCTGCAAACCCTCTAGTCGGCCATCACTGGAAAGAGAGGCCCATTGGACATGCAAACTTTATATGCCCCAGTACAGGGGAACGCCAGGGCCAAAAATTGGGAATGGGTGGGTAAGGGAGTGGGGGGAGGTGTATGAGGGACTTTTGGGATAGCATTGGAAATGTAATTGAGGAAAATACGTAATAAAAATATTAAAAAAAAGAATTCATGGATAATAAAAGCATATATAAGTTTGCAAAAAAAAAAAAAAAAAAGATTCTTCCTGTAAAATGGAACTTGAAATCTAATCAGACACGTATTGGTCACTCCAGAAGACTTGTGTCACTACTCTGCATGTGATAACCTGGCAGATTCCAAATAACCCAAGTCCAAAAAAATAAATTCATGCATTTAATTATATAAACAATGAATAATATTTTAGAAAAAGTATGTTCCAGAAATAATTTATCATTATAATACTGGGAATACACATGCATTTTATTGACTATAATAAGTTTTGCTGAAACATTATTTATAGGTTATCAGAAATTCACATCTATTTAGACATACTCTGTTTCATTGGGTAAACATATAATGGTGAAGAGACAATTTAACTCATTAATTTTGAAGTTTTCAGAGAACAGAGAAGCTCATGAAGTGAATTAATTGCTATCTACAAATGTAAGATGTTAGATGATTTCTAGAAGATTAATCATAAATTTAAACTAAAATAAAAGAACTGGGTTATATTACCAATTTACATCACAAGTTATGTTTTATAAAATAATAAAATTGTATACACATAAATATATTGTATTCTACTTTAAATGGTGCCATAAAAGTAAAAACCATAGTCATTGTGAGCTGTGCAATGCTTCAGCACTCCTTGCCCATACTTATTTATTAAAGATTCAAGGATATGTGGAATAAATTACCTTTATGTAGGTTATGGTATTACTTTAAAAAATGATATTGTGAGGATTTCTATCTTATAGAAAGCATAAGTAATGTCTATATGTTTATAGAGTACATTATTCTCAGAATGAAAATGTCAGTGCTGACTAAGGATCAGAATGAACTGAATGGGAACATTGAGGACCAGAGTCAGGGCTATCTTTGTGCACACTAGTAGCTTTATATTTGTTTCTTAGTGAGTTTTTCCATCACTTTTACCTATCTCCTATTATATATATATATATATATATATATATATATATATGAATATGTATTTTTAAATATTTGTAGTTCCTAGAGGCCCTTGTAAGCCCTTGAAAGAAGAAAGGCCACTCTTGTTTGATATGTGAAGGACATACATCAAATTAAACGA
Source organism: Mus caroli (assembly GCF_978045245.1). Lineage (NCBI taxonomy): Eukaryota > Metazoa > Chordata > Mammalia > Rodentia > Muridae > Mus > Mus caroli. The sequence continues at coordinate 86,396,890 of NW_028227271.1, forward strand.
TGATATTCCAGTATTGCAACTTAAATCAACAGAAATTAAGTCAGAGATTGAGCACTGATATTTTAGACAATAATGATCAATTTAAATCTTTCATCAGGATATGCAGAAATAAATATGATATCAGCTTACTTTGGCCTATTAAATCATTTAAAACATTTATTAATTTTTTATATTTATTGGCATTTGTTCTACATGTAAGTCCATGGAAATGAAGTTACAGATGATTGAGAGCTGGTAATTGAACTTAGGTCCTTCAGAATAGTTGCCAGTGAGTGCTCTGAATCACTGAACTACTTCTAGAGGCACTGTTAAAGAAATCTTGGTTAGTGTTATTTATTATAGAGAAGTAAAAATGAAGAAATCATAATCACAATGAATATTAGTTTAAGTTTTATAAAATATAGCCTACAAAAAGGTCACATATGAAAGATTTAACATAAAGGTTACTAGAGAAAATTCTATCTTATAGTGAGTAAACATGTAATTTTTTAAAGTTTTTTAAGTTTTCATAAAATGTGATATTTTTTATATGTGGCTACCTCAGTATGATTTTAAAATTATATACATAATTCATATTCTAATATTTAATTGTAATAATATTCAACATAGTTATACATGTGTACAGTATTTATTCATGAAAGTTATATATGTATTAAATAGAGCACACATCATAATTACATATAATAAAGTATGATAATTCATTAATTCTTGTTTTAGTATCTCATGTACATATAATACACAGGTATTATTAATTAATACATATTAACCACAGGTAATATGATGCATGTAATGGAATGTTTAAGGAAATTTACATATTTTCATATATATATATATATATATATATATATATATATATATATATATATGTTGGCTTTTCAAGATTGGGTTTCTCTGTTTAGCCCTGGCTGTCCTGGGACTCACTCCATAGACCAGGCTGGCCTCAAACTCAGAAATCTGCTTGCCCCTGTCTCCCAAGTGCTGGGATTAAAGGCGTGTGCCACCACTGCCCAATTTTTTTTTTTTTTTTTTGGCCAAACTACACTTTTTAAAATAAATATTTTATTCAAAGCAAGATAAAAGATTATTAAACATTAAAGTATTCATTTTTTTCTTCTTAGGCAAAGGATAAAAATTCTTTAACAAATATGAACTGGAGACATCAGGTTTTCAGATGAATTTTAAAATAAACTTTTGAAGGTCTTTTAATAATCAAGATTTTATTATCACTAAAGAGAAATTGTATTAGAATCTCAACTGGACATTTTTACAATATCATCTTCTAAATCAAGAATTATGACTTCTTTCTAAAATGTTCTCAAGTGGCCATTTGCATTTTGTTGTAAGCAGCTGCAAAGCTTAGATATTTTGCAGTGTAATATTCAAAATTTTGAAAATTTTTTGGTAATTAATTTTGGGTTACTTATCATTTAAAAAATATTAGTGTGGTATGAGTTGAGTATCCTTTAGTTTGCTTCTTTTAAGTGTATTTTACAGTTTTATTATAATCAAATAATAATCCTTTTTAATTGAATACACATTTTCTCTCATGTAATGTATCTCAACCACATTTCTCCCCCTCTCCTTTTCCTTCAAGCTGCTCCCCTTCTATACTTCTGCCACATCCACAGCCCCTCCATTTCCCTTCTGAAAAGAGCAGGTGTCCAAGAGACATCAAGAAAAAACACAACAAAATTAGAGACAAAATACAAGGCAAAATCCCTGATACTGAGGATAATGAAGTCAACCCAATGTTAAAAAAAAAAAAATGTCCAAAAAGCAGGCCACAGAGTCAGGGATGTACTCTCTCCCTCTGTTAGGAATTCCATAAAACTACCAAGCTAACAGCTACAACATACATCAAGATGACCTGAACAGCTGTAGCCTCCTTCAGGCTCCATGCTTCCCAGATTCAGTCTTTGTTAGCCCATATGAGCTCTGCTTAATTGATCCAGTAAACCCTTTTCTCTTGGTGACCCTCTATCCACTCTGATTTCTACAATCTTTTTTTCTCTTCTTCATCCAGAATTGAGAAGAAACATGCAAGACCTCTAAAGAGTCTCTCTCCCTCTCCCCCTCCCCCTCCCCCTCCCCCTCCCCCTCCCCCTCCCCCTCCCCCTCCCCCTCCCCCTCCCCCTCCCCCTCCCCCTCCCCCTCCCCCTCCCCCTTCCTATCTATCATTTCCTGCCAGTGAAAGCCTTTGATATTGACTACAAGTACACCAGTGTGTGTAGCAGACTATCTGGTTTTGTCCTGTTTACATCTCTGGCGTATCTACTCTCTAGTTTCTGTTCATCCAAGCCCTGTTGCCCATGGGCCACAAGTTAAATCAAATATTAGTTTGGCCTCTCAAACAAGTTCTGTGGCACTGCTGTAGGAGCACATCCTGCAGGAAGAACAATATTTTCATTACACCATAGCCATTACTCAGCATTTCACACTCCCCTGTATATCCCACTACTCAGAATACTATGTAACTAATTCATGTTTCTGTAAATATTCTAACAGGAGTCTTTACACATACTCTTTCCCTGTAGCTATAATTATGTATTATTTGACTAGAATCTCCCTTGGCCCCCAAGTTCCAGCAAGCTTTAAGTGACCATTATCAAAGGACTCATTAAGTCGTTAGTATTTATTTTCATTCTATGCTTATTGGTCTAAGAAATATTATCTCCTATGTTTCCCATATTACCACGGATGACAGTTTCCTGTGTCAGTATTTCACTTTGTTTTAAACCATAATTTATTCATTCACTGATTAATGAACATTTAGCATGTTTCTATACCTTATGTGAACAGTACTAAAATACTCAGCATTCGAGCAGTCTATGCTCTGTGTAAAAATATACCTTCTGCATACCTGACAAGTAACAGTATGGCCAGAGCCTTTAGAAGTCCTGGTTATAAGGTTGTAAGAAATGTCCATGCTGTTTAACATAGTCATATATCACTTTTCTTCATATATTGTGTAAGGTTTTCATACCATCATGAATCCTGTGGGGTTTTGAATTGCAGTTCCCTGAGAATTAGTGTTGTTGAGTTTTTTGTCTTGGATATTTACTTATCTATTTTGAGAAATATTCAAGTTGGTAAATTGCATATTTTTACTAGAAATATTTTTTTTTTGTTTCTCGAGTGCATCCTGTTAACTTTGTTTTGGAAATTAGCTCCAGATATTTAGTTTGCATTATATCCCATCCTTTTAACATAGTCTCCCCATTTGTTTGTGGTTTCATGTTCATATTTTTATTTATAATTTAAATGTATTTGATCATATTTTCTCCTCCCACAATTCCTTTCATATCTTCTCTTTCGTACCTACCTGGTGATAAGTCGTTTTAAAAACAAACAAACAAACTAAAAAAAACAAATGCCACAAATCCTAGATCACAGAATAAGCCACAACCCCAAAACAAAAAAGAAACAAACAAACGCTAGGACAAAGCAGACTGTAACCAAATAAAAGCCCAGAAAAAAACATATTGATTGTTGATCAATTACTCCTGAACGTGAGACCTGCATTGCAGTGTTTAATATGCCCAGTGTTATTCTCTGGAAGAAAACAGAATTTCTCTCTCCTAGAGAGTATAACTGATAATTCAGTTGTTAACTTTTACTCTAGTGGCTAGGTTTCTACTCATTTATGTATTTAATCTTTTAAATATATGAAATAGATTATAATAAAGGAAAACAAAACTATCACATAGAAGTTGGACATACAAACTCTGCTTAGAATATTTGAAACTCAAGATCTAAATATACAAAAAAGCAATTTTGACAGAGTCAATTTCTGGTCTGATGGTTATGATGGTGGTGTCAGTTATTAAAGTTTATACTCTGAAAAGTCTATTTGAAGGTAAGAGGAGAAGTAGAACTTAAAACTCCAAAAAAGATTACTTAAATAGAAAAAAAAAGAGGTAGAAAAATCTAATACACTGTTCAGTCAAGATATTAGTCATACGTCCCATAACATTTTCAGAAATGCATATAAGTGAAAGATACTTAAGGAAAGTCATCACTTTATGTACAGATAACTTTATGACCCAGTTATACTTAAATATAAAACAAGGTGTCACGTAAAATTTAGATTTAATTGAATGAAGTCATATTAACTATTTTTCTAAGATTAAAAATCTTTCTGAGCATGGGTTCCCCAGTGGAGGAGTTAGAAAAAGTACTGAAGGAGCTGAAGGGGTTTGCAACCTCATAGGAAGAACAACAATATCAACCAACCAGACCCCCCTCCCCAGAGCTCCCAGGGACTAAATCACCAACTAAGGAGTATATGGAGGGAACCATGGGTTCAGCTACCTATGTAACAGACAGATGATGGCCTTGTCAGGCATCAGTGGGAGGAGACGCCCATGGTCCTGTGAAGGCTCAATGCCCATGTATAGGGGAATACCAGGGTGGGGGACAAGAGTGGGTGAATAGGTGGGTGAGCACCCTCATAGAAACAGGGGAGGGGAATGATTGGGGGGGGGTCTGGGGAGGGACCAGGAAAGCGGATTACATTTGAAATTTAAATAAAGAAAATATCCAATTAAAGAAAAAGAAAAGAAAAAATCTTTCTGACATATATATAAATGAAATGAATTAACAATGTTCATAAACATGCCACCAGTTTGCTTTTAACTAGAATTTTCTCTGTATAGGTAGCAGGTACAAATTAATTAAAGAAATTTCTAATACATTACATTTTAAATCATCTGTGAATTACATAACCATGGACTGAATATATCAACTTTTCTCTATTAAAACTTTCCCCCCAAAATAAATAGAAGCATACCACTGAAAAATATTTCTAATGTTTTTACAACCAAATATAATGTGAAATATGGTCCACAAGTATTAATTTTTATATACTTAATCTGTATTTCCAAAAGCTAACATTTTTATAATTAAAACTGGAAAGGCATTCTTTTCTCATAAAAATTAGGCAGTGCCTTTGTCTTTGATATAAGATATATAAAGGGTAATTGATGTTTATGAATAAGATGCATTCTGTCCAGACATTAGCTAAGATTATTAGAGATAAGATGAACTTACTTTTATATTATCCATCAGCAGTGTTATGCTGGTTTCTGCACAGCTATTGGTATTGATAATGCATTATCACAAGCAGGAGTGAGAGACATACTACTGAAAAGATCTGACATTAGTATAAATAAACAACACCTTTATAAATTCTCAAAATCATCAAAAACAAGAAGAAAACAATGAGATAATATTGACAACACCAGATCCAAAAAGTTTACCTAAAGAGAAATGTAGTATCTGTAATCAGATGGGCTCTTCTTGTGTCCCAATTATGATAGATATTAGATCAAAGGAGACCAGCAGTTTCAACTAACCTGGATCCCCGAGATAGCTCAAACATTGGACCACCAAACAGGCAGCATACACCAGCTGATATGAGGCCCCCAACACACATAAAGTAGAGGACTACTGGGTCTGTGTACCGTCTGAAAAGATCCTCCTATCCCTCAAAAGACTGGAGGTCCCAGGGAGTTTAGAGGTCAGGTGGGGTGGGGTGGGTAATGGGGATATCCTTGTGGAGACAGGGCGATGAGGACGAGGAATGGGATGTGGAACAGTCAGAGGCTGTGCTGGGAGGGGAATAAAATCTGTAATGATTAAATAAATAAACAGCTATAAAATCTGAAATAAATAAACAAACAAACAAACTAATAAATAGTTAAATAAAAAAGCCTACCTCTTAAATACAGCTAATACTGTATGGTACTCTTAATTGCTTACTTAACACATTATCTGATACATCATCTTGTATGTATATTATTTGTGCCACTGATTTTTTTTTAAATTCTTAATCAGTTACTCACTGTCATTTAAAATGGTAATAGTAGCTTTCTTAGAAAAACAAATAACCAGAATGTTAACTATTTTATTTTTATAGACAAAAGTTGAAAGAGATACTAAGAATCATGTTGCCTGTATTATTCATAAAACAGCAAAATTATAGGCACATAACAAAATGTTTATTTTTAAATGTGTACCTTTTGCTTCATATGAGTTTTTGACCTTACTGTCTCAGTTATACTAAAATCAAGTAAGCCATCACTTGACCTAATTTTTTGTCTTGTTCTTAATTGTATAAATTACTATCATAGTGTAAAAGAAGTGGAGAGATCACTGTTGAGTTGCATTTGGACTGTGTGCTCTTTTACATGAATGTCAATAAACAGAGGATAAGTAAGTATAAGGAAAATATTGTTGAAATGTAAATCAAAATATACTTAGGAATATTTACCATTAAACATTATGATGTCTTAAAATTTGTAAGAAAACAAAAACAAGTACCTGTAATTTTGTACCTACAGTGAATTTAGTGAATTTACAGTGAATTTAAATTATACTAATTTAGCATGTAATTTCTTTTCTTCTGGAGTGTAATACAGTGTGATTCAAATTCTGCTATATACCATATGTGTGAACAGTCATTTTAAATGAGCAAGAGACTGTGTACTGAGCTCTATACAACTAATAAAAGTTACTATCAAAGAAAAAAAAAAAAAAAAAGAAGTTGGACCAGACATAGACAGAAGGAAAAGAGCCCAGTATTGGGCACACAAGTCAGAAACCCATGCATTCGAATGATCACGAATCATAAAAAACCTAAAAACATTATCACAGATCTTCTAAACTGGAAGTACAAATGCAGAGAACCTGGGGAAGGCAAGTGCAGACCTATTCCATGCTGTTTCAATCCCAGTGAATTCACAAGAGGTCTGATCAAGTTAATTTAAAGAGCCTTGTTCTCCTGGTGTCCTTCAACCTCTCTGAATCTTGCATTCTTTTCTCTTTTTTTGTTAGATATTTTCTTTATTTAAATTTCAAATGTTAACCCCTTTATTTTGTACGCCCCCCCCCAAATATCCCCTATCCCCTCGCCGTGCACACCAACCCACCCACTCCTGCTTTCTGGCCCTGGTATTCCCCTATACTGGGGCATAGAACCTTCACAGGACCCAGGGCCTCTCCTCCCATTGATGACCAACTAGGCCATCCTCTGCAACATATGCAACTAGAGACACTAGTCACACCAGGTGTTTCCTTTGGTTGGTGGTTTAGTCCCAGTGAGCTCTGAGGTACTGGTTAGTTCATATTGTTGTTCCTCCTATGGGGCTCCAAAACCCTTCAGCTCCTTGAGTGCTTTCTCTAGCTCCTTCATTGGGGACCCAGTGCTTTTCTCACTGGATGGCTGTGAACATCCACTTTTGTATTTGTCAGGGACTAGCATAGTCTCTCAGGATACAGCTATATCAGGCTCCTGTCAGCAAGCTCTTGTTGGCATTCAAAATAGTGTCAGGTTTTGGTGGTTGTTGATGGGATAAAGCCCCAATTGGGGCAGTCTCTGGATGGTCATTCCTTCAGTCTCTGCTGGGCATATATCCAGAAGGTGCTCCAACATGTAATAAGGACACATGCTCCACTATGGTCATAGCAGCCTTATTTATAATAGCTAGAATGTAGAAAGAACCCAGATGTCCCTCAACAGAAGAATGGATACAGAAAAATGTGATAGATTTACACAATGGAGTACTACTCAGCTATTAAAAACAACGAATTTATAAAATTCTTAGACAAATGGATTGATCTGGAGGATATCATCCTGAGTGAGGTTACCCAGTCACAAAAGAACACACGTGATATGTACTCACTGATAAGTGTATATTACCCCAGAGCTGGGATACCCAAGATACAATTCACAAAACACAAGAAACTCAAGAAGAAGGAAGACCAAAGTATGGGAACTCGTCTTCTTCTCTCTTTTTTTTTTCTTTCTTTTTCTCTCTCTTTTTTTTTTAATACACAAGTTGAAATCTGTGTATCTGTATATAAATACCCATGGAGGTAGTTCCAGATACAAAGTGGCTCTTGCATTCTTTCTGTCTCCTCTTCCCTGGGGTTCACGGAGCTCTGTGTAGAGGGAGTTGATAAGAGAGATCCCACTTAGGGATGAGTTTTCCAAGTTCTCTGTGCATCATGTCTGGTTGGAGTCTCTGAATTTGTTCCTTCTCACTACATTTTACTTTCCTACTCCTTTATAAGACTACCTTTTAATTAATTTAGTTCTTCTTTCCTTTCTTTTATCAGTTTTATATATTTCTTTATGGAAATCTTTCATCTATGTGTTTCATTTCATTTGTTGATACGCAATTGAGATTGGGTGTTTGGTATTGTGCTGTTACTGTAAATTAATGCAATTACCTTTTGTTATATTGGATGTATATTTTGCAGTTTCATAGAATTTGTTTTTATTGATTTTGTGAAAATTTGCATGTATGAGACTATCCCTTTTTTTTAAAAGAAGATAATTCAGCATCTCCACTGATAAAACGCCTTTTCCTTGCATTTCTTCCTGACTTGCTCTAGTTAGACTCTCTGGATTTGGTGCCTGGCTTTGTATGAAGAGGAATAGATTGACTTGTGGTGATGAACAAAATTTAAGAACACTGCTGAATTCAGATAGCATTCATATTTTTGACAGTTTTTACATTCATATTAATAGGAAAATTGGTCCACTGATTCTATTTGTTGTGTCTTTGTTTTGTTTTGTTTTGTTTTGTTTTGGGGGGGAGGGTTTAATTAGAGAAATTCAGTCTCTTGTTAAAGTCTTTAAAAGTGTCTTGTCACTGATAATTTCTGAGGGAATAGATTTATAATAATTTTGTTTTTTAATAATTTAATTGTTGTGGTTTGAATTAGTTGGCAATATAGTTTGTCCTGTATCTTTCATCATACCTGCAAGAGTCCCAATGATTCTGTTATTAGAAACATTGTTGTGCATTATTTTGCATCTCTGACTGTACTTTCATTTTCTCAGGATGTTTTTTAACCTAAAATTTGATTTGTTGAATTTTGTATGCTATTGGTTCTGAGTTTGCTTTTATTATTTATTCTTTCTATCTCTATTGTAATTTTTAATTTCTTTTACTTCCTTGTTCCTTATGATGCTGGTATACACACCAATTTTATACATTTAGTCATAAAATTGTTTTTACTAAGTCTTATGTTTTACAAAGAAATTTTTATGTTTTCATTTGCTTCAAAAATAGTGAATTCCTTATTTAAAACGTTTATTGCGGTGAATGTCAAATTCCTGAATGTGCATTATGTTACAAAATTACCCTAATTGGTGATTAGTTTTAAAAGAGATCTGATCAATATTATATTTCCTATTTAAAAGTGTTCCTATACGTTTTATGATTTGGTGTTGTAAGCATGCACCTCTGCTGCTGTTGACTGAATGTTTGGTAAATATGGGCAGATTTATTTAGTCTAGAGTTTGATTTAAATACCATTTTTCTTTGACTTCTATTCTTTCCTAATAACCTGTATCCTGACTGACTCAAGCAGGATTTGTAATCCCTCTCCTTTTCTTATATTATATCCTATAACATGATCTCTTTGTGTGTATAGTGTAGGGTATTGTTTTGTTTATTTATTTTTTTACAGTCTCTTGGATTACAACAAAATAATTTAAAAATGAAATTAGTCTAAACGACAGCTTATAAGAATGTGTGGAGAGAGTTCGTGGAAAAAGAAGGCATGGAAATTAAGAATATTTGCAGCTGAGTAGAGGAAGGATGTGAAAGTTTCTCTTTACTGAGTGAGAATTAAGAGTCAAGCTAAGTAATGAACTTCTCTGACATATATCATATGATGTGATTCCTACAGTGATTTGTAAGCCTTTCATTGTGGATATAGTACATCTTTAAACAATGACTTAAATTGATCTTGTTGTTGTTGTTGCAAAACAAGATTATTCTTTATTTCTGGCTCTGTATTTTTCCTCTTTCTTTGTCTTTCTTACATTTTCTCTTTTTTATCTCTCTTTCCTTTTGTGGTGCTAAAGATTGAACCTATGAAACTGTATCTAGTAAGCAAATGTTCTACCACTGAGATACATACTGAAATAAGTCTCCAGCCCCAGGATTTCCTCCTTAAAAGATGGGTCTTTTATTAAAGAGTTTCTAGGCATATGAAGTCCTGTTGTTTATGAAAAAATGTTATTATCAATCATCAAACGTATACCTTGAGTGTTAGTAGATGCTAACACATTGATATTCATGTATTCCAAGGGTCTGAAAAGCATTTCTTCTGGAAATAAAGTTCTATTCTCTTTTCTCCGACTTGGAATCTATTCTCACACTCAGATGTTCCTATCTACTTCATATTTATAAATGATGCAATGTTCAAAGCATATATATTTATAATTGTTATATTTCTGTGAGAAAAAAAAGTCTATTTTCTAGAGTCTCCTTTGTATTGTATGCTCACACAATTCTAATTTATAGTTGATTTTGTATGTATGTGCAATTACTATTTTCTTCTTTACATTTGTCTAAAATATCTTCTGGGTATCTGTTCACATTAAGTTTGTGTATGTTCATACACAATTATTAAATTGTGTTAAATAAATCTCTTGTAGGCAAAATATAGTTTTTGTATATGTATATATGAATGCAACTGTAAGCTACTCTACACATGTGTATTTCAGAAGACCATGTGCAAATTACTTACCCTTATATTACCATTTTGCGGTTATAAGATTTTTCCTATAATCGTATATTTTAAGCACTTTAGATAATTATTGGTATATGTTTTCAATTTTGGTTTGTGACTGGTGAAACCTATTAATCTATTATATAAGTGAATAACTGAATTTTTGAAAGTAATACAGATTATAAGAATTTCAACATTAAAGCTGACAAATATTAGTACATATCTACTAACCAATGTGATTATTATTGTTACTACCTTCATATTTAAGTCATTATAATAAACTTACAAATTATTTTTATATTATGTTTATTAAAATATTCTGAATTTGATGTATTTATTTAGCAGTCAAGTTATCTGTTAATGGAGGCTTCTTTTTTTATTCATTTTCCTTTTGGTCATTTTGACTATAACATCTCCATAATAAGATGACATTTAGAAATTATAAGATTTATATAACTTTGAATTTATATGTCCTCTGTATTTGTGTGCTTCCCATGTTGAAAGGTATTTTTGCTATCATATTTTAAGAAGTAATTCCATTTAGATATGATTTGTTTATGTAGTTGACTGTTTATGTTATATAAGCACTCTAAATGATCCCCATGCTTTTCAATTGTATTATTTTCATCTTCTTTACACAGTTAAATGAATCTTCTTTAAATTCAGAGACTTCTTCAGCTGCTATTCCTTTAACTTTTTTTCTATTTTATATATCTAATTTTTATATTTTCATATTCATCTCTAAGAATGGTATTTTTTTTTTATTTTAGTCCCTGTACAAAATTTTTCTGCCCCATTTCTGAATTGATTTTATTTTTAGAATTGATGTCTATTAAACTTACTTATATAAATTTATTGTTTTTATATCTCTGTCTCTATATTCTGTCAGAAGTTTTGTACTATTCATTTGGAGTTGTTCCCATGAGTACTCTTGATCCTTCACAACATATATTAGTGATTATTCACTGATGAAGAAGATATTTATTTTGATCTTAGAAATGGCCTTATCTGAGATATTAGAGCAAGCCTAGTCTCAAGTAAGGCTAATATTTTCTTTTGATTTTCCTTTGAAAGACAACTCTGGCTATTTAATATTCTAAGATAAGTTCTATTGCATTCTCTAAGCAAAAATACTCTAGTACACTTTTCATGGTAGACTAGATAGTTATAAATGGATCTACACATCTGAAATCTAAAACTAGTGCCACTGTGTTGCCTGTCTCTGTGGGTTTTTCTGAGTCCAAAGTTACCATTGTGAGCTTGAGATAATGCAGGCCCATTCTCAAGTCTGTCTCATGTGTCTTATTTAGTAAAGAGGCAAGTTTACATACTTGGGCCATGATAACAGGCCTCTATCAAAGACCATTATATATGAGTGTTCATATGCTTTTCCTGTGTCAGATCTAGTATTATACAATATATCTAGTACAAACTAAACAAAAATCTGATACCTTCACTGTTATTTGTCCAAGAGGATGTTTGGATTTTGTTGATAATGTTTAAGAGAAGAATGAAAAAAAAAGGAAGAAGGAGGAAGAAGAGGAGGAGAAGGAGGAGGAGAGGAAGGAGGAGGAGGAGGAGGAGGAGGAGAGGAGGGAGGAGGAGGAGAAGGGGGAACCTTTGTATCAATGGCTTTTTACTATTATTCTTTAACAAGTAACTATGAGTCTCTCCATTGATTTCCTCCAATAAAATGAAGACATCTCCATCCATATATAGTTAAAGTTGATGTTTCTTTTGAGGCTGATGTCCCTAGCAACAGTTAGGCTGTCTCCCCTAGTCTTTCATCTCCATCTACCACTTAATTTTTATTCATTAATTAAACAATTATTAATTTTCTTATTTGGTTAACTTGCAAAGTTCACTGTTACCCTGAGATTTCCATGCACATGCAACATATTGTTATATTCTTATTTAACTCTATCAATGCCGTTCATAATTTCATCTCTCCAATACCAGGTTTTACTGGTATTTTTCCTGCCTTCAAATAATTCTAGAATATAGACATGAAATATAGCATTTTTACTGACATTTGTCCTGCACAGTTTATTAATCTCCCTGCTTCAACTGTTATAACTTTCCTAGCTCTCCTGAAGGACTTAAGAGGTTTTCTTACCTATTAAAAATAGTGTGTTTTTTTCACACTACCATAAGTCTTTATGTTTGTCTTACGATTTTGTCAGAGAAGATTCTTATAAGATAAGGTCCTGGATAACTGTGAATATCTGGCTCATCTTGTAGCTGGAGATACAGGACTACACCACCACATTCTGCTAGTGTTAAGTTTCATTTCAGGAATAAAATAAAGATTTTTTTTCTTAAAAATGAAATTAAGATGACTACTGTCAATTTAATTTTTAAACGTAAAATTCTATTTCATATATTATATTTAACTCTCTAATGTCTCATTACTAAAAATATCTGAGGAATTTTCTTAGGACATATTTAAATTCTAAAGGATTCAAATATCTCTTGTGCAAGAATTTCATAATTTATAGAAATTTATAACAACTAAAAGTTTTTGAAAAGGAAATTTAGCTGTTTTTATTATGTTCCTTGAATATCATGCAGAATTATAACTCATTCACTACTATTCTTAGGGGCCATTTACACAGGGCATTTATGTTTAGAACAGGAAGTTCTCATAGATAATCACAGGTTTCCAATTACCTCTTGCTTAGTCCTCACATACATTAATACATATACAGCAAATTGTAAAAGAATATTCCTGTTTCTTGTTAACATTTTCTTCCAACTCAATTGTTTACAGTTCTGGAATCCTAATATGGTTTCTTTTCTTTTTTCTAGGAAAAAGGCATACCGTAGTTTATATAATTTTGCAAAATTGCTCTGGTAATTGTCAGAATAAGTAACATTTTCTGAATAGCTTCACACTCTCTTGCATCTGCCATTCTAGTAATTACTTTTCAGAATATAAAGGCATATAAGAAAGTCCCTCAATTCTACTAACATACTTTTTTAGCTTTTATAACTAATATTATCAAAATCATTTATATACAAAAACCCCTGGCAAAATCTGTGTGAGATCAGAGAAGCTATGGGGTTCCTGTGACATATATTTCCTTTCAAAGAACTATGACTATAGACTTAGTTACCTCAGATTAACAAAAATATTCTAGTAAGAAAGGAGCAAAGGTAAGTGATCTTTCACAGATAGTGAGGAGAAGACATACAAAACCCGAGAACTCAGCAGATTATGTTAGTACTGGGGTTCTGTGTTTAAACTTCAGTTGGCCATTTCTCTGTGGAGGAGAGAAGAGGAGACACAGTGAAGCAAGTGTAAGAGGGAGGAAGAGAAGCTGAGAGAGAAAGAGGACACACTTACATGCCTTTCTTATATGGACAGTAATCGTAACCTATGATTTTTAAACTCCTTATCTTATACAAATTTTATTACCTTTGAAAACCCCTAAGTGAGATTATTATCCAATGGAAATTTAGGGCTTAATGAAATATATTTGTAAAAAAAAAAACAATTCAGTGCATAAAACATTTAAAAAAAAAACCTTTTATTTTGCTATTCAGTATCACTCAAGTGCTTGTCAACATTAAATATGTATATGAAATTAAAACATAATTATAATATTAATGAAGTACTGTGTTGTGTTTTGATATACGCATATAGTGTATGAACTCTAAATCTGGTTAAACATATGTATTCCAGCATTAACATTTATTTATGGGGAAAACATTAAACTTATTTCCAGCATTATAAAATATTCAGAACATTACAGTTATCTATCATTACCCTACTGTGCAATATCACCCCAGGAATTCTTACTTCTTTCTATTTAACTATATTTTTTTATGTTTTTGTATGCAATTATCCCAAAATTGTAGTCTTTAAATGACCTTGTTTTCCATAGACATCACTAAAATCAATTATCATATATAACCAAAATGTGTCAGTTCCATATTTTTAGTCACATTTTTTTCTAGAAACTTATGTTTATGGCTGGAAGAGTTATTTTCATTCGTGTAACATAAGTTACAAATAGAAAAGTACTGTTATGCAAGGCTTCCCCACTGTGAGACACTATATACATCTAACTGTAATTACTGTCATCAAATTGTAATCATGCCCCCACTAATAAATTTTCCTTACTCGTCCCACTCCAAAGCCTCAACATCGGGCAGAGATGGTGGGGATTTTCATAAAGTCAATGTCACATGAGTAAACATCATAGGATATGCCTGTCTTTGGAAAGTCACCAAGCTTAGTTAGCTAAGGTTACTAAACGTGTACCAACCCAGTCTGTCAGGACAGATCTGTGGGTAGCAATGTCTGACGGATATGCCATAAGCCAATTTTCCATGCTGCTAACATATGTTCATAGCTGGATAGGAACAAGTTCCACAATGCTATGGGCCTTTGCAACCATTAACAAGTGATCATGATTTCCAAAGTGTGTGAAACTCATTGTAATTGTGTTATCAAGTAGCACACCAGTCTGTCCCTACAGCTTCTTCTCCAAGCAAGTCTGGGGATAAGAAGTGCTGAAATTTGACACGTCTTTGTTTTTATAAGTCTGCTGTTAAGGTTTCAGGCTTTAAGGTATGGATTGTTTCTACATCCCAGGCCTAACAAGTGTATAAATTAATATTCTGCTGTGTTAAGTTGAAATCATAATAGTAAAGACAATATTATAGTTACCCATGTTTACCTGAGTCAAACAGGAGCTCACAATAACCTGCGTAATATTAAGGCAGTGATTCACGATACAACAGAAATCCATCCAGCCATGTGAATTTCCTACTAGAAATGAGAAGGGGGATATGTGTGGGTATATACTTACCCACAAACACAAACAATAAAACAAATACACAGAGTCAACTGGCCTAGGGAAAAATGTGTTTCATCAGCTGAGGAACTCTTAGTAGAAACCTTTGCATGACCATCAAAGGTCATCTTTAGTTAGGCTTCTCTGAGTTTCTCTATCCATGAGGTTTAGATATTCTTGGACCACAATATTCTTCAGGTACATTCTAATGACACCAGAGATGATACAAAGGTCTCATATCTGATCCATCTACCTCACATTATATCAAGTTCAGAAGCTCTGTGGATTCTGGCCAATTTGGAGGTTTTGCTAATGCCCAGTACAACAAGCCACCCTAGCAGCCCTGCATCTGAGCTTCAAGGCAAAACCATATGGTAGCTTCCATGCCCTGCTATACTCTTCTGCTAAAGGTACAGAAATAAAAACAGAGATACATTTTCCCATCTAACACATTTGTTGCCTGTCAGTCATTTAATATTGGCATTCAACTTTACCTGTAGCTCAGGGTCAGCATAGCATTTCGGGTGCTGGACTCTATTTCTAAAGCTTCACTATTTTTTCTCATAAAGACTTCTAAGGGGCTGTGTGCTAAAGCTTTGATTTCTATCCTGGGACTATATTAGCAGTGCCAGAATATTTCAGAACTGAAGTAAGTCTATGGCAGGAAATAAGATCAAAGTTTCATATCCTTTTATTTTTAAGTTATATTACAAAATAATGAGTTTCCTTATATTTTCACATTTTTAAACTTTCTTATATCTATTTTATTTATTACTCCCCTAATAAGGGATGAGGATCCCATCTATTCTCAATAGTAGTTGACACATACTCCTTCACAGACTATGTTGACCCCCAGTTCCCTTCCATTCTCTCTTGTATTCTACTCATCCAGCCAACAGATACATCTACCATAACGTGTTGCTCTGCCTCAGTACTGTAGTGACATAGAACCGCCTTCCCTTCCACTCTGCACAATGATGTTTGGAATTGAGAGACTGTGACACATGCTGTTTCTTTCTTGCTTCATTTTTCAAAGAAGCTTTTCTCTATAATATACTAACATTAGAGACTTATGTTTCTCTTGCCCAGTTTCCTTTCAAGCATGACTGTATACAGCTTTACAGTAGGTGTGCTGAGAGGGCTACAGTCATTGTAGCATCTAAACTCAGTTGTACCTTCCTTAATCCTCCAAGTAAATATGATACATAATATCATTCTTTTGAAACTGATATTTTACATATGGTTAAAAATCATTAAATTATATTTTATTCCACAAAACATGTCATTGTTCTTTTCTTTTTGTTTTTTTATTGATTTACTTTACATCCAGATTGAAACCTCCTCTACCCTATTCTCCAAGTCCCTTCCTCTCACCTCACCACTCCCCCTTCTACCCCTCCTCCCTTTCTCCTCAGAAAAGTGAAGAGCTCCTTTGAATATCAAACAGCCTTGTCATATCAAGTTGCAAGAAGACACATTTTTTTTTTCTTATTGAGGCTAGAAAAGGTAAGCCCACTTAGGGGAAAAGAACCTACAGTCAGGCAACAGCTGTCAGAGACAGCTTGTCCTCCAGTTGATAGGAGCCCCAAGTGAAGTTCAGCTCTCTGATTGGCAGTCTCTGTGAGCCTCTATGGGCCCAGGTTAGTTGAATCTCTTTGTTTTCTTGCGGTATCCTTAACTCTTCTGGCTTTTTCAATCTTCCTCCTCTTCTTCCTCAGGATTGCCCAAGTTTCACGTAATGTTTTCTGAGTGAACCATCTGGTTTTCTTCTGTTGCTGGGTGAAGCCTCTATGATGGCAATTACGCTAGGGTTTCGTCTGTAGAATATCTTGATCAATGTCAGGGGTATGCTTCCTGTCATGGCATGGGTCTCAAGCTAGGCCAGCCATTGGTTGGCTATTCCTTCCATTTCTGTTCCATTTTTATCACTGCACACCTTGTAGGCAGGACAAATTATTGGTTAAAGGTTTTGTGGCTGGGTTGTGTCGCCTTCTCTCCATTGGAAGTCTTGCCTGGTAACAGGAGATTGCTAGTTCAGGCTTCATTGCTGGTTTTACCTTGTTAGCCTCATAGATTTCTGGAAGTTTCCATTGCCCTAGGTTTCTAGTTCATCTCACAGATGCCTACCTTGCAGAATCCAGTTGTCTCACTCCCTCTGCCCTACCCCCACCACACAGCTGATGCCTGCTGCTCCTATTCCCATCTGCTACCTGACCCCATCCCCTCTTTCCAGCAGCCTCCCCATGTCTATTCTATTTCCCTTAGTGAGATTCAAGCATCCTTTTCTTAGGCCTCCTGTGTTACTTAGCTTCTTTATTCAACAATAAAACATTTCATTTCCTCCTTAAAAGTCAATGTTAGTTACTGAGTACATTGAAAATCAAAGGGAATCAATTGCAGTCACTCGAAAATAAATACAGCAATATCTTGCTGTGAACTCCTTACATCTTCTCACATGATATATTATTCCTTCTTTCCGAGTTTTATCTTATTAAATGATTTATAAAGCACTGCTTTTGACGAGTTCAGATTATATATTTGTTCAGAGAATGAATTGCTTAGCCAAATCACTCAGTGCCTCACTATTTATAAAATCATCATTTATAAAATTAATTGAATTTACGACACTAAATTATAACATTCCTTTAAATATTTTCTCAAATTCTGCATAAAACAATTCTTATAAATACTGGACCAAGACACATACACAAATTGATTTACACTTTTGCTAGTTAATTACTTCATGGGGAACCAAGTGTGTGTGTGTGTGTGTGTGTGTGTGTGTGTGTGTGTGTGTTGAATGCACCCAAAGACTTGTGGATGCTAAGTTGTGATTAAACTATTATGTTTTGAATGATTATTCACATAGATAGAAAGTGTAGGATTATATATTTTATTATTTTAATGTCAGTAATGTTCAAAATTGAATGGTGCTGCCGGGCGTGGTGGCGCACGCCTTTAATCCCAGCACTCAGGAGGCAGAGGCAGGCGGATTTCTGAGTTAGAGGCCAGCCTGGTCTACAAAGTGAGTTCCAGGACAGCCAGGGCTACACAGAGAAACCCTGTCTCGAAAAACCAAAAAAAAAAAAAAAAAAAAAAAAAAAATTGAATGGTGCTTATACTATAATATCTATGAATTTTATGTGTTTAAAGAGTAAAAGGCCATATCTTATTGTTAATGATATATAAAGAGATGTATTTTTTATCACAATTTTAAATTATAAAACATAAACATTTAATGGATGATTAAAAAAACCTTCACACTTTAGCTTTTGCATCAACAGTGTATCATATTAACACTTCTCTCATCAACTTTTTACAAAATATTGACCCTCTTGGAATTGTTCTGTGTGCTATGACTAGATTCAATTATCTATTTTTAGCTCCTTAGAAGGTCAGAAATGATATAGGTGAAAATCAACAGAAAGGGGAGCAACAGAAAATCATGATAACTCAAATTCTGTTGTTAAATAATCCCTGTAAACTAGCATACTATATTTAATTCACTGTATGTAATTGATATTGTTTTTGAAAAAAAAAACTTTGACAGTTAATCAATAAAAGTATAACTTCATGCTTGATAGCATCTTCTAATTTTACATAATTTTGATGCAAATTATTTCACAGGCTCTCATATCATTACATTCCATTCATTTTTGTCACGATTTTTGTGGTCACAGTCTAGAAAATAGGACTCACCACGTTCTTAAACTGAATGTCTATAATTCTTGGTTACTTTCCATATCATTGTGATAAGAAGATAACCTGACAAAACAGTTAAGGGAGGAAGGATTTATTTAACCTCAGGGAAGTCACACCTTTAGTTGACAGAGAAGTTATAAAGTCAGGAACTAAGGCACCTAGCTGGTCACATAGCATCTAGGATGAAGCAGGATGAGTGCATATGCTCAGATTTCTTCAACCGTTTGGTCCAAGAATTCCAGAAAAAGACACTCATTTTCAATAGTGGCATTGTTAGCAATCAGGCATTGGGGGAACCTAGCAGAAGCCTAAGCCATCATTCTCGGAAGCTAATTGTGCCAGGTATATCACAGTAAACCCTTCCATGCATCCCCTCCTCTGTCACATACTTGATCTCTTGCTTTTTCCCTGTTTTGTTCATGCCCCCCCCATCACTGCCTGTCTCTGTCTCTTCTGTCTCTGTCTCCCTGTATCTGTCTGTGTCTCTATCTCTCTCTGTCTCTTTCTCTGTGTCTTTGCATCTGTCTCTCTCTGCCTGCCAGCCTCTATTCTTTCTCATGTCCCCACAATGTGATAGCCTTTCTCTTATCCCCTCCCCATTAAACCTCTTAGAGTAGATCTAAGATGAAGTAATTTCTTAGCAGCCCACCTTGGCACTGACCACCAAAGATACCCCCAAATTCACCCTTTTTTCCTACCAGGAATTCTAACTGTACCAATGCTACAGAAGTGTGGCCGTAAACCTTCATGCCCTAATTAATTGAATTAATTTTAATTGATTTAATTTAGCTTTATTTTGTCTATTTTTAGGATCAAACAACCACAATGAGTTCATGGGCCACTTATAGTTAATATAAGTCAACTATGAATGTAAGTTCCATTTATATTAATGCGGATTTATCTAATTATGAACTCAATAATATGTAAGAATGATCTAAGTTTAGTGTATTCCATGAATGATTAAGAAAAAATACATACAGAGAAAGAATTCTATCACAGAAACTGAAACAAGATATTTTTCTGTAATTTGTCCAATTTCACATAGCCAGATAGAAAACCTAAATTTTCTTAACCTTTCTTCAAAGTTTTATGAGTGTGTGTGTGTGTGTGTGTAGACATGTATGTATGTGTTTTGTATAAAACAGATAGTTGCCATATTATATATTTCAATTAGAGTTTTACTTTCCCCTACTCCTCCAACTTCCTCCCTGCTGCTCCACCCAACTGAATTCAAACCTGTTCTGTCTCTGATTAGAAAACAAAAAGGCATCTGAAAACTAGTAATAAAATAAATAAATAGATAGATAAATAAATAAATATATTATATTAAAAAAAGAAAATGAGACAAAGGAAAAGCATTAGAAAAGCATATGGGTACAGATACACACATGTTACATACTCTGAAAACCCGTAAGAACCCAAACTGGAAACCATGACATATACAAAAGGGACCTATAAGTTAGAAAACAAACCAACAAATGCCTCAGCATGATGTTTTGAGACAAAGAAGCCCTGATGATGTCAGTGACTTCTCTTTTAGATCTACCACGTGGGTTTTATAACCTTCAGGGATGTTAATCTTATTCACGAGAAATCTTTCTGCTTATTTCAGTGTAACCTTACAATAAGAATTAGTTTTAAACCACTGCATGGATGATGTTGGGTACTGTAAGTTTAACAAGGCAGTGTAAATAGTTCACACTGAGAAGATCAGGTGTCAGGAAACAAAGTAATACAGGAGATGAAAATAGAAAACTCTGGTCCAGAGATCCTCAGTGAAACTGGAGTTAGCAAAACTATGATGAAATTTATTCACTTAGAAAACATTAATTGAGTGAATAGCACCTCTGGCTGGTAAAGACATTTTGAAAAAAAGGAAAAAAGAAAGAAAGAAAAGAAAAGCTGAAGATAGGCTCAGATTGTGAATTAGTCCATGCACCATAAAGTAGAACCGTTCCTGTATCACACATGTTACAAAGGGATCATCTCTATTAAAAGTCTGTTTTCAAAAGAAAATACCCTTGGGATATTTAAAGTAAGTTCAATGCAATGGTTATTAAGCATACAAATCTTCACTGCAGATTTTAGTCCTAACATGTAATGCTTTGAGAGAATTTTAATGAAAGGTGGAAGAAACTAAGCTACAATATAGCTCTAATGTAACCATTAAAAAAATTCTATAAAGAGCAAAGAACTCAAATTTCTGTTTCTCATCTTTAATATTATTATTAGGTCAAATGCTGTTGGATAAAACATTATAATTTCTGTAATTTCCATAAATTATAATTCAATAATTTCTATAATTTCAGGATTTTCATCTATATTTGGTTTTAAATAAAGTTAAAACAAAGACTATTAACTAAAATGAAACATGTTAGATAAATAATATATTGAGCATGTTAAAATAAACATAATACACTAAATTTGAATATAAATTAAGAGTTTTGGAGTAAAAACATATTCAAATAGGAAAAATATAGTTTACTTGAACCAAGAAAAAATTTATTTTCCTTAATATATATTTAAGATGATATGTTTCATTTGAGTACAACATTGATTTATGAAATATCTTTGGCCAAGTGAAGATTACTAAATTGTCTATATTAAATATACCTTTTTTAAAAAAGTTTTTAAAAAAAGTTGTGTTACTTTAGTGCATATATTAATGTATTTGAATTTGCAGAAAATATTCATATATTAAAAATAAAACTTTTGATCTCTATAAAACATACTTATTAGAAAAGATGACTATAACATTAAATTATAAACATTTGCATACTAAAATTTATGTTATTAAAACACAAGTAGGACTTTAAAATATACTGTACAAACTATAGCAGAATTTTGTAAACATATTAATTCTTTCTATAATATGAAACAATACTGAGTTAATACATATGTCTTCAACACAGATTCGGAATTCTTTCTGTATACACTGCATTGCAGCAGGTGCAGAAAATTCCCCTACCATATTTCCTCATTTGTAGGCCTTCAGCGCGTGCTGCTGTTACTCACCACTGCAAACATCTGGTCCCTTTGCCTGAAGCTTTTTCCAATTTCAATAGCCTGCATTACCCAAAGTTAGACAGGAAGTGTGGGGAAATACATTTCCCAGGGAGCAGCTTTCAACCAATGACTGATGATCCTAGTTTTGTAAATACTCAGGAAGCTGTCCCTTCCGGCTGGGAGAACCTCTCAGATGTATACTCTGAACCCACTCCTGAAATTTCCTCAACAAGGTTAAGCTCCCAAAGTCACTCACAAAGGTGACTGTAATTTCTGTTTCTTTATGATTGTTTTGAGGGTAGGGCCACTGATACTTAATGAAGCTAGTTCTTTGTGCATGCTATACAATATATCCGATGCTGAACTATATTTGTAGGGATCTTTTTGCCTTTTATTTTGAGAGAATGTCTCTTGAAAATTACAAGGATAATCTAAATTTCTACTCTCCTGCCTCAGTCTCCTGGTTTCTGGGGCCCAGTGATAGCTGAATTCTCACATTTTCTTCCTCCTTCTCCTCCTCCTCTTGCTTCTCCTCCTCCTCCTCCTTTTCTTCTTCCTGACCCTCCTCCTCTTTCTCTTCTTCTCTCAGGATTGTAAAAATTTCTTCTTTCAAAACTTTATACTTACATGCATGTATATAATATTCTTTCATAAAAGTATCTGCATTGGGATTTTAACCAGCCAGATCCCCCAGAGCCTTCCAGGGACTAGGCCACCAACGAAAGAGTACACATGGAGGGGCCCATGGCTCCAGCCATATATGTAGCAGAGGATGGCATTGTCTGGCACCCGTAGGAGGAGAAGCCCTTGGTCCTGGGAAGGCTCAATGCCGCAATGTAGGGGAATGCCAGGGTGTGAAGCAGGAGTGGGTGGGTGGGAGGGGGAGTACCTTCATAGAAGCAGGAAGAAGGGAGATGGGAGAGGCAGGTTCTGGAGGGGAAATCTGGAAAGGGGATAATATTTGAAATGTAAATACATAAAATATCCAATAAAAATTTAAAAAGATGTAAATAGATAGAAAAAGATGAAGTGATTACACAATTTTCAGATCTGTTCTTTCTGCATATGTGCAGCAAATTTGCTGCAGGAATGCAAAATGTGCATATGGGCTGAGATGTGGAGAAGAACCTTGTCTGGCCTATTGCAACAGTGAAAACAGAAAACTGCTGGGATCCACATAAGTTAGTAAACATGATTCGCTTTCTCAGGCCCTGCAGAATTGCCCTGTTCACTAGAGACATGGGTTAGGCTGACCACAGAGCAGTTAATAAGGTCACACACACACACACACACACACACACACACACACACACACATACACAAAGTACCTTTTCATGCAAAAACATGTAACTATAAATACCAAAGGTGTAACTTAAAGGGGATCCTTATTTATAAAAACATTTTAGACCACAAATAACAATAGCTAGTTTGTTTAAGTTTTGAGTTTAGCACTACAGAAAAACTTATTCATTATATAACAGCGATTTCAAATAATTGTTAGTCTTTGAATTTAAATTTAAAAAGGCAAAACTGGTACGATATAAAAGCACTGTTTACTTTGATCCATATGGACTACTTTCCCAGCTGTTTACACATTATAAAATAATAATATAAATTAACAATGTTAACATGCTACAATCTTACAATATTTTGTTAATTGTTTAACAATAAACATGTTACCTAATATGCATGATTTTACATGGGACACAATAGCATGTTTATGTGTGTGCCACACTGAAAAGCTTTTGCTTTATATAATGTTTTGTACAATAGAGTGAGAAATTACTGTACCATAAATTAAATTTCAACGTCTAAAACACATTGAAATGATGTTATAGTATTCCTGCCTTATTTATTCTGATATATATTCTGAGTGTAATCAAGCTTACATAGAAAATAAATGAAATATTAACTAACTAAAATAATTATTTACTATGTAACCAGTGTTATTAACTAGAAAAAATATTATTAATCCCTGTAAATATTTCAAAATAGTAATTCTTTAAACCTCAAAGACAACGAGAAACAAAATGCCAACTGCAATTTCACTGTCTAAACTTTCTATGTAGGCTTAGGTCTCATAGTCTCTCTAGAAATATTCGTGTATAACGTCATAAGTGCATATGACTTTTTTCCTGACAACAAAAGTTTTGTAGCTTCTCAGAAAATTCTTCACATAATTTCCCCTAGACTCTGCAATACATGCCAATGGAGATCCCAATTGAAAATGGTTGTATAATTAGAAAGTAATTTATCTATGAAAACAGGAGGAGGCTGTTCAATGTAGCTTTTTTTTTCTCATGATATTTATCATCGTTTGCATTGTGTACAACGTTTTAGGTGGGAATTAATTTGCTTCTTCCCTGTTTCAAGCTTTTAATTTCTCTCATCCCTCTTTGCAAATTTTATGATTCTTTTGGTATATCAAGCTGTATTCCCTTTATCTGGAGCATCTGTCTCTTTCCTCATCTGCTTTTGTCAATATGACAAGTCTTTCCTGAGGTAACTAATCTCTCTTAATCCTTCAGATGCAGCTACTTCCTAGCATGCTACTCTGGAAGGGCAGGCTTCCTTTATAATGCCCTAACCTCCTCTGTACTAGAACTTAGCTCCAAATTTAGAGCAATGGAAGTAGTAGAATGCTTTTACCAGCAAATAATTAACTAGGTTTATCTTAACTAATCTCTGAATCCATCGTGGCCTTGATCAACAATAACTTTCCTAGCTTCAACACTGAAAACCTGGTAGAATTAATGAACATACATTTTGGTTATCTTATGTATGTAAGTAAATGAAGTAATCGTTTGGGGAACAAAATACTAAGGTTTTCTTTTCTTTTTATATGGCAAGGAATTCAATGTATTTTCTATTATATTTAACATGATCACAATATATTCTTCAA
Source organism: Mus caroli (assembly GCF_978045245.1). Classification (NCBI taxonomy): domain Eukaryota; kingdom Metazoa; phylum Chordata; class Mammalia; order Rodentia; family Muridae; genus Mus; species Mus caroli. Next base: position 86,421,832 of record NW_028227271.1, read on the forward strand.
GTAAAATTTTATCTGATCAATTTTACATTTTTGAACAATATATCCATAGACTCAGTAGCTGATAGTTTAAAATTGGTTCATATTGACTAATGACACAGATGTAATCCTATTGTCACTTATCCTAATGTAATAACAATGCCTCGTTGCCACTGAAGAACATAACTGAATACCAATATATACACTAAGGTATATACCAATATATTCAATGTAGTAAACTCATAAGGTTCACTCATGTCCTTGTTTTCTATTATGTCATATCTTTTACGGAATTATTTGTTTTAATGCCCATGTTCTAATGAACTTTGTCCAGGTTCAGTGCAGGGTACTAGATAAAGAAAGATATATCTAGAGCTATTGTTCCTGAACTGTGTTAAATCAAAAACAGCACTTGTAAAATTATTCTGTTCTACATTCTTTAAATAAGTTAAAAATGGCTCTATTCTAAATTTCTGAACTAAATGTTGTCTGGGTCTGAACTATTCATGTTTGAAATGCTCTGTATGTGTTGTGTGAATACAATCTGCAGTTATTTCAACATTATTACATTCAATTGGGTAGGTCTGAAAATGAACAGAGGATTTTAAAATTATTCTATACTTCTTTATTTATTTTTTGATTTATTTGTTTTTATTTTGTGTGTATTTTTAAATACTCAGATGTGTGTATTGCACTGCATGTGTTGATCCTGGTAGGAAGGTCAAGAAGAAAGGTAGATCCCTTGGAACTAGAGTTAGAGTTGTGAGCCAGCCTCACTCACTTGGAACTGAACCTGGGATCTCCTTAGGAACAGCAAATGCTTTTCAATACAGAGTTATGTCTCCATCCACAGATCTGTTTTCTCTATATGCAATATTCACTTAATAACTTGCATCTTTTCCTTCATTTGCTACTATTTACATTTAACTATAAAATATGTCATTCCACTATAACTACTTGATCACTAAAAAGCATTTCTCATTTGAATGATGAATATCCTCACAGTCTCATGAATTTGAAGACGTGGTCCCTAGTTGGTGATTGTGTTTGGGGAAGTTATGAAACTTTTAGGACATGGAGCCCTGATGGAGAAAAAAATAACTGTGAGATAAGCATTTAAATTTATACAGTCTCAGGGACTAGAGAAACATCTCAGTGAAGAGCAATGACTGCTCTTCCAGAGCACTTAGGTTATTTAACCAGTACCTGTATGTCTGTAACCCCGGTTCTAGGGGATCTGACCCCTTCATATGTGTGTGTGTGTGTGTATATATATATATATATATATATACATATATATGTATATATATATATACATTTATATGCAAAACACTAATGTACATGAGTATGAATAAATCAGTTGTTAAAAGCTCTTGAGAGTATACAAAAAGAAAAAAAAAGTAATATGAATACTCATATCACTTCCAGGACCCGATGCAGATTCATTTACTTATGTGTGCTTCATACATAGATTCCCAGCTTCCTCCTCATGCTTCAGTGCCTGCCACTTGTTGCTGTGGCTCCTGACATGAGTCTTAACCTTTTGGAAAGGCAGCCTAAAATAAATGTTTTCATTTGTAAAGTACTTTCGGTGAGAGTATTATTATAGCAGCAGAAAATTAAATAATAAAGAATTTAAAAATTTCAACCTCAAGTATGATTCTGACATATCACTATAATAAATGTATACAAATCATAGCATACAAATTTACCCATGGAAATTCATATTTGCTTTGTAGACATTATTTTTCTATAGTAACAGTTTTCATGAGTCCATAAAACATTGATATTATTAGTGATAATTACTTCACTGAATGTAGATTTGTATCATTCCCTTGTCATGACACTAGAATATTCTACAAAATTATTTGGTGCTTAAAATCTTTATCATACCAGTCAGAATGGCTAAGATCAAAAATTCAGGTGACAGCAGATGCTGGCGAGGATGTGGAGAAAGAGGAACACTCCTCCATTGTTGGTGGGATTGCAAGCTGGTACAACCACTCTGGAAATCAGTTTGGCGGTTCCTCAGAAAATTGGACATAATACTACCAGAGGATCCAGCAATACCTCTCCTGGGCATATATCCAGAAGATGTTCCAACCGGTAAGAAGGACACATGCTCCACTATGTTCATAGCAGCCTTATTTATAATAGCCAGAAGCTGGAAAGAACCCAGATGCCCCTCAACAGAGGAATGGATACAGAAATTGTGGTACATTTACACAATGGAGTACTACTCAGCTATTAAAAGGAATGAATTTATGAAATTCCTAGGCAAATGGATGGATCTGGAGGGCATCATCCTGAGTGAGGTAACATATTCACAAAGGAACTCACACAATATGTACTCACTGATAAGTGGATATTAGCCCAAAAACTTAGATATAAGATACAATTTGTATCTTATACAATTTGTTAAACGCATGAAACTCAAGAAGAATGAAGACCAAAGTGTGGACACTGTGCCCCTTCTTGGAATTGGGAACAAAACACCCATGGAAAGAGTTACAGAGATAAAGTTTGGAGCTGTGAAGAAAGGATGGACCATCTAGAGACTGCCATACCCAGGGATCCATCCCATAATCAGCCTCCAAACGCTGACACCATTGCACACACTAGCAAGAGTTTGCTGAAAGGAAGCTGATATAGCTGTCTCTTGTGAGACAATGCCGGGTCCTAGCAAACACAGAAGTGGGTGCTCACAGTCAGCTATTGGATGGATCACAGGGTCCCCAATGGAGGAGCTAGAGAAAGTACACAAGGAGCTAAAGGGAACTGCAACCCCATAGGTGGAACATTATTATGAACTAACCAGTACCCCAGAGCTCTTGACTCTAGCTGCATTTGTATCAAAAGATTGCCTAGTCGGCCATCACTGGAAAGAGAGGCCCATTGGACTTGCCAACTTTATATGCCCCAGTACAGGGGAATGCAAGGGCCAAGGGGTGGGGGCGGGTGGGTGGGGGACTGGGGGGGGGAGTGTATTGGGGACTTTTTGGATAGCATTGGAAATGTAATTGAGGAAAATACCTAATTAAAAAAAAGAGGTTAGAGAGAAGTAGACAGGGATAGGAGGGCACTGGGATGGTATTTCAGTTGATTGACAGTCAAGGCTTGCAAAGTAGGGGATTCTCCTCACCAGGGTGAAAGGGTATACCTTGATTAGATGGCATGCAAGGTTATAGAGCTGACCTGAGGTTTTTGGTGTAGACATCTGAGAAATGGAGATGTGGCATCCTGGAGTGTGGAGGAATTGTGTCAGAATGTATTCCTGTGAACTTCTTTTTTACCATTAGGGGGGACTTGACAGGCTGAATGGTGGGATGTAGCTCACTGGTAGTGTACTTGCCTGGTATGTCCAAAGTCCCAGGCTCAGTCTCTAGAACCTGGGTGGGCAGAGACAGGGAAAGAAAAACAAACCTTATTTTATAATAAACTTTATACCACAATAGGAAACTGAAAGCATAACATATCACTCACAGCAAGGCTTACAAACTGTAAGGCTTCAGTCACAGAAAAAGATGCATTTGTCCAAAAATGCGGGCTTTGGCTTTGTGACTAAATAGCTCTGTTTTTTATGGGAGGTGCACAACTTAAGGAGAGATTTCTATGTGCCATTCATATCTTCTCTAGACATTTTTCACAATGGCAGTCTGCTGCTGTAGTTAGGAGCTAGAATAGGATTTCAGCATTTAGGTTGTATAATTGTAGAATCTATGGGAGCGTCAATTGAAGGAGCTTTAAAAAAGCAAACTAAGATAAACATTTTGGTATCAACTATTGAAGACCACTAGAGACATGTTTACTGTGCATTACTTTAGGGAGAAATGAGGGAGAGTGCTCATTCATGGGGACCTCTTTGGATCCTTCAAAGAGGCGTGAACTTGGGGTATATCTCTGAGACTAGGGGCTTTGTTTTGCTGCATTGTCCTCTTTCTTTGTCCAAAAAAAGAGCTGGTGATAGTAAATACTTTGTATGAATCTAGCTTCTAGGAGAACTGATGTAAAATCTGTCCCATGCAACTAAGACCCTGCATGCTCCAGAACTAGGAAGCTGTGGAGATACTAGAATGGGGGTAGGGGACACAGATACAACAGTGACATCTTAGTTCTCACAAATATAAACAATAAATAAGGAAGATATTTTAAAAAATTCTTTATCATATATGTGTAGTCTGCATGTCTGTGCAAGAAGACATGTTCCCAAAACTAGTTTATTATAAGTTCCAACTTGTTCCTTTTCTTCAATAAAATTTCTTTTACTTTAAGAACTATAATTTTATTCTTAGTTATTTTAACTCCAATTATCTTACCAAAGATCCTTAGAAAAATCTATGCTGTGCCATGAAGCATCAAGTTGACCTATATAAGGCAGTATGTCGTAGCAGGGTCTATAAATGTTTTTCATTGGATATGTATTTGAGTAGTAATTAAAAGTGGTAGGAAAAATAATAGAGGTTTAAAAAAGTTTTCAAAGTATCTTCAATATAAAATTTTGAAATACTTTATATCACTGTTAGAAGAAAATACATTTCTGTCCCTCCTGTAAGCAGATGCCAAGGAGTGCTTAATGACGGGAGCCAGATACAGCTGTCTCGTGATAGGCTCTGCCAGATCCTAACCAATAAAGATGCAGATGCACACAGCGAACATCAGACTGAGCACAAGGACCCTTATGGAGGAGTCAGGGGAAGAACTGAAGGAGCTGAAGGGACCCTATCTGGCATCAGTAGGGAACTACTGTTTTTGAAGTCCCAAGATATAATAAAATATATTGTGTTACTCTGTCCACTCAGATTCTATATAAATTAGTGAAAAAGGTAACACGCCAAGCCACACTACTAGCCTTGAGAAGCAAAACATATCTAGTAAGTTGGCATCTTGGAACAAAATCCTCCATGATTCTAAATTTCATCTTCAGTGAAGATAATCAGTCACTAAACAAAATTCATTGATTCAACATGAGGTTGTTTTTATTCCATTAAAATTTAAGTCCTATATTTATGTAAGAATATGCTATCTTAAATAAAAATTATAATATACTCTAAAAGTTGAGACACAGCACATTCAATGTTATGAGTCAAGTGTGCATTTGTGATGAAAACTGTTAACCATTTCTTTAACTTAGTCTATCACGCTTATGTTTTTTATGTCATGTTATTTCTGTTCACAGTAATTCCAACTGAACATTAAACCTCTAGCAGAATTGACAAACTCAAAGCTTTACATTCAGTATTGTCTATTCAACAACAGAAACATTGTTCACCAGTTCGTACTTAATTCCTATAAACTCTGTAGCTGCTTATTTATTGGTTGTCCCAGTTTAAAACAAAACAAAACAACAACAACAACAAAAAGAAAACAGCAGCAGCAGCAGCAACAACAACAACAACAAAACAAAACAAATCAATGATTTTCTGTCTTAACTGTTTTCTAAATGATTTACATGAATTTAAACTCCCCCACGATGTTTCCAGAAGGTCTATTAACCAAATCCCCCATTCTACAGTATAGGCTACAGAAGGAAGAATGGCAAGTGCCACTATGGTAGAGCTCTGTTTCTACTTTTTTTTTTTTATTAACTACTTATCACAATATAAATCGATAGCGTGTGTATCACTAAAGTCTCCTCTCAACCTTTAAACTTAGAAACTATTGTAATTGTTCTCAACCACCTTTAAAATATGCTGAATTGAGCTGTAATATTATGGATCCATATCAAAGTCCAGATTAGAGTGTGCCTGCTAAAATGTCTACATTCTGGCTCTTGGGTACATGAACTGTGATAGAGGGAGAAGGAAGTTTTTGTTAAAATTACGATTGCTGTGACAGGTCACCCTGACCAAAGCAACGAAGAATCTATTTGACTTACACTTCCATATCATGGTTCATCAAAGAAAGTCAGGACAGGTACTCATCAAGCAGGTCAGAAACCTGATGGCAGGAGATGGTGCAGAGGAATGATGTTTTGGCTTTCTCCACAGGATTGCTCACCCTGCTTTCTTTGATTTTCCTTCCTTCCTTCCTTCCTTCCTTCCTTCCTTCCTTCCTTCCTTCCTTCCTTCCTTCCTTCCTTCCTTCCTTCCTTCCTCCCTTCCTCCCTTCTTTCCTCCCTCCCTTCTTTCCTCCCTCCCTTCTTTCCTCCTTCTCCCCCCCTTCTTTCCTCCCTCCCTCTCTCCCTCCTTTCCTCCCTCCCTTCCTTCCTTTCTTGTAACCTTTATTTCTTTAGTTCTTTATTTTTTTCTTCCATTTTTATCATATTCTCTGCCCCCCCTCTTTGTTCCTCCTCACACAGTCTCTCCCCAATTTCCTCTCAGCCTTCTCCTCTAAAAGAACTCAGGACCACCAACAAAGGAATGGCACTACCCACAATGGGCTGGGCCACCCCATTGTGATTAAGACACTGTCCTTCACCCAGATCTTCAATAGGCATTTTTTAAATTGAGTTTCCCTCCTTTCAGATATCTATCCTGTGCCACACTGACATAAAACTGGCCAGCACAGACATGATAGTGAGAGAGAGGTGAGGTTATTGAGAAGGAAGGGAGACACAAAAGAATAAAAGGTATTTCCTGCAGAAAATGGAAGTTACCTAGGAGGCTGAAGAACAAAACAAACAAATTCTAAAACAACAAAAGAAGGAAAGAACAAAAGCAGAATCTAAAAAACTCTGCACAACTCATGAATTCTAATTCTCTCTAGGTCTCTTGCAAAACACACTCCGTCTGCCAGGTCACCTTGGGACTTTTTTTTTAATTGGTTTTTTGCTCTATCTACAAAGTGAATCTTGTTTGTCACATGTGGGGCTGGAGGTTTGGGAGAATCTTCCAGGTTTTCTTCCATCTTGCTTCATTTATGTGTTAGTTTTGTTGGATCTTTCTCTCCCCTCCCAACAAAACAGCATAGTCAGAATCAGTTAATTTTATCAAAGCAAACAAAGAACCTATTATTGTCATACACTAACCAAGAGATAAGAGTAAGGTAAGTTAAATCTCTACCATAGGAGCAAAGAGTTAAATCTGATGCATATATTCCATGTAAATAGAAATAGAAGGGAGAGATTAAGTTGCCATGATATTCCTCACTTGAAGAAATATTAGAGAAGTAAATAAAATACCATTAAATAATTATGTATAATGTCACTGAAATTAACAGCATAAACAAAGGAAAATTGATGGATTACCAAACTAAAACAATGTATTATAACAAATAAAGTCCCTCTTTATCAATGCTATATAGTATTTTTTCTTATTACTTCTTTCTATCTTTCAATCACTTAAATCTAGATTGAACTTGACTGACAATAGCACAGCACCCTGTATTATTTTTGCTTTATTTTCAGTGTCACTAACCTGCCAAAGAACTGACACTGACAACACTAAATACTATTTGACTATCATTTTAAAGAATGCAAGACATAAAAGCATTGGAAAACACATTAAATCTTGTTGATGTTACAAAGAATGTAAGAAATAGTCCTTGAGGTTGTCTGTTATATGTTGTTATCAACTAGCAATCTTTTGGCATTTAAATGATATTTGATTGCAAATTCTTGCCCAGTATTTTCCATGTGACAGTAAACAGAAACTATGACAAATGAACCACGAAAGCAGGTTATATTCCATGAGTGTTGGTTCAGACATGTGGACACAACAATGACAACTCTAGTAACATAATCAGTTTAAATATGGAAGGTTAACATGAATGAAAATGAAACCTCAGCGTTTTGCTCTTTGACTTCTGTTACCATTTACATTTCTGCTCTCTCACTTCTCATTTTCTACCTATCTTGGAACAGTTGATAGCAATATTCAATTTTCAGTATTCCTTTGTTCACAGTTTTTGCATTATGGGGGTTTTACCTGAATATACGTATGTGTAGCACATATGCTGATATCTGAGTACTACAGAAGAGAGTTTGAATACCTCTGCAGTAGAGTTACAGATGGCTGTTAATTACTCCATGGGAACAAGTGTCCTCAGAAAGAGCAGCAACTGCTCTGAACTGCTGCTCTATCTCTCCAGCCTTATGATAAGAATACTTGTTTGCTTCATTGACACAAATGACAGTTTAAATCAATTTTCCTCTAATTTTACATTAAAACTCAGCAGAATGTGACAATCAAAACCTGTCTCCCATCTCAGTATTTTCTTATGCCATGTTGAGACAAATATCTCAATTTTAACCCTTTGTCTTCTGAAAACTTGATCTGTGTTTAATAAAAATTCCACATACCCTCTTTTCTAATTTTTTTCTGTTAGCCCATCAATTTCGATTTTTGAACCTGTAAAACATTAGCAGATCAAAATTTGTATTGCATCATTCTAATGTGACTTGCATCTTCTTGGTGCATGTTCTGACATGCCCTGTCCTTAAGCATGCTTATCATTATTCCCACTTAATTTCTCATTAAATATGTGTAGCTTTTCACATTATGGGGATTACTTACATTACTCATAGTGATATATATATATCAAGACCAAATTGATATCTGCAGATTCTGCTACACTTCTTTGCAGTTTCTACATCTGTCCAAGTTCAAAGACTAGACTGTCATAAAAAACAAATATGAGAAGGTCCATATTTGAAGTTTCTTTGTGACAGGGTTGTGAAGATCAGTTATATTTTTAAGAAGACTCAGTCAGAAGGAAATAGAAGGTTTGAATGAGTATTATTCCTGACAAATTGGTGAAATGTGTTCTAGTTGAGAGTTTATGTGAAGATGTAAGGTAGGCATAAATCACACACACACACATACACACACACACACACACACACACATACACACATGCGCATGACATATGTGAGTCATATAGAAAAAGAATATTCTCCAAAATATTCTATCTCATTGGTGAAAATAAAGAATAAGGAAGAATTAAACATTTCTGTCGTATATATTAGTAATAACTTTGATACTAATGTAAAGAGCACAGATTAAAATATGAGATCATTAAAGTGTTATAGAAGTGTATGCTATGGAGATAGCAAAATGATTTCAGTGTTCAAGGCATATTTAGGAGAAGCTAATTTTGTATGCACGTATAGATATGAACAACTTTATTAAATGCAAAGTTGGCTATAGAAGTGTGAACATTTGTAATTTCAGCAATATAGAAGACAGAACAGGAAGACTGGAACTATCTGCCAGGCTGGACTTCATAGGAGCACTCTATAGAAAAAAAATAAAAAAGGAGTATAAAACAATAGTATGGTTGTCAACAAAGTCAGACCAAGTCATATTCTTTCTATATACCATCAAAAGTAAACCTATAGTACACAAAAGTCTGTGTATAAATATAAGTATATTGTTTAAATGATATTTTAGTCATCTTGGCTGATAATACTCCCACCCAACTACAAAGCAAATAACATAAAATAAATTTATCTAATAAAATTCCCAACTGCTAGCTTGGGAAATCCTCTTTTGAATTGTTGATCAGGATTGTACAAGACTTCAAATATTAAAGATTGTTAGTATTAAACTTAGTTTTAGTTAAAGGGAAGGTATATATTGCTGAAAACACCATGCCATTCAAACACTGGGACCACCATTGTAACGGAACTGACAACCTCATCCTTAGGGACTGTATTTCCTTGTGTCAGAAGGCACTACTAAACCTTTCAAGTGAGAATGCAACCAGGAGTCCCACCCATATGCTCTGCCTATGAAACACATCAATGACCAACCTGGCATGATAACTCTGAGGTTGTCTTAATGGCTTTCATGTCTTAATGTTAACTAATGGCTCTCTAATTGGACGTAAGACCCACTTAATAATAAAATCATGAACTTAGCCAAGTACCCAGGAATAATGAACTTGTGGATCTTTGAGAACATACAAGCACCACTATTAAACCAGCATGAGCCCTAAATACCTCCTAAATATTTGTCCCGATACCCACAAATAAGTGTTGCTCTCATTCTTAATCAGAAAATCTTCTCTTTTCAATGAACATCAGTAAGTAATAAAATTAATGAAAAACTAAGATACTGAAAATAAGCAATAGATTAATGTGTAACCCCAAACAGAAGATTTATACCACTTCCTCTAATAATTAGCGAATATTACAGAAGAGATAAATGAAAGAATATAAGAGCAATAATATCAGAACTATGCTGTGAAAAGGTATCTTTAGGATAGGAAAAATAGCCCCTGAAAATATGATCTCATAACACCTTGATTATAATTAATTCCTAAAACAAAGTAAGAAGTCATGAATTGGAAAAACATTAATTAATCTCATGCAAATTTGCTCAAGATTTTCCACATAATACAGGATTTTATAACAATGAAATTTAAATGAAACTAAAATGAATGTAAACAAACACCAAAATTGGAAAAGATGGTCTAAAGCAGAGATTTGCCGTCTTATTTGCTCAGAATAGAAAATAAATATCACTAAATATTGCATCCCATCTGCCATGATGACATAAGTTTATGCTGTTTAGCAGAGTTTTGGATTTCAATTTACACATATGTATCACTTAGCATTTTTAAAGCATTCCATTAAAGTGATTATAAAAACCAGTAAATATGATAATTGTGACAAAACTTAATATCAAGCAAATATTAATTAATGTGAGTGCTGGAGAGATGGATCAGAAGTCAAGAGCACTGGCTTTTGTACAAAAAAACCCAGGTTTGACTCCTAGAACTAAGCTAAAAGCTCAAAACCTTCTCTACATCCAGTTCCATAAAAACTTATCCACTCATGTGTCTGAGTTGAATAGCAGGTGTGAAAGATGAACAGATGTCCACCTAGGCCAAACATCCATATGCCTAAAAATAACTTTTCTTTTTCTTTTCTTTTCTTTTTTTTTTTTTTTTTTTTTTTTTTTTTGGTTTTTTGAGACAGGGTTTCTCTGTGTAGCCTTGGCTGTACTGGAACTCACTTTGTAGAACAAGCTGGCCTGGAACTCAGAAATCCACCTGCCTCTGCCTCCCAAGTGCTAGGATTAAAGGTGTGCGCCACTATTCCCGGCTCTAAAAATAACTCTTAATCACTCTTTTATCTCAGTATGTTTTAAAATACTACATATGAGTGCATTTAAACAATTTATTATTATTTATTTATTTATTAATAATATAATACAATTAATAATATAATAAATAATATGTAAGTAAATAATATGTTTCTTTTAGTATTGAAAACAGTTTACTCTTCATTATGTTATTCTTTCAATGTGCTATACAAAAAAGTTTCCTAAAGGCAATATTCATAGATAGATTTTACTTGCTTTCCAAGCATATGTATATACATATATTTATGGTTCATGGCAAATAAATATCATTTAGCATACATAGAAAATAAATATTCATAATTCTAAAAGTAATTAACTTTGTCTATAAGAAAATAAAATAATACTCAGTAAATTTTAAATTTAGTCAGATTATCAGATATTGAAATAAACTTTAAAAACAAACTGTAATCTTAGAAGTGACTTTCATATGGTTTCTTAAGCTCATTAGTGTTTGAGTAATAATGTTCCTCATACATTTTTTTTCTATAAACTTTCATTGATTGCTCAATATCTATACTTTGTATGTGAATTTAACACCTCTATTACTCAACATCAAACAAGAACATGTTGTGTTGTTTGGATACAGTGGTATTGTCTTAATGTACCTACACCTACACTAGAACTGACCACAATTCTAATATTCTATTAGTTTTAGGAGGCAAAAGAATAGTTTAAATTCTAGGACTGACTGTAGGTCATTGCTCCATTGTAGAAGCTACAGGCATTATAGCTGATGTATAACATTTTAAGGAAATATAAAAAACCTTGTAAGTTATATTATCTTGAGGATGTCATTCTTATGTTCAGTAGTTCATATGAATACTGCAACCATTTAATGCAGAAGTTGTGCATGTCAAATGATGGATTGGTAAGTACCATTTTATGAGAATATTGCAGAGCGTCAAGTGAAATCTGAGGATACTGGTCTACTAAGGGTTCAGTACTTAACACAAGGGCACTAGTATTGAAAAATTAGATCGATGGCAACCGGAAGTACACCAATTCTAGGAATAAGATTTTAATAACCACCTTTTGAAAAGATGGGCTTTAACGTTTTAAAGAGGGTCCATCTGCAATTAGTAGAAAGCATGAATAGATAAAATGTTGATACTTTTATTTTATTAAGTTTGGTCACCACTCTCAGCACAGAAGTAAGGCACTCGTTCTTCCCAAATTTTCCAGAAAGGGCTTATTACACAGTTAGTCCAGGAAGGTCACTGCACTCATTAATTGTACTAGAGATCTTCAAAACAGCCATTGATTTATTGAAGAGTTCCACAGTGTAGAAATGACTTATTTAAAATAAATGAATTCAGGAGACTTGAGTGTGATGATTTAAAAGGATATCCAGGAGAAAAATAGGACTGAGGCTTAAAGAGGCTCCATTGCATTTCCCTTGTTGAATATTATCCAGATTTATTTTTCCACCATCATTGTGATAAAATAATCCATGAGAATAAAGCATTACACTGGGTTTCAAACTGCTTAAAGATGATGTTGGTGCTATTAAATTTTGAGAATTCTCATTCAATTTTTTAAAATAAAAAAGATCCACCAGGATGTCAGACCTTAGATTTATGTATGTAGTATTATCAGAAGGTCTTCAGGGACCTTCTTACAGTTCTATGTGACTAATATATCTTTAGGAAAGGAGATTCTGTCACCAAAAAAAGTACATGTATTCATCTTCTCACAGAAAGTAGACCTGTTCAAATTCTTAAATTTGTACTTTTCTTATTTTCTTCATGACAGTTATATATTTCTCTTCTGTGACTAATGCAATGAGCAATGCTTTTCAAACATGGCTATTTAATGATTTCAAGTATTATTGAAAATACTCCACCATTATATATAATTGGTATGTTTATAATTATTTTCCAGAACATTCTTTCAATAGAAATATTATATTTAATCTCATAAAAATTTGATTTCATTTCTTCTGGCTTTACAAAGCAGATCTCTGTTCTCTGTGGAAACTTTTAAAAGCTTATTCATTCTGTTTTATCAGTTGACAAAAGTGGTACTTCACAGAATCTTAGGCTCCAGAAAAGTCTCAATTTTATACAAGGTTCATGGTTTTCACTAACTTCATAGATATTGAAATTCAAAGGGACACAGGTCTAAAAGCATGCTGTTGTTCCCTCCTATCATACAGAGGGATCTGACTTAATGGTGCTATTCATACCTAAGAAAATAAAAGAGTGCACCTCATGATTATAAGATGTGGCAATCTGAGGTTTAAGTGGTGTACCTGAAGAAAGATTTCTGCTTATCTAACAGAATGTCCATGGTACTATGCAAAAGCAGATAGCAATTTCACTGATTATCATTAGCAATGCGCTAAGTGATATGAACTTAGGAGGAAGTAGGAGGATTTAGGTGAGGATTAAAAGAAAAACAAAAGGAATATGCAAAGGCTATATGTGAAGTGACATTTTATAATTCAAAAGAGGAGATTGATCAAAGTCACCTCACAAGTGTGTATAATACTGCTCATAAAGTCAGATGATTACTAAATTGGTGGTCCATGCCTCTAATCCCAGCATTTTGGAAGCAGAAGTAAGTGCATTATCTATGAGTTCAAGGCCAGCCTGGTCTCTGGAGTAAAGTCCAAGACAGCCAAGGCTACACAGAGAGTTTGTCTCAAAACATGATTAAATAAATTAAATTAATAAATAAACAAGTAAATAAGAAAAACAAGAGGAAAAAATTAAGACTCAAAAAGAAACTTCATAGTCTTAATTATGGGATACTACTTACTACTACAGGATTTTACCCACTTCAAGAATCCATAAACAATACAGTGTCCATCCTCCTTGTTTCTCTCCAGAACTACATGGTAAATACCTAATCCTGAAAAAACAAAACAAAACAACAACAAAAAAAATCACATGAACTATGTTTGCAGTATATAAAGACAGCAATCATACACTAGCAAGATTTTGCTGAAAGGACCCTGATATAGCTGTCTCTTGTGAGACTAGGCCGGGGCCTAGCAAACACATAAGTGGATGCTCATAGTCAGCTATTGGATGGATCACAGGGCCCCCAATGGAGGAGCTAGAGAAAGTACCCAAGAAGCTAAAGGGACCTGCAACCCTATAGGTGGAACAACATTATGAACTAACCAGTACCCCGGAGCTCTTGACTCTAGCTGCATATGCATCAAAAGATGGCCTAGTCGGCCATCACTGGAAAGAGAGGCCCATTGGACTTGCAAACTTTATATGCCCAGTACAGGGGAATGCCAGGGCCAAAAAGTGGGAATTGGGGATATGGGAGACTTTTGGGATAGCATTGGAAATGTAAATGAGGAAAATACCTAATTAAAAAAAAGTAAAATATACAAAAATTAACTATTTCATTATTTAATAAACATATAAACAAGAAAAAATAATAAAGACAGCAATCAAGAACTGGAATAGAAAATCCATGTCTGCGTTTTCAAAGTGTCTGAAAGAGCCACTCAGATTTAATGGGATCTATACCATATAAACCAATAACATAACAAGTTGGACAAGATGTTTGCACTTATGGTACTGCAGAATGGTTGTTTTCAGGGTAAGCAACTACTGTGTAGTTGGATCAGAGGTCTACTTCTAAGGAAGAAACACATATTCTGAATGTCGTAGGCCTAAGTGGGACTTAATTATTCAAACTGACAGTGCATCCTGTTACCTTCTATGTGCATGTATATAGCAATAGAGTAAAAATACTTTGAAACTCCTTTAGAGAAGATAAACTTTGCATTGTACAGTAATAAATGAAGAGATACATTGCACTCTGAGGTGTTGACCGTAAGTGATGGTGGAAATATTAGTTCTAAATGAGGCCTTTATATCACCCTTTCTAAAACATCAGTGAATGTAATTTAAGAGAAGCTAGAAAATATGTAAGACTTGGATGATAGGCTGGTTAGCTGTGAAATAGCATGTTGTAGACTTAGCACTATCATGAACTCATAACAACTGGTTTCTTTACTCAGTATGTTTTTTACAAGTCAGACCCTATAGTTAGTCTGCAGTGAGTGTTAAGGTTTACACACCTTACCTTTGAAATATTGAATATTAATAGACTGTTGGAGAGAAGGTATCATTTTCTTCAGTTCAGTACTTACTGTCTGACTGAATCCAATGGGTCAGTAAATCAACATAGCAAAATATGAATGTGAATTTCCTTATCTTCAAGGTTTGCAAATCTTCGGCACACTATTGCAGTCTGTGAATTTGTCTGTGCATCAACCTTTTTATGCCTAGAAAAAATGTTTCTTTAGAGTCTTTCACCAACTTTTATTCAAAGATTTTCTGCCTTCTATCCTGGATGGATCACTGTGTCTTGAGCGGAAGGGTATATTAAGACATGCCATTTATGACGAAATGAGCTGAAATTTCTTACTCTCTTCACATTGTCCGGTTTTGGGTCTTTGTGTTAATTCCCCTTTACAACAAGAAGAAGCTACTCTGATGAGTGTTCTATGATTTATGGGTACATCAATACTTCACAAGGAGTCATCTTATTGCTATGTCCTTTTAGCAAAAAAAAAATAGCTTTTGGTTTTATCCTAGAACCTACGTTTGTAATCTCAGAGTCTTGGACTAAATAGCAATGTCAGATATAGGGTCATTGTAATGGAACAGGCCTTACATCCAAACCAAAAGTGGTTGCATACTCTAATAATATCTGTGCCACATAAATACATAAGGAAATGAGTACATAATGAAGGCAGGTGGGCATTGTGGCTCACAGGGTTTGTAGTTAGATGAGATTAATGATTTTATTAATTAATTTAATCATTAGGTGTGAGGAGCGGGTGTGGCAGCAGTCCCAAGATGGCACCCGGGACTGCAGCTAAGTCTTATGACTTGCACCTGACTTTCTCATACACCTGAAAATAAGCCACGACCATCGAGAGAGCTGCACAGGTGCACCATGATGCTGGTGGTATAAACAAGTCCATATTTGGTAGAGACATGCCCCTGCTGCCCTGATTGACTGAAGCTGCATGCCTGGTGAGGTGATGTGGCCTGCTGTGAGTGGATGGGGGCTGAGAGTATATAAGCAGACCTCCCTGGGTTCCCAGGGTCCCCGTAGCAGCATTGAGGCATTCCTGCAATAAAGGCTGTTGAGAAGAATCCGACTGTGTTGTGTCTTCTTTGCCGGCTGAGGTGGACACGACAATTGGGCAGTATGTATATTAAGTTTTAGCACTATGATAACTGGTTAGGAGGATTGAAGCTTTTTTTTGATGGTCACTAGCTAATTCCTCCATGTTTAATGACATAAGTATATGTGTCTTGAGCAAGAAAGCTTTACCATCTTTTCCTGGAGAGTAACGGACAGCATCAGTAGTAATGTGCAATGTGCTGGAGAGCGTGTAGGGCCCCTTCATGGATAACTCAGAAAGAACATGGATAAAGGTGATTGGGCATAAATATAAGTACTAACCAGTAAGCTATTTGCAGTTGATAAAAGAAAGGAAAATCTTTCTTCAGTGGGGCTGGGCACATGCTCAGTTGTAGTTGGCCAACAAAATCAAATGTCATGTTAGTTTCTTTTGTTATTGTTATTGATTTTCTTTTGGTTCTTGTTTTGTTTTCTTCTCATTTTCAAGAGGGAGGAAGATGGAATTCATTATGAAAATTAATTTATTATTTTCTTTTCCATTAATATATTTATTTATTGCTTTACATTTTGATGGCATTCCCCCTCTCTTTCTAGGCCTTCCTCACATGGCCCCACATTCCTTCCCCCTCCTCTTCATCTCTGAGAAGTGGGGGTTCTTTTCCAGGAACCACCCCACCCTGGTACATCAAGTCACCACAGGACTGGGCACATTAAGGCCAGAGGAGCCTGTCAAGTTAGCAGAACAGGATCCATAGGCAGGCAACATAGTCAGGGTAAGCCTTTGCTCCATTTGTTGGGGAACCTGGATGAAGACCTAGATGCACATCTTGTACATATATGCTGGGTCCTAGATCCATCCCTTGTTTAATATTTGGTTGGTGGTTCAGTTTCTCAGGCCCCCAAGGATCCAGGTTAGTTGATTCAGTCTATCTTCTTATGGAATCCCTGTCCTGTCCAACTTTCTCAATCCTTCCTTCAACTCCTTGACCAGACTCCTTGAGCTCCATCTAACATTTGTTTGTGGGTCTCTCTATCTGTTTTGATCAGCTGTTGTCTTGAGCCTCTCAGAGGCAGTTACATTAGGCTCCTCTCTGTGAATCCAGAATGACAGTTTATAAGCATACCCTGAGGCTCCAAGATAGTTGAAGGAGGAAGGCAGGCCAGCACATAGATCATCAGAGGACAGCATGGCATATTTCCCCAAAAAACTGGCAAGGGTTGCTAGTGTATTCACTTATGTCTATGCCACACAGGGCCCCTGTGTATCCAGACCAAGGGGTCTTCACATGTAGCATCATTGTGACAAGGCTTCAATCAACAAAGTTACATTATGCTCTCTCAGTGTGTCCCCTACACTACCTGTGAAGTCACAGGGGTACTTGTTTTCTCCAAACACACATAGACCCTCCCCACAATGGAAACATGGCTGACTGGCACATGCATCAAAGTTGAACTCAAAGTGGTCTCCAAGAAATCCAGGCACACAGTCCCAGAAGTAAGCCCCAAGGGCATCCTGACAGGTGGCACCATGTAGACATGGCTGGGATCCACATTCATCAATTTACAACATACGGTTAATACCAGAACATTTCTGAGGACAGACACAAGTGTATCTTCTCATTTCATTGAAACATTCAGCCTCATTCATACAGGAATCAGAAGCACAGTCACATATATGGCAGAGGGTTAAGGCAGGGGTGGGATGACAAGGATTAGTGATATATATATATATATATATATATATATATATATATATATGAAATAGTCACAGAACAAAGTTAAAGGTAAAAATGCCTATTATGGATATAACCATAGGTGAACAAATGTCTTTGTGGGACATTGAGCATCTTTTGGGTATATGCCCAAAAAGTGGTATAGCTAGGTCTTGAGGTAGAACTATTTCCAGTTTTCTGAGAAACCGCCAAATTCATTTTCAAAGTGGTTGTATAAGTTTGCACTCCCACCAGCAATAGAGTGTTCCCCATTGCTCCATATCCTAGAGAGGCTGCCTCCTGTGGCCTTGCAGGAAAGAGAGAAGTGAAAGGGATACCAACCAGCATGCAACATTCAACTCAATGTCACTTCTCTAGCTCTGCCCTTTGTAGCACACAGCTTGTCCTCTAGGCTCCTGCTTCCTGTACTCAACTGCTGCTGCCGATTTTGTTGGTCATCTCATGGTACTAGCATCTCCAAAACACTGCTGTCTCCCGATGCAACTAGGCTTCACTAAATGTCTCTCATAGGCTCTCTTCGTGGTGCCAAACCTCAAATCCTTTGCAAGACCCCTTCAGTCCTGAGCCATCAATTGCAACTGAGGCTGCACCTTCACTAGTGGCCTTCCATGGCCTCTCACAGTGATGAGACTCATGACCCCTTCATGCCTTCAAAACAAGTACCACCTGGATGACCTTTACACATTACCAAGTCCAACGAAGCATGAGGTACAGCCTTGGCTATGTCTGGAACATAGCCTCTTTGTGCTCTCAGAAAACACTTCCCAGAAGATTTTACCTCAATGATGCTAGTTTCTTTTTAATCATAACTAATTTCTTACTTCCAGCTATCCAGCATCAGTAGTCCCAGTAATGCAAAGGTTTCACTTTAGTAGTTCTGGTATCTTATTATCCACACATAATTCTTCAGCCCCAGTAACCAAAACCACAGAATCTTCACAATCAAAACATCAATGGGGGCTGGTGAGATGGCAAAGTGGGTAAGAGCAGCTGACTGCTCTTCCAAAGGTCCGGAGTTCAAATCCCAGCAACCACATGGTGGCTCACAACCATCCGTAATGAGATCTGACGCCCTCTTCTGCTGTGTCTTAAGACAGCTACAGTGTACTCACATATAATAAATAAATAAATCTTTAAAAAAAAACTCTCAAAAAAAAAACAAAAAAACATCAATTGCCATGATAAGTTTTTAATCTTCCCTCTGAAATTTCATAAGCAAGGCCTCCATCTTTTGCACTGTTCTCAACATTATCTTCCAAGTTTCCACAGAACATTCCACAGCTCTTATACCCAATGGCTCTTCTAGCCCAAAGTTCCAAAGTCCTTCCATGTTCCTCCTCAAAACATCATCAAGTTGTGACAGGAACAGCCCCCACTCTGCTAGTACCAATTTGTCTTCTTTAGGGTTTCTATTCCTTCACAAAACATCATGACCAAGAAGCAAGGTGGAGAGGAAAGGGTTTATTCAACTTAAACTTCCACATTTCTGTTCATCACCAAAGAAAATCAGGACTGGGACTCAAACAGTTCAGAAAGTAGGAGCTGATGCAGAGGCCATGGAGGGATATTACTTACTGACTTGCTTCCCCTGGCCTGCTCAGCTTGCTTTCTTATAGAACCCAGGACTACCAGCCCAGGGATGGCACCATCCACAATGGGCCCTCCCAGCCTTGATCACTAATTGAAAAAAATGCCTTACAGCTGAATCTCATGGAGACATTTCTCAGGGAGACTCCATTCTCTGTGATATCTCCAACCTATGACAAGTTGACACACAAAACCAGGCAATCCAGTGGGAGAGGAAGTGCCTAGAAACTCAGAGACTTGAAGTGCCATGGTAGGGAGATACCCAGGGAGGGACTCAGCTTCTCAGAAGAAATGGGAACAAGGGAATGGGGGAAGTATTGTGGGGGTACAGATCAGGTGGGGGGGGCAGTGAGCTGATTGTAAAGAGAATACATTAGAGAAGAAAAGGGGGAGGAGGAAGAAGAAATTGGGCATGTAAAATATCATTGGTCATTGACTCCAAGTTCTGTATAGAGAAGACTGAATGGCATGATTCATAATTAGTATCACTAATCAACACTACATTCTGCAAGGCATATTTCTGTCTGAGAATGCTGCACATCATAGAGTGAGAAAGTATTAAGCAAAACAATTATTTTATTTGCTACTATTAACATTGTTTCTATGAATCGCTTCATGTGGTTGTATGCCTAATGTCTCCATTTTGTGACCTTCTCATTCTCAGTGATTTTGCCCATCTTGTAGCTATTAAAATAGACAGATAGTACATTCCAAAAACAATAACAAAAAAAACAAAACAAAACAACAAAAAAACCACCACCACCACCACCACCACCAACAACAACAACAAAAAAAACTATGGCCAGCTAAACACCTGCCATTAGGAGATATCCAGTGGAGTTTATCCAAGGCTTTCTTTTTGCCTATGTAAATAAGTGTATCTTTCTTTCAACATGGATGGTACGTTTTTATTACTCACAGTGCAATCTGTTTGAAAATTCTATTTGATTAATAGATCCACCATAAGTAGAAGGTTTTTTAGATAGTTTGCCAAAGGATATAAAATCATGAATGCTGTACTTTTTTGCAAAACACATACATTTAAATGAAAGTTAACTATTGTTGCTACTAAATCATCTGAAAATTAGAAATATTTTTACTAGCCAAATACATTGAAACTATGTGTGGGCTCAGTCTTCACCTTTCTACAGAATATTCTTTACTTAGGTGAGTAACTAGGGCAAAGAAGAATAAGGAATTTCCTTATGATATTATAAGATAGAAAACAAGATTGTCAGAGAGTGTTATATAAGTAAAGAATTGTAAGGTAATTCATGGCTTTTTGCCATTGTGTTTATTCCTTGATATAATTTTTTCTGTACCACTATAACTAGCTTATGAACTACAGAATTAAACAGGTTACATCAATGTTTGATCAATTTTTCTCATATTTTAACATCATAAAATACTACCTAAAAAAACAACAATAATTTTGGCATTCCTGTCTAAGTTATTTGAGTGAAATAATAAGATTTTGTTCCATGAGAATATGTAGAAAAGTACAAAAAGAAGCATGAACAAAGGAAACATAATTTCCTTGATGAAGTGCTGTAAGGAAGTAATTTTGAACTGGAGAGACATAGCAGTTCTATCTAGGCCAAGTGCACATTACTGTTGTTGTTGTTTAGGCAGGCTCTCACTCTTTTATCCAGGCAAATCTTGAACTCTCAGTGATACTCCTGTCTCTACTTCTGGAGTGTTGCAATTACAGAGAAGAATCACTATTCTCTGCCCAAATGACATTTTATTGAAAAGAATCAGCATTGTTTGGTATAATTTTGAGAAATGTAATCTATAAGTAATAGCCTTAAGAGACTGGCTTTCTACCATCAATCCAAGATAGAATTTATCTACTTTCTTTAGCATAGTTGTATATTTTTATAATTTATTTGGTCATAGTCCTTAAATAATTCAAAATAAAGTGTTTCATTTTGATGAATTAAATGTTAAAGTATATTTCAATAACATTTGAATGTGTCGTTTAACTTAGTATTAAAAAGTTACTTAACTTATTTTTTAAATAATAATGTCCACAATAACATTGTGATATAGTCAAGTTTACTCTTCATAATAAATTGGAGCACTGATTCTTGTTTCTAACAAAGTGAAAATAGACATAAGAAACTCCTGTGCTAATACTGAAAGGACATAGCCATCTTCATTCTTCTATGAAGCTATTACAATAGCTATGGTTGTTAAATTTTTATCTTCTTGCTAATATGATCCTTAATGAAATTTAAATTAAACTAATGGATGTATAAATACATATTAGGTGTTTGAAAATTAAGCTCAAATAGCACTAATCTTCTTTCATTTGGCTAATAGGATATCATTAATAATTTTGGAGAGCATATTGGTTACTATACTGTGAAAATCAAGCATAAGCTAGGCAACTGACTGAAAAAGGCATTTATCTGGCTTAACATTTCAGGGGGAGTGCATCCATCATGGATGCTTGGTGTGATAGAAAGTAGCAGGTGTGGTGTTAGCATCTGAAACCACATCTTCTATTGGAAGTACTAACCATAGATATGGAACTTGAAGTAGGACAAAGATATATATAATCTCAAAGTCTATCTCTAGAGCCATACTTCCTATTACACGACTGTGACATCTAAGCTTCTCCAAACAAAATGGCCAACTGCACAAGTGTTCAAAGTCCTAAGACTATACTGGAGACATTTTTCTTTATTCAAACTACAACAGACAGTAAGCATTATCTGTCCTGAAAATGTGTTTTTAAATAGTCTTCAAGTTTATTGACAGTGACCCCAGAACTCTGTGTCAATCTGTTTACTTATTGATATATGTGAGTTTTAAGCTCAACGTGTCAAACTGATTTTGGAGGATTTAAAGAACCAAATGTAAGTAATGAACATTGACAATGAATGACCAAGATGCTGGCTAACAGATGGTACAAAAAGTTATTGAAAGTAATCACAGAAGTCACACACCAATCAGAAGTTAAACAATCATGCTATTTTTAAAATTCCATGTTTTGAATGATTTGTAAATTTTGCTGTTTTGTTTTAAGATAGCATCTTACAAGGCCAAGCTGTTCTAAACTTTTCCATGTAAGTGAGGATGTCCTTGAACTGTTCTTTTCCCTCTGCCTACCTCTGTCTTGCTGAGATTATATTCTTGTACCATTGTGCCCAAATAATTGCATTATTATCTTTTAACTTTTGAGTAAGACATTTTTCAGAAAGAAAAGAACGCCTTAGAGTACCTGCTAATTTACTTCGAAGGCTTGGTACATAAATTATATGTTATTTTAAGCTTGTTCTAACTAATAACCCTGATAAGTTTTAGTTCTTCTTGGAAGATCTTCAGCAATAATATCGTTTGTATTTTTATCATGTAGCACCAATTAAGTGATTAAGTACTAAGATAAAAAGTTTGACCAAAGGTATTATTATTTTTGAGTGAGTCAAATGTAGTTTATTTGGGTGTATAGAATGTAGAACAGTTAGGGAAATTTTGCTGAGTCTCTAAACAAAACACTTGAACCTAGCCCAAACAATCATGAGATCAGATAATTGGAGCTAAGAGGCAAGCTACTTATTATTACAGAGGAGGAAAATTTAGCATATCTTTCCTTCAAAACAGATGGGTCCTACAGATTAGGTTCTTGAAAGTAAGAGCACTATCCAAAGTAAGTTTTGTAACTCACTATTCTCTGTACACTAAGAGAATACAGTATTAATTTACACGCATCCTCAAACATGGGATGGAAGTTATTAGATTGATACAAAAAAAATGTGTAAGGAAAAATGTCTTAAAAATCAGACTCTTCCTTGGAACAAACAAACACTAGCAGATCAAATTTAGTGGTTTATGATAACCTTAAGATAGTTGCCAAAACTTACATAGCTTATATGATCATAAGACTGCAAGAATTACTAAACATACTATTATCTCAGAGTACAATATAATAAGAAAATATTTTTATACCCTTCTTACTAAAGATATCTAAGTAGCTGAATAGTAACTAATCATCTCAATAAAAATAAGACCAAATCATTTTAATATATTAAACACAATGAAACATATAGACATGCTTACCTACAGTGATACATATATATCATATATATTTCAATATGAAAATTTTGGCACAAAGAGAACATAATTGTTAGTGACAGAAACTTTGTTTATTTTCCTTGTGTCTATACCAGAGCTCTGACTACTTTAATACCCTAGACTTAATGAGGCATCACTTTAGTGGGAGTGAAATACCATAGAAAAATCTCACATTCTGTGTGATATTGTCAGAATCATCTGCTTATTATTTTCTCTACATTCTGCTAATTAGTCTAGCACATTTTATTAATTTTTCAAGAAAAGTCATTCCCTAATCTTAATCCAAATTTGATTCACATATCACGTTTAAACCATTCAATAAGTGAACGAACATAGGTGAGAAGTCTAAGTTTACTGCTAACATTGCAGTGCTCTTATATTCTGTATTTGGGGAGCTTTTCTCCAAGTAAGAAACTCATTTATGATTCATGTATTGAACTTGATCCAAGAGAGTTAGTTAGTAAATATAGCTTTATAATCTCTTGACTGTGGAAAAAATGTCCATTGTGTATGCTAAACAATTATAAAAAACAGAACAGAAAACAAACTATGTGGCAACTTTGTGTCATACCTTTCTCTGACTAGCAACTTTGTTTCCATATTCATTGGTCTGCAATACACCATGGGTATCAATATATCACTGAGTACATGGACATAAATTCCTCAGAATTTTTAAGTTGGTTATGTATCAAGAAGTAGATACTTCTTCCAATGTTAAACAAGAAGCTTCATTTCAGAAGTTGACATTAATTTTGAGCAACCTGAACACAGCATGTTCTTGTTTTGGTCAACTGAAGGAAAATTGCAACCCCTACTAAAATATATAATCTATGTTAGCATAAATAATTGATATTAATATTAAAATTATTGTATTTGGCCCACAGCAAATTGTACAAGGCATTTTATTATAAGCTGTGTATAACACCATAGTGCAAAGATAGCCAGTAAAAATAAATTAAGTATTGAAATGGATTAACATGATAAATCAATTGGATTATTGAGAGACTTTTTATGCCACAAATATTGTGTATTGATCATTCTATCCAGTTGACTTATGTAGTTGATATCTTCCATTTTTCAATTCCCATACACTAAATACGTTTTTTTTTTTTCCTGTACTAATTTGGAAGATAGTATTATCTGTTTTACAATGAATTTACAATTTAACCTTTTTGAATTGAATTGTCTTCTTTTAAAATAGAGAAAACTGTAATTCCTATTACTTAGAAAATATATTTGTAAATAGTTTCTTTCTTGATTTTATATGGTTATTGTGAAGTCATAACAAGAATTGAGTTTGTTCTAAATGAGTATTGTACTTTCAAAGAAAGAGATATTTGGAAACACATGGAGACAAGACAAAATGACAAGAAAAATCTTATGTGATAAGGCTCATGTCATATGGAGACTTAGATAATTTTTAAACCAGAATAAACTGAGACTCTCTGTCAATATTAGAAATCAAGAAATAGCCGGTCATGGTGGCACACACCTTTAATCCCAGCACTCAGGAGGCAGAGGCAGGCAGATTTCTGAGTTCAAGGCCATCCTAGTCTACAAAGTGAGTTCCAGGTCAGCCAGAGTTATACAGAGAAACCCTGTCTAGAAAAACAACAACAACAACAACAAAGAAATCAAGAGATAGTGTTTAGATTGCACATTAGAAAAAAATGTGAAATGAAAATGTTTGCTTAGAACATGAGTTGTAATTTAAAATTCAGAACTATAAGGAAATAAAATATCCATTGTATTACCTCATATAGTTGTAATAATTTTGCACAAACTTCTAGAGAAACTAAGTCATAAATGGTATTTTGAAATAAAGTTTTAACAGAAAGTAGACAAGTATCTTTGAGGCAGAGTCAAGCATGTTGAGGGACTCTATTAATACTTGGAATCCTCAAAAGTCATCAGCAAGGTTACTCCCAGATCTGTCCGATTACATGACACTGGGAATCAACTTAAAAGTAATTAAGACTGTAATAAAATATAAATGAAAGATTTCATACACTTTGTGAGTTTTTGGAGATTTTAATGATTTCAGTAAGCCAGAGCTATACATCTATTCTGGTAGCTGAAAAGACAGTCTAGACTCCAGTCTCTTAGGACTGCTGATTGTATCCCTCATTACATTGATATTCCTTTATCTACTCTAGTTTAAAGACTTTAAATCACTGCATATTCTAGACCCACAGGTACCTTGAGCTGCCATTTGTTAGATGATTTTAGTGCTATCTAATCTTCTGGATGGTGTCTTTACTAAAGAATACAAACCCTTGATGCTATTCTGAAGCTACATCAAGACTCCCCATGAAAACTAAAGGTATAACAGTTTTCATCAGGCTAAGATATGCTCTCTTTGTTATGCTACTAGGTTATATTAATGTTTTCTTTTAATAAAGCAGTGTAGTAAAGAATTTCATCAGCTAAAGAATTTGAATAAAAACAGTAGATAATAATTTTGGGGCAGGGATGGGGGTGATAAGAGAACCCTTTTACCATTTGGAATTTGGATCAATGGTTACGAGCACATTCTGTTCCTCCAGGTCTTTGGTGTGGTTCCCAGCACTTTCCTCAGAAGGCTCACAGCTGTCTATAATCCAGCTCCTGGAGATTGCAGGTTCTCTTTTCACTTCCAGAAAACACACACACACACACACACACACACACACACATTCTCAATGGGTTTCACAGCAAAAAAGTCTTTACCAGGGGAAAGCTCTGGTGCAAACTGATGTGCTTTCTAAATCATCTCATCAAATGGAGTTTGAAGTGTGAGTGCAGAAAAATGCTGAATTTTTTCATATTAGCCATGATCAGGGAAACACAAGTTGAGCAACTCCAGGCTCTACCTTAGTAAAAGTAAATATAATAAAAAACTAAATTCCTGACCAGCAAACACCAATGGACTATAGAACTTTGTTCATGCTTAGTAGATGAATTCAAGGATAAACTATACAATTTCAAATGCGGTCTTTTTGGTCATTATATTTACTGTGAATGGGAAGCAGAACGTTAAAATCTTTTTGGAATTATCATGGCAATGAATACCTAAGATAATCTGGTGGTAATATTCCTTTTTGAAATTATGACAATTACTATCACAGAACTTGAGCTCAAATATAGAGATAAGCTTTTCATATAACAGTTAAGGAGGTTTTTTTTTTTTTTTTTTTTTTTTTTCGTAATGAGTTCTTATCTGTGTATTCATGTGTGTATTCATCTGAGAGTGTAACCCACGCATGTATGTTCCCAGGGAAACCAGTGAAGGGAGTCACATATTCTGAAGCTGTAGTTACAAGTATTTGTAAGCCACTGAGGATAGTGCTGGAGACTAAAATCAGGATGAGTGGAAGAGCTAAAGTACTATCTTGAGTCCCCCAAACAGTTCTGAAATCCACTGGACAGGCAGAGTAGAGCCATGCCAGACTTCTGATATAGGCTTCAACTATTGATAGTAGTCTGAACTTTTGGGTTCATCAAAGCTAGGAGTCTATTTATACATGTCAAAAATTGTATCTAATAAATAGAAGGACGTTATGTTACACCGAATTGGGCAGCAAATGTCTAGGGTATAAATGATCAAAGATAATTTGACTTTTGACTGGCGACATACAAACTCATCAAATCATTGAGACTCTAATCAATTGATGGGCCATAGACCATGTTTAATATAGGTGTGTTAACTTCAGTTAATGGGTATCCAAACATTTTATATTTTGTAATAGATAGTTACATTTTATTTAATGTAATGTAGAATATAAAGTAATGCTTAATAACAAGCATATTTTGTTGGGTAACATGTTTAACAACTATAATAACAGCATTTGATAGACTGATGCCAGAGGACTGAAACAGAACCCAGGTTAGTCTGAACAGATATTATCCCTCTCAGAAGTGAAGGACATATTCTGCAGTTATACTAAAGAACCTGTGGGGTTTTTATGAGTATACGATAGTTTTACTATAAACCTTCTCTACTTTTAGGTTTCTAATGCAATAATATTGCCATTTAAAATCATTTGATTTTAAAAATCTTGCTTAGAATTAAATAAGCCTACTTATATTAATCTAAGTGAAGTATACATGCAGACATTTCATTTTAATTAACATTATAAATATGCTGAATGTGTGCTTCAAATTGTTCTGTGATGCTTATGATTTGTTTTTCTTTTCTTTTCTTTCTTTTTTTTTTTCCAATCAGTAGCCTAATTTTGGGAATGGACTCTTTTTTAACAAAAAGTTTTATTTTTCCCAGGAGAAATGAAGAACTTCTTGTTCTGATCAAGATAAAAAAAACTATATAAAATATCAAACAAGTCTTTGCTTGATAGTTACTAACTGTGAAAGGACATAGAATGAATTCACAATGAGGTACAAGGCAGCGGTGATGATTAAATGTGTTCAGTATTTTAATTATATTTATTGTTTCATAGGTTCATATAAAGACAATAATACTTTAACACATACATACTTACACACACACACACTGTGTGTGTGTAAATATATATGTGTGTGTGTATATATATACATATATATGTGTGTGTATGTATATATATATATGTGTGTGTGTGTGTGTATGTGTGTGTCGCAAAAGATAACCATAACTAATCTTACTCATATCCACCAAATTCAATAATCTCAACATGTAAGTTATAAGACAAAAGTAAAGAAATGAACATAAAATTGAAGATATCAAGTCCAACAGAAAGTAGTGGGTTATTCACAAAACATACATACCCTTATGGCACTAGTAGGCATATATTACCTGTTAGGTCTAGATTATATGAAGCAAAGTTCAAGATAGGGTGACATTTGATGATTTTTCATTTCCAGCAGGCTGGATAGCATTCTCTGTAGTTTCATAGCACTCTCTGTAGTATGAATTATAGCTAGTGTTAAAGAATTTTTCAGTTCAACTACAGTTTGATTGTAAATGTCCTGTATCAAAAGTAAGTGAGAAAACATGTTTTTTATTGGAAAATGCAAAACAAACAAACAACCCACCAACTTTGATTGGAGAAATCAGAGACGGGCCTGAAGATGTTATACTAAGTGAGCATATATGTCTGTGTGTGTATATATATATATATATATGTATATATATATATATACATATGTTTATATATGTGTGTGTACATATATGTGTATATAATATATATATGAATATGTATATATAAATTCTCATATTCATATAACCAAAACTACTAGAAAAAGGAAGTTTTCTAAGCAAAGCTAATTTATTAAAATGTATACATATATTCTCTTAATATCCATACATTCTCTTAGCCTTGCTTAGAAAACTTTCTTCATCTAGTAGCTTCTGCTTAATGAAAAGACTAGTAAATATTGGGGCAGTAAGTAAATACTGAATACTTTATCTCAAATGGGCAGGTTGTATGGTCTATGGAACAGAAAACTCATACGTTGAAGCATGGAAAAGAATGCTTTGTGGTTTGAATGAGAATACTTGCATAGGATCGTATATTTAAACATTTGGTTTTTACTTGGTGAAAGTGTTTTGGGAAGGATTGGGATGTACAGCCGTACTGAAGAAGGTGTGTGTTACTGGGAATGAGCTATCAGCTCTTATGGACCCACAGCAGGACCAGTCTTGCTTTTTCTCTACTTCTGACTTGCAGATAAGGTAAGATATAAACTCGCAGTTACTGTTCTGGCAACATGCCTGCCTTCTTGCCTGATGCGTTGTTCTTTGCCATTCTGATTATTTAGTCAACCTATGAAATCGCCCAACTAAATGCTTCATTTTATAAGTTGCTTTGGTCATAGTTTCTCTTCATATCAGTAAACATAGTAGCTGAGTTAAGTGCTAGGAAATGTTGTCTTCTGTCTATTGCATGAATGTTACAAATTATGTTCACACAATATTGGATAGAGCTTTAATACAGTACATTCATTCACTATATAGAAAAAAATAAAAAAAAAATGTGAAGTGTCCTCTTGAAGGTAAAATACCAACTGGAAGATGAAACACAATAAAGTGAAGAGTAGAGATACATGGTTTGCAGTTGAATTCAGTGGTCTTTGTAAGCTGTTATTTCCCTCAGAGAATTGAGAAGACCACAAACTCCATGATGTAGATTTGAGAAAAATATTTCTAAATGGAACCTAGCTAATCAATATGTTTTCTTTACTCCCTGTGTCCTGCAATAACTGAAGAACCACAGGGATACCACAAAATCACACTATGCAACAGATCTCCTAAGACTGGTCTACTGAGGGCAAGGGTGTACGCAGAGGCTACCTCTGAGAGAGGATTGAATGGGAAAGAAGGTGGGAAAAGAGGAACTTTTTTTTAATCTTATTTTTTCTTTGTTATTGGATATTTTCTTTACTTACATTTCAAATGCTATCCCTTCTCCAGGTTTCCTCTCCCAAACCCTCCTATCCAATCCCCTGCCTCTAAGAGGGTGCTCCCTCACCCACTCACACACTCCTGCCTTCCTACCCTGGCATTCCCCTACACTGGAGCACGGAACCCCCACAGAATGAAGACATGCTCCTCCCATGTCCAACAAAGCCAACCTTCTGACACATATGTGGCCCTCTTTGGTTGGTGGTTCAGTCCCTTTTCCAGCTCCTCCATAGGCGACCCTGAGCTCAGTCCAGTGGTTGGCTGAGAACATCTGCCTCTGGATGATCTAAGCAGAAAGCTAAGAGCTACCACTGCCATCTGAAAGGCAGCTTTATTAGCTACAGTGGAACCTTTGCTCTGTGGGTTGAAGGGCAGAGCATGGAGGCTAGTTGCTATTGAAGAAGAGCTAGTTCAGTACAAAATAAGATTTGGAAAGTGTAGCTAAGAGTCAATTAGGGGGTTGGGGGAGGAAGCTGGCCAGGAACACACCATGGTGAGGAGGAGAGAGAGAGAGAGAGAGAGAGAGAGAGAGAGAGAGAGAGAGAGAGAGAGAGAGAGAGAGAGAGAGAGATTGAGAGAGAGAGATCAGAGGAAGAACAAGGTTTTTGAACTAGGTTAGGGGTTACTCAACTATACCAGTCCTGGGCATATACCCAGAAGATGCTCCAAAATGTAAAAGGATACATGTTCCTCTATGTTTATAGCTGCTTATTTACAATAGCCAGAAGTTGGAAACAACCCAGATGTCCCTCAACAGAAAAATGTATGCAGAAAAGGTGGTACATTTACACAATGGAATACTAATCAGCTATTAAAAAATGACTTCATGAAATCTGCAGGCAAATGGATGGAACTTGAAAATATCATCCTGAGTTAGGCAACTCAGTCACAAAAGAACACAAATGGTATACACTCACCAATAAGTGGATATTAGCCCAAAAGCTCAGAATAGCCAAGATACAATTCACAGACCACAAGCTCAGGAAGAAGGAAGACCAAAGTGTGGGTACATCAGCTCTTCTTAGAAGGGGGAACAAAATAACCACAGGAGAAAATATGGAGACAAAGTGTGGAGCAGAGACTGAAGGAAGAGCCATCCAGAGACTGCCCCACCTGGGGATCCATCCCACATACTGTGGCCAAACCTGGATGTTTTTGCTGATGCTGGGAAGTGCTGGCTGTCAAGAGCCTGATGTAGCTGTCTCCTGAGGAAGTGTTTGTTTAAAAAGGGAAGAACATGACTGTTCCTGATACGTTTGTTTTTGTAGATGGCTTTATGTGCCTGTGGCTCTCTGCTTTTGACTTTGTTGTGAGATGCTTAGTATCTTGTCCTTTCTTTGGTGCAGGTATCTTCCTTGTGTTGGAGCTTTCCTTCCAGGATTCTCTGTAGGGCTGCATTGGTAGATAGACACTTGGAATTTGGTTTTGTCCTGGAATATTTCGGTTTCTCCATCTATGTTGATTGAGAGTTTTGCTGGGTATAGTAGCCTGGGTTGGAATTTGTGTTCTCTTAGTGTTTATATGACCTTTTAAGAGCCAGGCTCTTCTGGCTTTCATAGTCTCTGTTGAGAAGACTGGTGTAATTCTGATAGGTCTACCTTTGTATATTACTTGGCCTTTTTCCCTTGTGGCTTATAATATTCTTTCTTTGTTCTGTGCATTTAATGTTTCTTTTCTGATCCCATTTATTTATTCTGCAGGCTTCTTGTATCTTATTGAGGCTATGGACATCTCACAAAAGGGACCTACCATGACTGCCCTCCGAAAAACCCAACAAGTAACTGAAAGAGTGAGATGTAGATTTTTGCATCCTAGCAGTGGACAGAAGCACCTGATCCCTGTTGTTGAATTAGGGAAGACAGGAAGAAGCTGAGGAGAAGGGCAATTCTGTAGGAGGACTGGCAGTCTGAATAAACCTGGACCCCTGAGAACTCTCAAACACTGGATCACCTAGTAGGCAGCACACACCAGCTGATATGAGGCCCCCAACACACATATGGTAGAGAACATCCTGGTCTGTGTTCATTCAGAGATGATGCACCTAACACTCAAGAGACTGGAGGCCCCAGGGAGTTTAGAGGTCAGGTGGGGTGGGAGGTGGGGGCATCCACTTGGAGACAAGGGTGGGGAGGAAAGGAGGTATGGGATGTGGAGCAGTCAGAGGGTGGATGGGGAATGGGTTGGGAAATGGAATATGGAGTGTAAAAAATAAACTGATTTAAAGGTTTAAAAAAAAAAAGGCACCAGGAGCGGGGTGGGGGATGGGGAGAACATAGGGATGATATGCTAAGCCTAGCAACAGTGGAAATGTGCCACAACATTGCATCTGGTGATGACATACCTGTTTTGTGTAAGTTACTGAAGGTAGGCTTAGCAGTGGGTTTTTCCAACACACAGGCCAAAACAAAACAAAACAAAAAAAAACAACAAACAAACAAACGAACAAAAAAGCAGATACAACCAAATTGATAACATTTTGCAATATTTCTGAAAGTGAAAAAAATTTTTAATTATTATGGGGAAAATTCATTTTCTGCTAAGTAACAAACACCGGGAGGATTATTCACGGAATATAGACACATCAATGAAATAACTTTTACTAGTTTTTGGTAGCTAATATATGTTCTCAAAGATATAGAAATATGGTAAAAGTGAAAGTATTTTGATTTTGCATGTTGAATCCTTGTGTTGAAATTTTGAACTTTGAATTCACAAAAAAAGTCATCATATTATTTGAATGGACATGTACAATACATTATATCATAAGTACGTATTTGATTGTTTACATTAGTTTAATAACAATATGTACAAGAAATATAATTAAATGCAAGCATTTGGGAATGAATGCTACTCTATATCTTGGATCTCCCTCTTTCAGCCTCAGTAGGTCTAAGACTAAAGGAATAGGTTCAAATTTGTCTAATATGCTCTCATATTAATATTACATACCAGTTTGTGCAAATTTTTAACTAAAACATTTCCAATTATGTATGTAAATTGTTCTGTCAACTGAGATACTAATGGTCACAACGTGACCATTAGTAACTGTTGATTAGTGCTAAATGAATCATAAAGGAACAATCAGTGATTACTTTTGTGTTAATTTTGGTTAGGTTTCTTTACGCAAATATTTTGGCATTGCACATAACTAATTACAAATGAAATATATGCAAATATCTGTTAAATTTCAAAGTATTCAATTCAGAATTTTTGAAAGCTCTAGTAGGCAGATATGAAAATGTAAATATTATACAATCATTCATTTCAATAATTAAGAACTAATGTGTTTCCTTTATTGCAAGACTTTCTTTGTCTTTTTCTTTTTTTTCAGATAATTGGCATTTTTATTATAGTAAGACATATACAACATTTATCAAATTAACTATCTTAAATGAATACAATGCAATTTATTGAGTGCCCATTACAGAAAAGATATGCAGAAATTTCTCACTTTACAAACTAAAATCTCTGTATCCATTGAACAAGTACTCTCCTTTTTGTATTTGTTTTTTCATTATTTTATTAGATATTTTCTTTATTTACATTTCAAATATTATTCCCTTTCCTGGTTTTTCCTCTGAAAATCCCCATCCCATTCCCCTTCCCCCTGTTCACCAACCCACTCACTCCTGCTTTCCTGCCCTTGATTTCTGCTGCACTGGGGCATTGAGCCTTCACAGTACCAATGGCCTCTCCTCTCATTGAAGTCCAACAAAGCCATCCTCTGCTACAGTGACGGCTGGAACCTAGTAGTCTTGTTGCAGGACTTTCTATGCTCTCATTCCTAAGGACTGTGCAGGTTGGTTAGGATAGGAAGCTTTGTGCTGTCAGCCTTTATCATTCATAGACTAAATGATCATGTCTAGCTTTACATGTAAACAGTGGGGAGACTAATTCTTGCCTGGTGTATCCAAGCTTTCCAATTCTGTTTCTGAATGATAAGTAGCCTTGAACAACAAAAAGTGAATCTAAACCTTCTCACCTGTTCTGCATAAAAAAACAGATGACATTTAATTGAAACTCTGTGCATGTGAATGGGGCTCCTGGTTGAAGAGATTAGGGTGTGATTTAGCACTCTGGTGAGGCTGAGTCAGATTCCTGCCAATCAGATCCACCATAGCAATGGAAGGGAATGTGTTCCAAGTTTACTGGCTTGATCCTCTTCTTTTTTTTTTTTTTTCTTTTTTCTTTTTTTTTCCTATTTCCAAAATCAGGCAAGCTATTCTCCATTGCTATTATTAAGGTATATGCATGATATTTTTAAAATTTTAATTAAAATTACCAATATAGCGTCAATTCGTTATATCGTTCATATTCTAATGACTTCTTTTATTTAAAGAAACCATCATTTTACATTTTGAGAATAAAATTCTCCTTCGATAAGTTTTTACTTCCTTGAGAGCTCCATCACAACTTGGTATTTTTATCTTGCTTTAGGTTGTGAACTTATTCCCAAGGGTGGACACAAATGCTTCACAAAACTCTAGCCTTTTTGTGCATTTCAGAAAAGCTCCTTCCAAGTGCTGGCTGTCAGGAATCGTGCCTTAGTCCTGTTTTGATCCACTGAGGGCAGCAGATAGACTGTAACTCAACTAGAAATACTCAGCTGCTTCTCGCTCTCACTTGGCTTAATGAGCACCTTGTTTTCTTTGAAACTGTATAAGGATTTATTTTGGTAAGCATTGCTCTAAATTTGATTCAATATACTTGATTTCCGAAGAAAAAGAAAAATTCCCAGAAGATATAATGCATCACACATTGGCAGTAAGTAAAGAAAAGGCTATGGAAATAGGAGAAATGGAAGAATATATTTACGCTCATATATTATGGACCATTATCATAAAATTTAAAGCAAAATATGGTTGCTCACATCTGTAACTCTAGCACTTGAAAGCTGGAGAAGTTGCCAAATGTTGCAGGTTGTTCTAAGATATCAGTAAGATTCTAACATATACACACACACACACACACACACACACAGAGAGAGAGAGAGAGAGAGAGAGAAACAGAGACAGAGACAGAGACAGAGACAGAGACAAAGACAAAGACAAAGACAGAGTTTGGTTAATTAAAACAGGAAACATGAGCAACATACAAAAGATGGCTAAAGCTTAAATTGTAAACAACTGAAAGAGAAGATGTAAAGCAAATTGTAACATAAGCTTGATATTTGTTTTCCAATAAGTTTTACAATCACCTTTGAACAAAATATTCACACTTGTAGCAATGTTCAGCTCACTTAGAAAAGCTGTATATGCATATTTATTTACAAAACTCATTTGAGTAAATTTTATCAAATACGTTATAGAATGCCTTGTCATATTTCCTAAAATACGAAGGCAAATGAAATCCATTTTTACAGCTTTAATGAAAAATTCGTGCTTTCACTTATGTCAGCTTAATTGAAAAGATTTAGATTTTTTTTTTTTAGAAAAGTCATAAAATCAATGTAGTATGAAAGTTCTTAACTGTTGGAGCTAATGGCAAAGTCAGTTTTACCACATTGCTCATCAAAGACAAAGTGATTGTGTTATAATCATTAGTGTGGCAATGGCCACTGATGGTGGTCTCAAAATTAGAAAATGAAAAACATCACCATTCTCCATGCTCCTAAAGTTTCGAGGGGAAAATGAATAAAACATCCAGTGCTTGCAGCAAAGAGGTGAAAAGATTAAGATAGCATTTATTACAAATTACACATCAAAATTTACATAGTATCTGACCACATATATTTTATCTCCCTTGAAGTTGTAGCCTATTTATAAAGACATTTAAAACATATTTCTAGGGTTTGGAAACATTTTATTTTAAAATAGCAATCAGATCCCAAAGAGCAGATTAAGTGGAATTGGAGATATTATCTATTCAATGTTGCTAATATTTATATTCCTCTTTTCACAAAATAAACCTATGAATTTGGGTTCATTGATGACTATGGCATGGAAAGAATGTCTAGGACATACTAATGTTCCATATGGTGGTGATTTGAGGGTGTTCTTATTAATAGTTGAAGCTTCACAGTGGCTATTTATTGGAATATAAATCTTTATAAATATATATGTATAATATATAATGTATTATATGTATGGAATAGGATCTAGAAACAATGTTTAATTTATGAAGATTATGATTTTTTCCAACTAAATCTGATTTAAATTATGTAAAAAATAAACA
Source organism: Mus caroli (assembly GCF_978045245.1). Lineage (NCBI taxonomy): Eukaryota > Metazoa > Chordata > Mammalia > Rodentia > Muridae > Mus > Mus caroli. Next base: position 86,457,909 of record NW_028227271.1, read on the forward strand.
CATTTCTATAAAATCTGGCAATTTATGGAGATAATTTTTGGGAAATGTAACATATATGCTTGACAGATTAAGGTTCAGTTTTCCTATGTTCTCTTACCATATATTTTGTTCATTATATATGAAAAGATATATCAAAATATGATGAACATACAATACAATACTGTTGGATACCAATAAATAAAATTTAAAAAGAAAAAAATATTACTCTATCTTCTTTGTTTCCAATTTTAGTCCTAGCCCATCACTAGCATCACCATTTATAATTAGTATTATATTATGCCCTATGCACCTCGTTTTCAAAAAATCATTAAAACTTACTAGAGCTTGGGTCACATTCTCAGGGCACTCATTTCTGGAGAAAATTAATCCTTTTTCTCTAGGTAGCTAGGAACTACCTGTTGCTTTCCCTCTATGGGTAGGGCAGTGGTATTTTCTTCCATCATATTATAATATTCAACTAGTGTTATCATTGTGTGTGTGTAGGTCTTGTTGGATCACCTGAACACATACACATTAGAGCAATAGAAAATGACCAAGAGATTCATTTATGTGATAATTTCAAAAGACAACAAATATGAGAGGTATTGTAGGAGACAAAACAGGGGTGGAGTGGTGAGAGGGCAAACTTAAATGGCAACTTGAATTTCGCATGATTGAGACTTCCATCAGTTTCTCTTTACAGGTTCCTGCCTCAAATTTACATACTGACTTCCATCAGTGGTACACTGTGATGGGAAAGTGTCTGATGAAATAAAATCTTTCCTTCTCAGCCCTACTTTGGTCATTTCTTTTCCTTCATTAGTGGAATCTGTAACAGAGACAGAATAAAACATAACAGTGCTTTCTCGTCTGCTTAGTACAACTAAATAAAATAGAATATGCAAATAAAAGTCAAAGAAATGTCTTACTCTATCTCATATCCACTACATCATCATTTTTCAAAAACTACATGGAAGGAAACAAAAGATATATTTAAGTATTTGAGAATATTGTGATTAAAATAATCTTAACTGTGTAGTGTCGTGTATGGTTTATGTATATGGGTTATACAGAAATTTTTATTGTGTTCAGAACAATAAATAGTATTAGTTGTAGACAGTTTACTTAGGGTAATATATATATATATATATATATATATATATATACATATATATGTGTATGTGTATGCATTTATATGCATAATATATGTAATATACTATATAATAATTGGAATATGTTATACACAAACTCTCGTGTGCACATGCATGCTCGCGCGCACACACACATATCATATATATATCATATATATATTCTATTAATTTCAAATGCTGTATTTGGTTAATGTCCTTTTGCAATTGCAATCAACATTTTTGTGTGTGTGTGTGTATTTTATGAACTTTTCTAGAATCTTAGGTTGAGGCCAATAAACCTCAAAGTTGTAGGCTTAATTATATAAATTTTCAAATCTCTTTAGGAAAAAAAACTTCTCAAATTCAAAGTTGACATTAATCCAGAGTATAAAATCATCAAATGAAATGAATTTATAATAAATGAATCTTATTGAGCATGAGGCCCGAGTCATCACCATACAATGTACTTATATTTAAATATAGATATATATGTGAAATATAGAGAAGCTTTATCAGTGTACCAATAAATTTAGGAGTTGTTATTGCTGTAATTACTTGAAGAAGGCAATCTGTAGCCAGGAGGTGATTATCCCCATGCTATGGTGAAACCTCTCTGCAGTAAATAAATAGCATCTGGAGGTGAGTGAGACTCATTCTTGAGAGGCTTTGCATTTAGTTTTGAAACCTATTTCAGATCATTTGTGTTGACGAAAGCAGAAAGGCTGAATATTGTGCATAGTTCAGTATTTGGTACCTGCTTTGTCAGTTGACTATGAACTGAGTGGTAAGACATGCCATTTTTGCAAGTATACTGCATCCACATACCAAAAGAACTTCATTTATATATAGGTCGAAGAAATAACATCCATTTATTATCTAGTCTTTAGGTGTTTTTTAGCCAAAATTAAAATTCAAGACCACGTACTTCTTTCCTTGAGTGAACAGAATGATTTTCATTACCTTCTAAGTCTCCATAAATCAAGCAGTCTAGGTATTACGGGGCCTAAGACTCCATTATTTTCTATAGTTTGAATAATCTCCCTATCAGATTTATAAAAAGCCCTGGTGTGTTCCATCTTGTATCATAATCCTTCTCATCAAACAGAACATCTTGCTGCTGCTTAGCTTTCCCTCTCATCTGCTGCGATGATCATCATTACTGCTAAGAGCTTCTTCACTCGCTCCTCTCTTCTCACAACAACAGTGCAGGTTGAGGACTGCAGCAATTGTCATTCAGCAGAGATCCTCTGGTAATGGAATGAACAAAAGGTGGCTGCTGTCACTTAGCTGCTCCCCCAGGAATTGGGTTTATTCTCTATGAAAACTACAAAGACTTCCAATTTCTGGGAACAATGTCTGTCTAGTTTGTTCTACTCACTAAGGACTTCCCTTCATTTTAAAAGGGAAATATCATATTTTAAGCCATTTTCAGTCCAATTCTGAAAGGTGAGCCAGGGTTCTGTTGTACTGTTGTTTAAGTTTCAAAATGCTCTTTCCACGCTGCCTGAACATGTGGATTTCTAAAAAAAATACAAAATACAACGTTACCTTAGACCTTGCTAGCTGCAGAGCCTCTAGAGTTTCTCACAGGATTGATTTTATATGCTCAGTTAAAATCCACAATCATCCAGCTTGTTAACATATAAAATAACAACAATATTATCACACTAGTTACATTTCAATATTTCTTTCTTTCTTATTATTATTACAATGGATTACAGAAGAGTTTTAAAATATCTAGGAAGTATCTTACTGGGAAAAATTTAAAAGCTGCACTGGAATACCCCTTAAACACACACACACACACACACACACACACACACAGAGAAACACATGCATACACATACACATCATAACACACACCACCAAGATAAACTTCAAAACCTTTTTTTTTTTCAAGTTGGTAGATAAATCAAATATAGTGTCTGACTTGGAAGAAGTACTGGTAGAAATGATAAGAGTACGTTTATTCAAAACATGTGATGGTAAATTTCAGTTGTTGACACTACAGGCAGGGCTAAGAATCACCTATGGAGCAACCCTAATTGGCATGTCTGCGGGGGTCTTTTCAGAGAGGACTATCTGAACTTCAAATACCCATGCTGAATGCAGGTGGCACTATTTCAGGGGCTCATGTCCCAGACTGAATAAAAAAGGTAAAAGCAAAACTGAGAAGCAGCAATACATCTTCTTCCACTTTCTGCCTATAGGCATACTTTGTCTAGGTACATTAAGACCCTAGCATCATGCCTTCCTTCCCTGCTGTGGTGTATAATAACCTAAAATTGCCACCTAGAATAAAACCTTCCCAAAGTTATTTCTGTCGGGTATTTTGTGACAGCAATAAAAAATGAATAAATAAATAAATAAATAAAAACAACTAGTACAACATAACAACAATGGATGGCTACTATCATACAGATCCCACTGTGCAAAATTGAAGAAGAGAAAGTCATCCTGTCTAAATTTAAAAAAAAAATGAAAGAGGAAATGACAGTTAATAGATTCTAGCCAAAGTCATACTAAGTGAAGAAAAATAAAAAGGCACAAAATCCATAACTTATCTTAAAATTTGCAATTTTAATGTTGTATTTAGAGTATACATGTAGATAACATATCATCAGAGAAAAAAAGTGATTTGAGAAAGTGGATAAGGCAAATGATTTAATTTATTTGCATTTAAGTAAATTATTAATGCAATTTTTTTAAATATAACTATTTTGCATCCTCCTTTTTGTTTTCCAATCTCGTTTCCCTAGTCTCTTTTAATAAATATATTCTTTAGAACCTAATTTGATTTCTACTTGTACCTTAGCTCAGTTTATGTTTCCAACTTTGCTTATAGTTATTAAGCTTATCAAGATGCCTTCTTAATTTATTAAATCTTACATTAAGTTAATACCATTGCCAATTTTTATTTTAAAACTCATCTTTCATACTAGTAATTTTCCATGTCCCTTCAACACTTAACAGGATTACTTCACACCTCACATTTTCCAGTTCTCCCATCATGATGCCTTATTTTGTTTATCAACACGAATGAAATCAGAAATGTACAAGCGACTATCTAATCACAAATATGGATTGTGTATGAGAAGACTTAAAAAAATATAATGAGACCATTGAAAAACGGATCAATACTTTGATATGCATGTCAATGCTGGATACCTTTTGACATAATTTCTTCTGAGGTGTGCACTTGACTTCCTGTCCATCATGAGGGAAAGAATTCCCTCTCTATTCACCCTATATAATCATGTTTGAGCCAATGAGGTTAAAAATCATCAACTAAAGTAAATATGAGCCAAAATAAATCCTTTTCTCTTTTTTTAAGTTATTTTTGTTTGTTGTTTCATTATAGTGACACAAAAGTAACCATCATGTGCTGTGATAAAAATTCTATCACAATTAAAAATTAAAATTGCAAAAGAGCTTAATCACAAATATATTTTATCTTTCATTGTATTTCATGAGTTATATTTTAATTCTAGGAATGATATTATCCTCACTATTCTTTGAGAATAACAACAGTCTTTTATATTGACAATGCATATATATAAATATATACATAATTAACATTACAGACAAAGAAAGAGATATGTACTCCTCGAAAGATTTGATGGATGGAACTTCAAATATATATATTTTTATATATATTATTTTATATATTTATTATTATATATCTCAGTGAAGTAACTCAGACCAAGAGAAACAAGTGTGATTTGAATTCACTTAAAGGTACACATTATCTTTTAAGTCTTTCATAAGAAAAGTTATAACTGTAAACCCTAGAAGTTATGTCAAGAGACAAGAGGAGAGAGATGGATCTCCCTAGAATGTATAATTGTGAATAGAAGTGATTGGAGGGGACTGGAATATAAAAATTCCAGTGGGCAGTGGTGGAACATACCTTTATCCAAGCACTTGGGAGGCAGAGGCAGGCAGATTTCTGAGTTTGAGGCCAGCCTGGTCTACAGAGTGAGTTCCAGGACAGCCATGGTTATACAGAGAAACCCTGTCTTGAAAAACCAAAAAAAAAAAAAAAAAAAAAAGTAAATAAATAAAATAAAAATCATTTGATGGCTTGTATGGAAACCTAGTAAACTAGATGCTTCTTAACACACACACACACACACACACACACACGCACACATACATGAAAAAAGTCTGAATGGAACTGTAAAATCTCCAACTAGGTATCTTTCATCACTAAATGAAATTCCATTTCCTGTATTTGTTTACATTTAATCACGTTGTTAACCAAAAGGTTCCCAGGCAAACCCACAAACAACCCAGAATATTGCCACAGCTATGGGCTGCTCTTCCAAACTCATATTAAGTCCATTTTACTGAAAACACCTATATAACTTATTAAACATGGACAAGTCAATCTGGTGCCTACATAGAGCCTTCAACACTATTCCTTTATGTCTATTGTTGATGGTATTGGAAGATATATCAGGCACTATTAACCAGTACCCCTAGAGATCCCAGGGACTAAACCACCAACCAAAGAGTACACATGGAGAGACTTAAGGCTCCAGCCGCATATGTAGCAGAGGATGGCCTTGTTGGACATCAATGAGTGGAGAGACCCTTAGTCTTGTGAAGGTTCTAAGCCCCAGTGTAGGGGAATGCCAGGACAGGGAAGCAGGAGTGGGTGTGTTGGTGAGCAGGGGGAGGGAGGATGGGATGGGGAGTTTTCAGAGGGGAAATGAGGAAAGGGGATAAAATTTGAAATGTAAATAAAGAAAATATGTAAAAAAAAAAATGGCTCTGCTAGAAACCCTTTGATTTACAGTTGTGACCAACCTACCAGAGTCACTGGTACATTATTGTCTCAAAGATTGCAGGATTAATCTACAAATATCAGGTTTGGTTTATGGTCCTCTCCATGAGATGGACCCCATCCTCAATATTGCTGGGTTATCCAGGAACCTGAAGCTAAAAAGAACAGAGATTCATGGACAGAGATGTAGGAAGAAAAATAACACTGTTCAGCTAAAGTAACATAGAAATATAATGACTCATAACAATAATATCTTATACTCACAGATAAATATCTTGCTCAGACATCACCAGGAAAGTTTAGTTCTTTTGTTGATAAGGTCCAAGAGGAAAATCAACAAAGTCAACACGCAGAGAGCCAGATTGTTTGGGACACTTGGTGCTGAACAGGATGTCTCCATCAAATCCTTTTCCCAGGGCTCATAGAACCCAAAGGAGGAAGAGGCAGATAGATCAGAAGAGCCCATGGTAGGGAGCCCAGGCAGGGGGGTGGGGGAGGCAGAATGCCAAGAATACAAGGCCTTCTAAGTGCAGTAGGAGTGATGGACTCAGGAGCTCACTGAACCTATTGCAGCATGCACATGACCTGCCTGAGTCTAAGCCTAATAGAGTCAAAGTACAGAAAAACGATGTGGACAAAATTTCGCATCCCTAAGCTGGAATCTGCATCCAATGTATTGATAACACATTAAAAAATGTTTTCCTCAACAATGTCTAATGTTGTATACTAACTAGTCAAAAATAGGTCACATGTCCAGCAGAACATGGCCAACACAAAACAAACACAATGTATTTTTTGAGGTTCTTTAATTTTTTTAACCTTACAGGTCTTTTGTATATATATTATGGTTTCTATGTTGTATGTATATAGAATATACATGTGTGAATGTGTCGCTCTCTTCTGTTTGTTTGTTTGTATTTACTATTTTGGATATTATTATTATTATTATTATGTGCCTGTTTATATTCTAATGAGAAAGTAAGTTTGTCAATTTGAGGGATAGTTGAAGTGGGAAAAAGTTAGGAAGGAGAAGCTAATCAGAATATATACGAAAAATCTATTTTCATTAATAAAATTAAATAAACAGAAAGCAAAATAAAAAGAAGAGAAGAAGAAAAGAAGAGGAGGAGGAGGTGGGGGAGGAGGAGGAGGAGGAGGAGGAGGAGGAGGAGGAAAACCAGGCTGAAAACATTATAAGGAGGGAGCCAGTATAAATTGTTCCTCCAAGGCCTCTGCTTGAGAGGGAAATTCCTGGGTTTGCTCTTTATGAAATGTGACATGAGAGTTATGAACTTAAATAAGTCCCTGCCTTTCCCTAAACAAAACAAGAACAGGAAAGAAGTATTTTTAGTTTGCTTATAAAAAGGAATATTGAAAAGAAAGTTAATTCCTTATCACTGCAAAAGAAAGCATTCCAAATACTTCCTTTAAATATTACTTTAATGCAAATGAAAATATCTGTTACTGTAAATGCCTTAAGGATGATTCATTTTCCTTAAAATTCACTGACATGAAACTAAATTGACTGTTCTCTAAATACAGAAGAGCTGGGATTAATCACCTTTCATATAGCTCACTCTTCCATAGGAATCCAATACTAAATATGTCATTTCTTGAGAGAAGTACCTGAACAGCCATTCATGGAACTAGTGAGTGATAGAAGCACTCAATGGGCTAGAAGATGAAGAGAAGAATAAATGATTAAGTATGATTTAGTTTGCTAACCCCTTAAGGCAAGAGAAATATTTTAGTGGTTTATTAATGATCAGTACAGATATTTTAAAAACTGTTAATTTAATGATTTTCTATAGAAAATTTTAAGAACTTTTTGCAACTCTGTTTATTAAGTTTAAGTAAATAGAATGTTATTTTTCTGCTAAATTATAGTTAAGAACTGAGTGTTATTTCACTGTGCAAATTAAACATTTTTTAGTTTATTTTCTAGTAAAATAGCTATTTATAATTATTATTCTCAAAATAAACTTGTTTGCAGTTCACATAACTTTTAAAATTCAAATAGTTGCACTATATTTCCTTCTATTTCTTCCCTACAGCCTCTCTTAGCTACACCACTCTCCAACCCTGAAGTTGATAGCCTCTTTTTCAAATCTTAAAATCATACACACCACACACAAACACACACACACACACACACACACACAAATACTATGTGCTTCTCTTGCTTTGTTGTTTCTTGAAAGTGTTACAAAACCTCAAATATTATTAGCTTTGCATTTAGTGTATTTCCTTATTCAAAAACAGCTTTTCACTTTGGGCCTGTTGCTGGACCTTCTTTTTCTCAGGCTTCTCTCCATTTCTATCCCTGCAATTCTTTCAGACAGGAACAATTATGGGTCAGAGATGTGACTGTGGAATGGCAGCCCCATCCCTTACTTGATGCCCTGTTTTCCTGCTGGAGGTGGGCTCTACAAGTTCCCTGAACCTACTGTCTGGCATTTCATCAAAGGTCTCTCCCTTTGAGTCCTGGGTGTATCTCACCTCCTAGGTCTCTGGTGCATTCTGGGGGTGTCTCCCCAACATCCTATTTCCTCAGGTTGCCTATTTCCATTCTTTCTGCTGGCCCTCTGGGCTTCAGTCCTTTTTCCTCACCCAATACCAGATCAGGTTCCCCTCCCCAGTCCACTTTCCTTCCCAGGTCCTTCCCTCTCTCCCCAGAGAACCAATAAGCAGCTGAAAGTGTGAGATGCAGATATTTGCACCCAACCAATGGACAAAAGCAGCTGACCCCTGTTGTTGAATTAGGTGAGGCTGAAAGAAGCTGAGGAGAAGGCTGATGCTGTAGAAGGACCAGCAGTCTCAATTAATCTGGATTCCCAGAGATCTCTCAAACACTAAACCTCCAAACAGACAGCATACAGGGCTGATATGAGGCCACCAACATGCATATAGTGGAGGACTGCCAGGTCTGTGTTCATTCAGAGATGATGCACCTAATCCTCAAGAGACTGGAGGCCCCAGGAAGTAGAGATGTCAGGTAGGGGAAGGGGGACATCCATGTGGAAACTGGGTGGGGTGGGGAGGAGGTGTGGGATGTGGAGCAGTCAGAGGTTGACTGGGGTAGGGATGGGGAATGAAATATGGAGTTTAAAAAAATAATTTAACAAAAACAGCTTTTCCCTTTTTATGTTTGAAGATTCTAGTTATGTATATTTAAGAAAGTCAACCTTTTCAGTTTCATTCCTTATAAATATTTGAGTTTCAAAGTTAATCATATATACACTGTTAAAATTAAATATGAAAAGATTGGAAATTTTAATTTTATCTGTAACTGGCATTGTACTCTTCAGTGGCTCCGAGATAGATAATTCATATTACTTCCAGAACATTTCATCCTAACACCACCTGGGAAGTGAAATTTTCTGGAGGATTGGTTTCATTTCATTCTAAATGTCTGATTGATGAAATTAAGCATGTAAACATTTAAGAAGCTGAATTAAGAGGTTTGTGAATAGAATAAACATTCTTTTCTTAAGTTCCTTTAGATTTGTTGCAAGATGAAGCATAAAATTTAAAATAAACATGTATAATTGCTGGATTTGGGGCTTAAAATAACAACATATTGCAAGTATTGATGCACATATTTATTATCTAAATTTAGAATTGAAAGAAAATGCAAAGTTAACCTAATTACATAAAGCAACGTATTTTATTTTGCTTTGAAGAACTGAGGCACTGAAAATGTCTGTTCAGACAGACAAAGACAAATAATGACAATTTTATTATCATTTAGTGCTCAGGTGTTTCTGAGAGGAAAACAATGGAAATCACCATAGAACATATTAATTAAACTTCATAGAGATATTCCTTTTTCACCCAAGGCTGCTAGTGTTTGATTAGCATGACAAAGACTATTCAGCAATTTATGAATACTCTTCGGTTTGGGAATATTTTTGTTTGAAATGAAGAAGACAAATACTTTAAGATTGATAAAGTAATTCTTACAAAACACTTTGAGTGAAAGAAACCTGTGGGACTTGGAGCATTTCATTAAAATCTAGGAATAAAATTGCTCAACCTAACTTTGTATCCAATAAGTATGAAGTCAGCCTCAAACTCATTTTATGCTTGACATTCTGACCTATAATCTATCTGAGGTTATTATGTTATCAGTATCATTTATGTGCCTACATATTCTGTTTTGTGTGTTAGTGCAGACAATTCTTGGTGTGGTCTTCTTCTTATGCTAATTCCTTTGTTCTCTGCCAGTGATCAATTGATGGCATTTCAGAGAATATATTAAAAGTATTCTATTTTATTTCTATTTATGAAAGTATGAGTTTGTTCCATACCAACCTGTCAATATTACTCTTGTCTTATGGAAAGCCTTGATGTGAGTTATTAGTTGTTTAGTCAGTGTTTTCTTATTAAATATCACACTGGCTATTCTGGGACTTCTGCACCTCATATAAACTTTATGAAAAGTTTGATGCTACTTATAAGGTAACTTTCTGCTGAAAATATGACTTGACTTATATTGAACCTACAGATAAATTATTAAAAAAAACTCCTTTTGCATAATTAACAATTATATCAATGAAGATGAAATGTCTGCTTTTAAATATTTTCATGAAGTATTTATGTATTGTCTCACACAGAAGTAGTGAACATTTATAGAATGTTATCTTCAATATTTTATTTGGAATTTGATAATATGCATTATCTTGTTTTTTTTTAATATCAACTAATTCCATGGGTATGTAGAAATTAACTAAGATGTATATATTAAATACTTGTTCTATAAAGCCTTGCTGTTATAATGTGTTTATTCTAGGAAATTTTTGATCATTAATTTTTTTATTTTCAAAAAAAATAAATAATTTTTTATTTTCTATATAGATGATAATGTCATATGTGAACAATAATATTTTTAATTTTTCCCTCTCAATCATTTCTAAACCAATAAATATTTGCTGCCCCTTTTTGCCTTATTGCATCAGTCAATAGTGTTCAATAGATTGAGGGTAATATTGAATATAAGTACATCTTTAATGATTTTACTCTGGATCTAGTCCGTTCTCATAAAATAAGCCAGAAAGTTTAAACTGTAGAGTAAATTAATCCCTTTTTCCCAATATTTTATCAGGTTTTCCTTATGAATTTTATCAATGCTTACCAGTGAAGTCAACAAGCAAAAAGCGTTATTGTTACAGTGTTTGATTTCTAGTGTTTCTTTTTTTATGGTAGCAATATGATTCTCAATGCTCCTTATTTTCTTTTTCAACATAGTATTTTTTTTTTGACTCTTTGGGATTTTCATGTCATGTTTTCCATCACACTCATTCCCAGTCTTTATTTGTCTGCACTTATTATACATTATACAATTATACATTATACAGTAGGCAACCTTATTGTACTTTTTAAGAATCGTCTTTGATGTCTTCATGTTTAGGCTGCTTTTTTTTTCCCCTGAAGGTTGAGGTTGGCCTTGGGAGTAGGGTTGGCATGGAAGCCTTTCATATCCCTCTTTCTCAGTTTTGCATTTTCAATAACCGCTATTACTACAAACGAGCTTCCTTGCTCTGTACAGTCTGTAGGAGAACATGTCACTGGATTCAACGTGGTTTCTCACACAAGCACAGACCATGAACACCACCTCCTGGCTTCAGTAGGCCCATGGACCCAAACAAGGTCCTTGGAATCAGCTCAGACAAGGGACATCACCATGGCCTCAGATAACAGCTCAGGTTAGTCATATCAGTAAGTTTCCTTGGCCCACTGACATCAACATGGATTCAGGCAGCAGCACAAACCATGTACATTCACTTGGTCTTTGGTGGTTCACATGGGCTACAGCCATCCATACAAACACAGGATGCAAAGACCTGAGCCTTGGTGGGGCACGGATCTAGACATCTCCATGACCTTAGGTGGCAGAGCAGACCACTTATCTGCCTTGTCCTAACCGTATCGCGTTGCATCTCAGTTTCCATTTCTCTTTTTGATACATGTACCACTTCATTTTTCTATATTTTGCATTTCTCCATTGCGCAATTGTTAATGGAGACAGGACAGTGAGTACCCCCTTCACATGGCCAAATGTTCTTGTATTCCAACTACCCTACTTTATTTATTAATGCTATAAATACTTTACTAATATCATTTTATATTCATGATATACTATAATTATATCATCATAATATCCTTCTGTATCTGATGGCTAACATTTCTCTTGGATCTCTCTCTCTCTCTCTTTCTCTCTCTCTCTCTTTCTCTGTCCCCCCTCTCTCCCCCTCCTTGTGTGTGTGTGTATGTATTGGTGCCTGTGTGTCTGTGTTTCTCCCTGTATGTTAGATAGCCATAATGTACTTTATAAAAAGAACAGTGAAATGGTGATAAATCAGGCCTTAGACACTGAAAAGTGCAGGAGAGGGATTCTGTAATTGTGCGATTGTGTTACTTAGCCATGATGCTGAGCTCTGAAGAGCAGCTGTGCTTCTTGCCTGTTACTGTCAAATCTGAATCCATGCACATTTAGTATGACTGAAAGCCCTGTTAGGCTAAAGTCAAATAGAGTTGTCTACTATTTACCCCTCATGCGAAAGACTAGAGTGGGCTGGAAATCTTGACTTCCCATACTCTAAGTAAGTTAACCTATTTATTAAAAATTATTTATTTTAGTGTCTGCTAAAGAGGTTTTTTTTTCTATTTTTCTTTTCTTTTTTTTTTTTTTTTGGACAGGCTTTGTTAAAACAGAATGTTTTTTTCTTGATTTAGAAATGACAGTGTTCCCCTTTTTATGGAGAAGATTTTTCTCCACTATTCATGGACTTGTGGAAGTACAATTCGCGAAGGTGCACAGTCTGTAAGATTTGGTCCTCCTGGTATTTTAACCAAAGAACCAATTCTACTCTGATCCTAGTTACCCAAGAATTAGCTATAGGCTCTATAAACTTACCTCTGGTCTTTTACGGGGTTCTATCACACCAAGTTATGATCTCTGTATTCTCTTTGAATCATGACAATATCAGGAATAAAGTTTACTCCATGAACTGTCTTTTAAAATTTATCTAAGAAAAATACTAATTTATCTTCTATTTCTATTTTGATAGAATATATTAACAAGTCCAACTCCTTACATGTCATTTTCAAACCAAGAAATTCAAGGCCTATATTTTGAGCTAATTAAAATTCACAAAAATAACAGTTTTCCTCTTATATTCTTATCAAATAATTTAAGATTTATCCTTTTACCAGATAGCTTAATCACCCAAGTATTTACATATAAGTAGGTCTTTTGCTTTTTTTCTCTTTGTAGAGGTTAAATATAACAATAAATCTTTTAGATACACAGTATTATTGACAAAATAGAAGCCCATATACCTGGCTTTTTGTTCATAATGCTGAAAAATTCATGTAACACTAAATCAACTAAAAATCTCTAGTTTATGATTCATTAATAATATAAATATGAAAAAATATATATATTAAAATAGGATGGTATGTATGTATATTTAAGCATTTATATACAAAGGTATTTAAATCTGTAACCAGTACTTTCTATTCAGCAAGCCTTCCAGAAATGATGGTGAGCCCATGGAATACATGTTTTCAGTTCTGAGTCAGTGATCTACACAATTATTTTAAGAGCATTCAGCTAATTCTCAATATTCTGCTTACATACATCTATGCGTAATAATACAAATGCTAACATTAATACTACTATTACTAGTAATAATAATAAACTTAAATATCATGACATGAACAATCTAGATAATATTTAATATTTAACAAGGATATTTTTTTCTTTTAATTACTGTAAGAACTACTGACATGCAACAGAGAGACATATCAGAACATTTCATAATACTTTCATATCATGAACAGTAGCACTTTATGGGATTTGTACTCTACTGGGAAAAGCCTTTTGAAACCAAACTGCTCTCTGTAGAGAATTTTCCTTTTGCAGCAAGATAATAAATTCCCTGAGTTTCTACAAATCCACTTTGCCATTACTTTCTTGTAGATTATGATGGTTTCCCAGGAGACAGAGATTGCTACTGTGAAGGATTCTGTACTGAAACACATTTTACAACATGACACAAGATTACAAGATTTAGATTAGTGAAATGTGTGTATGTGTGTGCAATAAATAGTTGATTATAATCAGCATAAAAGCAGTATTTATAGTTATATGATATCAGTACACCTTTTTCAATTATTGACAGTACTTTTAAAGTTGACTAATATTCTATAATTTTCCATTTGGTAATGGAATGTATTTCTGAGGTGGGACCATACTATATAGATACATGTAGTAACTTTTTAAAACTATCAACCATATGTCTCTGGCATTCTGGCAGTTAAAAATTACAGTTGCCTGAAATGATGTGGTATGGAAAATGTGGGAGAAATGCACTTGAGTTGTTGGCAAGATGCAGGATGATATCTGTTAAGTTGAGGCAAACATCAATCGAGTGAGTCCTGTCATTTATGAAACATATGGTACACATTGCAGATGTTGGCTTAGAAATTATTTAAAACTAAGATTTCTGGGAAAGGAGAATAGGAGTTTCTCTGTGTCAACAAGGACAAATGTTCTACTTCTAGGAACCAAGTGTATTGGCACATAATACATTCTATCAAAAATATCAGAAAATTATCAGAAAAGAGAATACCTGTGCATATTATTTCAAAGTACACAGGAAAACAGGAAACTTTGATAGTATTCAGTATTTGATAGTATTTGATAGTATTCACTATCAAAGTTTGTCTCTATTCAAACATAGACTGAAATAACTTTAGAAAAATGCTATTATTTTAAATGGTGTTTTCAGAATAATTTTCATACCATTACTTCCTTCCTTGGTCTTGAATTTTAAGCATCATACCCTTACTAATTCTAGGTAGTTGTCTCTTTTTATAGTTTGCTATGATTAAAGCTATTTGGTAATTTTTAAGAGCCAGTGTCATGTTTAAAAAATATATCTCTTTATTCATTCTGCGGCTGAGATGCAGTGTGTGAAATATTAAGCCTCAGATGTATACTAATGGAAATCAGTAAATACATAAACAGTTTAGACTCAAATTTTAATGTTATATTTTTAAATATATATCTATCTATTGTTCATGTATATGAGTGATCATGTGTCTATGTGAGCCTGCAGCAATCATAGCACAGGTGTCTTAGTTAGTTTTCTACCACTGTTGAAGACACACCAGGACCAAAAAAAATTATAAAACAAGGCATTTAATTGGGGACTTATCTACAGTTTCAGAGTTCATTACCATCATAGCAGGGAGCACAGAACAGGCAAGCAGATAGGTGTGGTATTGGGGCAGTAGCTGAGTGCTTATATCAACCACACAATAGGGGCATGGAGAATAAAGCTAGACCTGTTCTGGGCTTTTGAGATCTCAATGTCCATCCTTACAACAACCTTACCCTACTAAGCCACACCTTATAGTATTTCCTAATCTCATTCAAACCATCACAAATGACATGCAGTATCTTCTTTTTTTCTTTCCAGCCACACTGCCATAGTGCTGTCTTTAATTTAGAAGCTTGCTGCATTGGCTTTCCTAACTGGCAAGTCATCTCCAGCCAGAGGCTCCTCTCTCCATTGGTCAATACTGGAATTACCTGCAGGCACAGCCATGCCCTGGTGGTTGTTCATGGTTACAGTCTAACAAGAGAATTATTCTTATCTACTGAGCTATTTCCAGCCCTTTGGTGTTTTCAGTTTAAGATTTATAGGTATATAGGGATTTGCATATCAAAGAATTACAAGGATAAATATTCATCATCCTTTTGTGGATTACATTGTGGAAAAATATTTTCAAGTAATATTAGGCTGAGCTCTATCCTGCTTGCTGCAAAAGAATGGATTCATTAAGGAAGAAATTCATAGAGTCATTAAATTAAAAATGCAGTTGTGATCTTTCACTGGCTAGGTTGACTTCCTTTTAAAACTGGATTGCAGTACCAAAAATGGAAATGCTATAAGAAAAAACAGATGCCCTGCATGAGACAGATATGAATGCTTCTTATAATAGATGTCTATAAATTAACAACAACAAAAAGAATATCCCCTATTCAGCCTGCTGACATGTTAAACTTGAGTCTGACATTTCTGGATGTACTGCTGGGATCCCATCCCTAGATAAGCTCTCCCTGGGATAAACTATCTGATTGTCATGAATAGCAGCAGCAGAAGAGGCACTGTGCATCAGCTGCCAGGTACAGTATTCACTGACATTGTGAGGCACCAGTGGGGTGAGGGTTAAGTCAGAATGTAGGTCTTGTTTTTGCTTTCTTTGTGGGTCACATTTGTCCTTGTATGTAATTATTTGGAATTAAAAAATATCTAGCAAACTATACTGTTAAAAAAAAGCATTAGTTTAGTAAAAAGTATATATCCAGTAGTAAAATGCCTATTTTCTTACATTTTCATTCCGTTCTGTTCTCCTTTGAGTAAGTAGGGTCCACACAGGGTCATAAATTTTGACGTTTAATCACCACGTAGTGGGGCTATTTCAATTGTATTAGGAGGCTTGGTCATTTTAGAAATATTGTAGACTTGTTGGAAGAAGAACACAATACCAACTCACTAGACACTAAGCCACCAAACAAAGAGCCTACGTGGACTGGTCCTTGCCACCAACACAAAGCAGAGGACTGCCTTCTCTTGCCTCAGTGGAGAGGATGCCCCATAGAAGGAGGATACAAGACTAGGAGTGACCTGTTTGTTTGTGTGTGGCAGGGGGAGTGAGGCAGTTGCTGGTGAGGAAGCACCTTCTCAGAGGCAAAGGGGAGGAAGGATGGAGTGAAGACCTCTGGGAGGGGGACTGGGAAAGGTGGCAACATTTGGAATGTAAATGAATAAAATAAAGTAAAATTATATATAATATAATATAATATAATATAATATAATATAATATAATATATATATATGTCTTAGTCAGGGTTTCTATTCCTGCACAAACATCATGACCAAGAAGCAAGTTGGGGAGGAAAGGGTTTATTCGGCTTACACTTCCATGCTGCTGTTCATCACCAAAGGAAGTGGGGACTGGAACTCAGACAGGTCAGGGAGCAGAAGCTGATACAGAGCCATGGAGGGATGTTCTTTACTGGCTTGCCTCCCCTGGCTTGCTCAGCCTACTCTCTTATAGAACCCAAGACTAACAGCCCAGGGATGGTCCCACCCACAAGGGGCCTTTCCCCCTTGATCAC